>NC_134507.1:37749783-38078770 GCF_027942865.1 Odontesthes bonariensis | reverse complement strand
TCCACGGAAGTCTTTAGTAAAAGGCGAAAGACTTGTACGTTATGAAGAGAAACCAGAGTACGAGTATTTGACACTGCGGGAGCAGTGCATCAGGCTAGTTGGCATAGCCACCTTCCCCACGGTGAGCTTTGCTTGGTTGAGACGCTGGCTCCTCGGCCGACCAGGTAGGAACAATCGGGCCCTATTCAATGGCTGCTTTGTCTTTTACTCTGTGCAAAAGACTAGGGGTCTTGAGGCTTTGTTCTGACCGCTCATTGGGTGTAGAGGTTTTTTTCAAGCAATTCTCCCAGTCGGCCCAATCCCAGAGCCATCTCAAAGTGGAGTTCACTTTCACTCTCTTTTCGCAGACTAAAAGCCAGAGTTTTATCTCAGAAGCTAAGCAGAGTCGGGCCTGGTTAGTACTTGGATGGGGAGACCGCCTGGGAATACCAGGTGCTGTAAGCCTTTTGGCTTCTCCAGGCGCATGCAGTTTGACTGCGTCAAATGCAAAGGCAGTCCCTGTTTGACTTTTTGGAACTGCTCCTTTGTCAGGACAAAGTTAAATGTATGAGGATCAAAGGCAACCATGACCTGGGACACCTTAGCAGATCCAGGATCAGCAAGATGGATCACAGGGTGATCAACAGATGTTTCAACAAAAGACATGCAGAGAGAAGAGAGAAGAGAGAAAAATGCTTACAGCACCTGGTATTCCCAAGCAGTCTCCCATCCAAGTACTAACCAGGCCCGACCCTGCTTGGCTTCCGAGTTCGGACGAGATCGGGCGTGTTCAGGGCGGTGTGGCCGTAAGCCACAGTCCCTGTGACAAATATGTGTTACATAGGTGCTGGAACCATACGTTGCCCCTATTTTACCAGAGAGTTGGCTTGAGAGGCTGATGTTGAGCCTGCACGTCGACTTCCCTGATGTGATTGTTCTCTGCAGCTGAAAATGGGACTCTCAGATAACTTAGTGTGTGTCTGTCAAGCTCCTCTGTTCTCTGTGTGTAGTTTGGTGTTCATGGTCATACAGAGAAACCAGGGAAGCTCAATCCCACGACGTGCTCATAAACTGCGTCTTTTCTAAAGATTATAGTTCCATTTTAGAAGTCAGAATACAATGGCTCCCTGAAACTACCACCATGTACCGCTGGTTTTGTTATTTCACAAGAGTTGGGAAGAGTGCACCGTTCCCGGCGGCACTGCAGTACCGGGTCGATGCGTGGAGTGAACGGAGCAAGCCCCTTTTTCAACCCCTTTGCCTAAAAATCCATTTAATATGTAGTCCTCATATAGAGGACGTATCAGATATTAAACTGATAAGAACAGATACTACACTTGATCTTAGCCAAAAGGCCGAGAAGCGATAACCCTCCACTGTTTCACGTCCGAGAGTCCTTCCTGGCACAATGCGCACTTGTGGCGGTGCTCTTTTTTTGCCTACAAAGCGTCACTTTGCACCTCCGCCCACCCGCTGCAGTGAGCACTCTTCAGCCGTTTCAGATGGTACAACTTTGCACTCCCGCCCGCTCCACTGAGCACCATTCAAACAACAACAATTTAGCGCTCCAGCTTTGAACATGGGCACGGTCTCAAGAAATAAGGTGACTCTACTCCGAGAAGTCACTTGGCACAGCAAGAAGATTTCCTTTGCACAGACAGAATGGGCTTCACCCGCAAAGGTAAAGCCTTCCAAAAATAGAAACAACTCATTAACGTTGCTCTCCACGGAAGTCTTTAGTAAAAGGCGAAAGACTTGTACGTTATGAAGAGAAACCAGAGTACGAGTATTTGACACTGCGGGAGCAGTGCATCAGGCTAGTTGGCATAGCCACCTTCCCCACGGTGAGCTTTGCTTGGTTGAGACGCTGGCTCCTCGGCCGACCAGGTAGGAACAATCGGGCCCTATTCAATGGCTGCTTTGTCTTTTACTCTGTGCAAAAGACTAGGGGTCTTGAGGCTTTGTTCTGACCGCTCATTGGGTGTAGAGGTTTTTTTCAAGCAATTCTCCCAGTCGGCCCAATCCCAGAGCCATCTCAAAGTGGAGTTCACTTTCACTCTCTTTTCGCAGACTAAAAGCCAGAGTTTTATCTCAGAAGCTAAGCAGAGTCGGGCCTGGTTAGTACTTGGATGGGGAGACCGCCTGGGAATACCAGGTGCTGTAAGCCTTTTGGCTTCTCCAGGCGCATGCAGTTTGACTGCGTCAAATGCAAAGGCAGTCCCTGTTTGACTTTTTGGAACTGCTCCTTTGTCAGGACAAAGTTAAATGTATGAGGATCAAAGGCAACCATGACCTGGGACACCTTAGCAGATCCAGGATCAGCAAGATGGATCACAGGGTGATCAACAGATGTTTCAACAAAAGACATGCAGAGAGAAGAGAGAAGAGAGAAAAATGCTTACAGCACCTGGTATTCCCAAGCAGTCTCCCATCCAAGTACTAACCAGGCCCGACCCTGCTTGGCTTCCGAGTTCGGACGAGATCGGGCGTGTTCAGGGCGGTGTGGCCGTAAGCCACAGTCCCTGTGACAAATATGTGTTACATAGGTGCTGGAACCATACGTTGCCCCTATTTTACCAGAGAGTTGGCTTGAGAGGCTGATGTTGAGCCTGCACGTCGACTTCCCTGATGTGATTGTTCTCTGCAGCTGAAAATGGGACTCTCAGATAACTTAGTGTGTGTCTGTCAAGCTCCTCTGTTCTCTGTGTGTAGTTTGGTGTTCATGGTCATACAGAGAAACCAGGGAAGCTCAATCCCACGACGTGCTCATAAACTGCGTCTTTTCTAAAGATTATAGTTCCATTTTAGAAGTCAGAATACAATGGCTCCCTGAAACTACCACCATGTACCGCTGGTTTTGTTATTTCACAAGAGTTGGGAAGAGTGCACCGTTCCCGGCGGCACTGCAGTACCGGGTCGATGCGTGGAGTGAACGGAGCAAGCCCCTTTTTCAACCCCTTTGCCTAAAAATCCATTTAATATGTAGTCCTCATATAGAGGACGTATCAGATATTAAACTGATAAGAACAGATACTACACTTGATCTTAGCCAAAAGGCCGAGAAGCGATAACCCTCCACTGTTTCACGTCCGAGAGTCCTTCCTGGCACAATGCGCACTTGTGGCGGTGCTCTTTTTTTGCCTACAAAGCGTCACTTTGCACCTCCGCCCACCCGCTGCAGTGAGCACTCTTCAGCCGTTTCAGATGGTACAACTTTGCACTCCCGCCCGCTCCACTGAGCACCATTCAAACAACAACAATTTAGCGCTCCAGCTTTGAACATGGGCACGGTCTCAAGAAATAAGGTGACTCTACTCCGAGAAGTCACTTGGCACAGCAAGAAGATTTCCTTTGCACAGACAGAATGGGCTTCACCCGCAAAGGTAAAGCCTTCCAAAAATAGAAACAACTCATTAATGTTGCTCTCCACGGAAGTCTTTAGTAAAAGGCGAAAGACTTGTACGTTATGAAGAGAAACCAGAGTACGAGTATTTGACACTGCGGGAGCAGTGCATCAGGCTAGTTGGCATAGCCACCTTCCCCACGGTGAGCTTTGCTTGGTTGAGACGCTGGCTCCTCGGCCGACCAGGTAGGAACAATCGGGCCCTATTCAATGGCTGCTTTGTCTTTTACTCTGTGCAAAAGACTAGGGGTCTTGAGGCTTTGTTCTGACCGCTCATTGGGTGTAGAGGTTTTTTTCAAGCAATTCTCCCAGTCGGCCCAATCCCAGAGCCATCTCAAAGTGGAGTTCACTTTCACTCTCTTTTCGCAGACTAAAAGCCAGAGTTTTATCTCAGAAGCTAAGCAGAGTCGGGCCTGGTTAGTACTTGGATGGGGAGACCGCCTGGGAATACCAGGTGCTGTAAGCCTTTTGGCTTCTCCAGGCGCATGCAGTTTGACTGCGTCAAATGCAAAGGCAGTCCCTGTTTGACTTTTTGGAACTGCTCCTTTGTCAGGACAAAGTTAAATGTATGAGGATCAAAGGCAACCATGACCTGGGACACCTTAGCAGATCCAGGATCAGCAAGATGGATCACAGGGTGATCAACAGATGTTTCAACAAAAGACATGCAGAGAGAAGAGAGAAGAGAGATGCTTACAGCACCTGGTATTCCCAAGCAGTCTCCCATCCAAGTACTAACCAGGCCCGACCCTGCTTGGCTTCCGAGTTCGGACGAGATCGGGCGTGTTCAGGGCGGTGTGGCCGTAAGCCACAGTCCCTGTGACAAATATGTGTTACATAGGTGCTGGAACCATACGTTGCCCCTATTTTACCAGAGAGTTGGCTTGAGAGGCTGATGTTGAGCCTGCACGTCGACTTCCCTGATGTGATTGTTCTCTGCAGCTGAAAATGGGACTCTCAGATAACTTAGTGTGTGTCTGTCAAGCTCCTCTGTTCTCTGTGTGTAGTTTGGTGTTCATGGTCATACAGAGAAACCAGGGAAGCTCAATCCCACGACGTGCTCATAAACTGCGTCTTTTCTAAAGATTATAGTTCCATTTTAGAAGTCAGAATACAATGGCTCCCTGAAACTACCACCATGTACCGCTGGTTTTGTTATTTCACAAGAGTTGGGAAGAGTGCACCGTTCCCGGCGGCACTGCAGTACCGGGTCGATGCGTGGAGTGAACGGAGCAAGCCCCTTTTTCAACCCCTTTGCCTAAAAATCCATTTAATATGTAGTCCTCATATAGAGGACGTATCAGATATTAAACTGATAAGAACAGATACTACACTTGATCTTAGCCAAAAGGCCGAGAAGCGATAACCCTCCACTGTTTCACGTCCGAGAGTCCTTCCTGGCACAATGCGCACTTGTGGCGGTGCTCTTTTTTTGCCTACAAAGCGTCACTTTGCACCTCCGCCCACCCGCTGCAGTGAGCACTCTTCAGCCGTTTCAGATGGTACAACTTTGCACTCCCGCCCGCTCCACTGAGCACCATTCAAACAACAACAATTTAGCGCTCCAGCTTTGAACATGGGCACGGTCTCAAGAAATAAGGTGACTCTACTCCGAGAAGTCACTTGGCACAGCAAGAAGATTTCCTTTGCACAGACAGAATGGGCTTCACCCGCAAAGGTAAAGCCTTCCAAAAATAGAAACAACTCATTAATGTTGCTCTCCACGGAAGTCTTTAGTAAAAGGCGAAAGACTTGTACGTTATGAAGAGAAACCAGAGTACGAGTATTTGACACTGCGGGAGCAGTGCATCAGGCTAGTTGGCATAGCCACCTTCCCCACGGTGAGCTTTGCTTGGTTGAGACGCTGGCTCCTCGGCCGACCAGGTAGGAACAATCGGGCCCTATTCAATGGCTGCTTTGTCTTTTACTCTGTGCAAAAGACTAGGGGTCTTGAGGCTTTGTTCTGACCGCTCATTGGGTGTAGAGGTTTTTTTCAAGCAATTCTCCCAGTCGGCCCAATCCCAGAGCCATCTCAAAGTGGAGTTCACTTTCACTCTCTTTTCGCAGACTAAAAGCCAGAGTTTTATCTCAGAAGCTAAGCAGAGTCGGGCCTGGTTAGTACTTGGATGGGGAGACCGCCTGGGAATACCAGGTGCTGTAAGCCTTTTGGCTTCTCCAGGCGCATGCAGTTTGACTGCGTCAAATGCAAAGGCAGTCCCTGTTTGACTTTTTGGAACTGCTCCTTTGTCAGGACAAAGTTAAATGTATGAGGATCAAAGGCAACCATGACCTGGGACACCTTAGCAGATCCAGGATCAGCAAGATGGATCACAGGGTGATCAACAGATGTTTCAACAAAAGACATGCAGAGAGAAGAGAGAAGAGAGAAAAATGCTTACAGCACCTGGTATTCCCAAGCAGTCTCCCATCCAAGTACTAACCAGGCCCGACCCTGCTTGGCTTCCGAGTTCGGACGAGATCGGGCGTGTTCAGGGCGGTGTGGCCGTAAGCCACAGTCCCTGTGACAAATATGTGTTACATAGGTGCTGGAACCATACGTTGCCCCTATTTTACCAGAGAGTTGGCTTGAGAGGCTGATGTTGAGCCTGCACGTCGACTTCCCTGATGTGATTGTTCTCTGCAGCTGAAAATGGGACTCTCAGATAACTTAGTGTGTGTCTGTCAAGCTCCTCTGTTCTCTGTGTGTAGTTTGGTGTTCATGGTCATACAGAGAAACCAGGGAAGCTCAATCCCACGACGTGCTCATAAACTGCGTCTTTTCTAAAGATTATAGTTCCATTTTAGAAGTCAGAATACAATGGCTCCCTGAAACTACCACCATGTACCGCTGGTTTTGTTATTTCACAAGAGTTGGGAAGAGTGCACCGTTCCCGGCGGCACTGCAGTACCGGGTCGATGCGTGGAGTGAACGGAGCAAGCCCCTTTTTCAACCCCTTTGCCTAAAAATCCATTTAATATGTAGTCCTCATATAGAGGACGTATCAGATATTAAACTGATAAGAACAGATACTACACTTGATCTTAGCCAAAAGGCCGAGAAGCGATAACCCTCCACTGTTTCACGTCCGAGAGTCCTTCCTGGCACAATGCGCACTTGTGGCGGTGCTCTTTTTTTGCCTACAAAGCGTCACTTTGCACCTCCGCCCACCCGCTGCAGTGAGCACTCTTCAGCCGTTTCAGATGGTACAACTTTGCACTCCCGCCCGCTCCACTGAGCACCATTCAAACAACAACAATTTAGCGCTCCAGCTTTGAACATGGGCACGGTCTCAAGAAATAAGGTGACTCTACTCCGAGAAGTCACTTGGCACAGCAAGAAGATTTCCTTTGCACAGACAGAATGGGCTTCACCCGCAAAGGTAAAGCCTTCCAAAAATAGAAACAACTCATTAATGTTGCTCTCCACGGAAGTCTTTAGTAAAAGGCGAAAGACTTGTACGTTATGAAGAGAAACCAGAGTACGAGTATTTGACACTGCGGGAGCAGTGCATCAGGCTAGTTGGCATAGCCACCTTCCCCACGGTGAGCTTTGCTTGGTTGAGACGCTGGCTCCTCGGCCGACCAGGTAGGAACAATCGGGCCCTATTCAATGGCTGCTTTGTCTTTTACTCTGTGCAAAAGACTAGGGGTCTTGAGGCTTTGTTCTGACCGCTCATTGGGTGTAGAGGTTTTTTTCAAGCAATTCTCCCAGTCGGCCCAATCCCAGAGCCATCTCAAAGTGGAGTTCACTTTCACTCTCTTTTCGCAGACTAAAAGCCAGAGTTTTATCTCAGAAGCTAAGCAGAGTCGGGCCTGGTTAGTACTTGGATGGGGAGACCGCCTGGGAATACCAGGTGCTGTAAGCCTTTTGGCTTCTCCAGGCGCATGCAGTTTGACTGCGTCAAATGCAAAGGCAGTCCCTGTTTGACTTTTTGGAACTGCTCCTTTGTCAGGACAAAGTTAAATGTATGAGGATCAAAGGCAACCATGACCTGGGACACCTTAGCAGATCCAGGATCAGCAAGATGGATCACAGGGTGATCAACAGATGTTTCAACAAAAGACATGCAGAGAGAAGAGAGAAGAGAGAAAAATGCTTACAGCACCTGGTATTCCCAAGCAGTCTCCCATCCAAGTACTAACCAGGCCCGACCCTGCTTGGCTTCCGAGTTCGGACGAGATCGGGCGTGTTCAGGGCGGTGTGGCCGTAAGCCACAGTCCCTGTGACAAATATGTGTTACATAGGTGCTGGAACCATACGTTGCCCCTATTTTACCAGAGAGTTGGCTTGAGAGGCTGATGTTGAGCCTGCACGTCGACTTCCCTGATGTGATTGTTCTCTGCAGCTGAAAATGGGACTCTCAGATAACTTAGTGTGTGTCTGTCAAGCTCCTCTGTTCTCTGTGTGTAGTTTGGTGTTCATGGTCATACAGAGAAACCAGGGAAGCTCAATCCCACGACGTGCTCATAAACTGCGTCTTTTCTAAAGATTATAGTTCCATTTTAGAAGTCAGAATACAATGGCTCCCTGAAACTACCACCATGTACCGCTGGTTTTGTTATTTCACAAGAGTTGGGAAGAGTGCACCGTTCCCGGCGGCACTGCAGTACCGGGTCGATGCGTGGAGTGAACGGAGCAAGCCCCTTTTTCAACCCCTTTGCCTAAAAATCCATTTAATATGTAGTCCTCATATAGAGGACGTATCAGATATTAAACTGATAAGAACAGATACTACACTTGATCTTAGCCAAAAGGCCGAGAAGCGATAACCCTCCACTGTTTCACGTCCGAGAGTCCTTCCTGGCACAATGCGCACTTGTGGCGGTGCTCTTTTTTTGCCTACAAAGCGTCACTTTGCACCTCCGCCCACCCGCTGCAGTGAGCACTCTTCAGCCGTTTCAGATGGTACAACTTTGCACTCCCGCCCGCTCCACTGAGCACCATTCAAACAACAACAATTTAGCGCTCCAGCTTTGAACATGGGCACGGTCTCAAGAAATAAGGTGACTCTACTCCGAGAAGTCACTTGGCACAGCAAGAAGATTTCCTTTGCACAGACAGAATGGGCTTCACCCGCAAAGGTAAAGCCTTCCAAAAATAGAAACAACTCATTAATGTTGCTCTCCACGGAAGTCTTTAGTAAAAGGCGAAAGACTTGTACGTTATGAAGAGAAACCAGAGTACGAGTATTTGACACTGCGGGAGCAGTGCATCAGGCTAGTTGGCATAGCCACCTTCCCCACGGTGAGCTTTGCTTGGTTGAGACGCTGGCTCCTCGGCCGACCAGGTAGGAACAATCGGGCCCTATTCAATGGCTGCTTTGTCTTTTACTCTGTGCAAAAGACTAGGGGTCTTGAGGCTTTGTTCTGACCGCTCATTGGGTGTAGAGGTTTTTTTCAAGCAATTCTCCCAGTCGGCCCAATCCCAGAGCCATCTCAAAGTGGAGTTCACTTTCACTCTCTTTTCGCAGACTAAAAGCCAGAGTTTTATCTCAGAAGCTAAGCAGAGTCGGGCCTGGTTAGTACTTGGATGGGGAGACCGCCTGGGAATACCAGGTGCTGTAAGCCTTTTGGCTTCTCCAGGCGCATGCAGTTTGACTGCGTCAAATGCAAAGGCAGTCCCTGTTTGACTTTTTGGAACTGCTCCTTTGTCAGGACAAAGTTAAATGTATGAGGATCAAAGGCAACCATGACCTGGGACACCTTAGCAGATCCAGGATCAGCAAGATGGATCACAGGGTGATCAACAGATGTTTCAACAAAAGACATGCAGAGAGAAGAGAGAAGAGAGAAAAATGCTTACAGCACCTGGTATTCCCAAGCAGTCTCCCATCCAAGTACTAACCAGGCCCGACCCTGCTTGGCTTCCGAGTTCGGACGAGATCGGGCGTGTTCAGGGCGGTGTGGCCGTAAGCCACAGTCCCTGTGACAAATATGTGTTACATAGGTGCTGGAACCATACGTTGCCCCTATTTTACCAGAGAGTTGGCTTGAGAGGCTGATGTTGAGCCTGCACGTCGACTTCCCTGATGTGATTGTTCTCTGCAGCTGAAAATGGGACTCTCAGATAACTTAGTGTGTGTCTGTCAAGCTCCTCTGTTCTCTGTGTGTAGTTTGGTGTTCATGGTCATACAGAGAAACCAGGGAAGCTCAATCCCACGACGTGCTCATAAACTGCGTCTTTTCTAAAGATTATAGTTCCATTTTAGAAGTCAGAATACAATGGCTCCCTGAAACTACCACCATGTACCGCTGGTTTTGTTATTTCACAAGAGTTGGGAAGAGTGCACCGTTCCCGGCGGCACTGCAGTACCGGGTCGATGCGTGGAGTGAACGGAGCAAGCCCCTTTTTCAACCCCTTTGCCTAAAAATCCATTTAATATGTAGTCCTCATATAGAGGACGTATCAGATATTAAACTGATAAGAACAGATACTACACTTGATCTTAGCCAAAAGGCCGAGAAGCGATAACCCTCCACTGTTTCACGTCCGAGAGTCCTTCCTGGCACAATGCGCACTTGTGGCGGTGCTCTTTTTTTGCCTACAAAGCGTCACTTTGCACCTCCGCCCACCCGCTGCAGTGAGCACTCTTCAGCCGTTTCAGATGGTACAACTTTGCACTCCCGCCCGCTCCACTGAGCACCATTCAAACAACAACAATTTAGCGCTCCAGCTTTGAACATGGGCACGGTCTCAAGAAATAAGGTGACTCTACTCCGAGAAGTCACTTGGCACAGCAAGAAGATTTCCTTTGCACAGACAGAATGGGCTTCACCCGCAAAGGTAAAGCCTTCCAAAAATAGAAACAACTCATTAATGTTGCTCTCCACGGAAGTCTTTAGTAAAAGGCGAAAGACTTGTACGTTATGAAGAGAAACCAGAGTACGAGTATTTGACACTGCGGGAGCAGTGCATCAGGCTAGTTGGCATAGCCACCTTCCCCACGGTGAGCTTTGCTTGGTTGAGACGCTGGCTCCTCGGCCGACCAGGTAGGAACAATCGGGCCCTATTCAATGGCTGCTTTGTCTTTTACTCTGTGCAAAAGACTAGGGGTCTTGAGGCTTTGTTCTGACCGCTCATTGGGTGTAGAGGTTTTTTTCAAGCAATTCTCCCAGTCGGCCCAATCCCAGAGCCATCTCAAAGTGGAGTTCACTTTCACTCTCTTTTCGCAGACTAAAAGCCAGAGTTTTATCTCAGAAGCTAAGCAGAGTCGGGCCTGGTTAGTACTTGGATGGGGAGACCGCCTGGGAATACCAGGTGCTGTAAGCCTTTTGGCTTCTCCAGGCGCATGCAGTTTGACTGCGTCAAATGCAAAGGCAGTCCCTGTTTGACTTTTTGGAACTGCTCCTTTGTCAGGACAAAGTTAAATGTATGAGGATCAAAGGCAACCATGACCTGGGACACCTTAGCAGATCCAGGATCAGCAAGATGGATCACAGGGTGATCAACAGATGTTTCAACAAAAGACATGCAGAGAGAAGAGAGAAGAGAGAAAAATGCTTACAGCACCTGGTATTCCCAAGCAGTCTCCCATCCAAGTACTAACCAGGCCCGACCCTGCTTGGCTTCCGAGTTCGGACGAGATCGGGCGTGTTCAGGGCGGTGTGGCCGTAAGCCACAGTCCCTGTGACAAATATGTGTTACATAGGTGCTGGAACCATACGTTGCCCCTATTTTACCAGAGAGTTGGCTTGAGAGGCTGATGTTGAGCCTGCACGTCGACTTCCCTGATGTGATTGTTCTCTGCAGCTGAAAATGGGACTCTCAGATAACTTAGTGTGTGTCTGTCAAGCTCCTCTGTTCTCTGTGTGTAGTTTGGTGTTCATGGTCATACAGAGAAACCAGGGAAGCTCAATCCCACGACGTGCTCATAAACTGCGTCTTTTCTAAAGATTATAGTTCCATTTTAGAAGTCAGAATACAATGGCTCCCTGAAACTACCACCATGTACCGCTGGTTTTGTTATTTCACAAGAGTTGGGAAGAGTGCACCGTTCCCGGCGGCACTGCAGTACCGGGTCGATGCGTGGAGTGAACGGAGCAAGCCCCTTTTTCAACCCCTTTGCCTAAAAATCCATTTAATATGTAGTCCTCATATAGAGGACGTATCAGATATTAAACTGATAAGAACAGATACTACACTTGATCTTAGCCAAAAGGCCGAGAAGCGATAACCCTCCACTGTTTCACGTCCGAGAGTCCTTCCTGGCACAATGCGCACTTGTGGCGGTGCTCTTTTTTTGCCTACAAAGCGTCACTTTGCACCTCCGCCCACCCGCTGCAGTGAGCACTCTTCAGCCGTTTCAGATGGTACAACTTTGCACTCCCGCCCGCTCCACTGAGCACCATTCAAACAACAACAATTTAGCGCTCCAGCTTTGAACATGGGCACGGTCTCAAGAAATAAGGTGACTCTACTCCGAGAAGTCACTTGGCACAGCAAGAAGATTTCCTTTGCACAGACAGAATGGGCTTCACCCGCAAAGGTAAAGCCTTCCAAAAATAGAAACAACTCATTAATGTTGCTCTCCACGGAAGTCTTTAGTAAAAGGCGAAAGACTTGTACGTTATGAAGAGAAACCAGAGTACGAGTATTTGACACTGCGGGAGCAGTGCATCAGGCTAGTTGGCATAGCCACCTTCCCCACGGTGAGCTTTGCTTGGTTGAGACGCTGGCTCCTCGGCCGACCAGGTAGGAACAATCGGGCCCTATTCAATGGCTGCTTTGTCTTTTACTCTGTGCAAAAGACTAGGGGTCTTGAGGCTTTGTTCTGACCGCTCATTGGGTGTAGAGGTTTTTTTCAAGCAATTCTCCCAGTCGGCCCAATCCCAGAGCCATCTCAAAGTGGAGTTCACTTTCACTCTCTTTTCGCAGACTAAAAGCCAGAGTTTTATCTCAGAAGCTAAGCAGAGTCGGGCCTGGTTAGTACTTGGATGGGGAGACCGCCTGGGAATACCAGGTGCTGTAAGCCTTTTGGCTTCTCCAGGCGCATGCAGTTTGACTGCGTCAAATGCAAAGGCAGTCCCTGTTTGACTTTTTGGAACTGCTCCTTTGTCAGGACAAAGTTAAATGTATGAGGATCAAAGGCAACCATGACCTGGGACACCTTAGCAGATCCAGGATCAGCAAGATGGATCACAGGGTGATCAACAGATGTTTCAACAAAAGACATGCAGAGAGAAGAGAGAAGAGAGAAAAATGCTTACAGCACCTGGTATTCCCAAGCAGTCTCCCATCCAAGTACTAACCAGGCCCGACCCTGCTTGGCTTCCGAGTTCGGACGAGATCGGGCGTGTTCAGGGCGGTGTGGCCGTAAGCCACAGTCCCTGTGACAAATATGTGTTACATAGGTGCTGGAACCATACGTTGCCCCTATTTTACCAGAGAGTTGGCTTGAGAGGCTGATGTTGAGCCTGCACGTCGACTTCCCTGATGTGATTGTTCTCTGCAGCTGAAAATGGGACTCTCAGATAACTTAGTGTGTGTCTGTCAAGCTCCTCTGTTCTCTGTGTGTAGTTTGGTGTTCATGGTCATACAGAGAAACCAGGGAAGCTCAATCCCACGACGTGCTCATAAACTGCGTCTTTTCTAAAGATTATAGTTCCATTTTAGAAGTCAGAATACAATGGCTCCCTGAAACTACCACCATGTACCGCTGGTTTTGTTATTTCACAAGAGTTGGGAAGAGTGCACCGTTCCCGGCGGCACTGCAGTACCGGGTCGATGCGTGGAGTGAACGGAGCAAGCCCCTTTTTCAACCCCTTTGCCTAAAAATCCATTTAATATGTAGTCCTCATATAGAGGACGTATCAGATATTAAACTGATAAGAACAGATACTACACTTGATCTTAGCCAAAAGGCCGAGAAGCGATAACCCTCCACTGTTTCACGTCCGAGAGTCCTTCCTGGCACAATGCGCACTTGTGGCGGTGCTCTTTTTTTGCCTACAAAGCGTCACTTTGCACCTCCGCCCACCCGCTGCAGTGAGCACTCTTCAGCCGTTTCAGATGGTACAACTTTGCACTCCCGCCCGCTCCACTGAGCACCATTCAAACAACAACAATTTAGCGCTCCAGCTTTGAACATGGGCACGGTCTCAAGAAATAAGGTGACTCTACTCCGAGAAGTCACTTGGCACAGCAAGAAGATTTCCTTTGCACAGACAGAATGGGCTTCACCCGCAAAGGTAAAGCCTTCCAAAAATAGAAACAACTCATTAATGTTGCTCTCCACGGAAGTCTTTAGTAAAAGGCGAAAGACTTGTACGTTATGAAGAGAAACCAGAGTACGAGTATTTGACACTGCGGGAGCAGTGCATCAGGCTAGTTGGCATAGCCACCTTCCCCACGGTGAGCTTTGCTTGGTTGAGACGCTGGCTCCTCGGCCGACCAGGTAGGAACAATCGGGCCCTATTCAATGGCTGCTTTGTCTTTTACTCTGTGCAAAAGACTAGGGGTCTTGAGGCTTTGTTCTGACCGCTCATTGGGTGTAGAGGTTTTTTTCAAGCAATTCTCCCAGTCGGCCCAATCCCAGAGCCATCTCAAAGTGGAGTTCACTTTCACTCTCTTTTCGCAGACTAAAAGCCAGAGTTTTATCTCAGAAGCTAAGCAGAGTCGGGCCTGGTTAGTACTTGGATGGGGAGACCGCCTGGGAATACCAGGTGCTGTAAGCCTTTTGGCTTCTCCAGGCGCATGCAGTTTGACTGCGTCAAATGCAAAGGCAGTCCCTGTTTGACTTTTTGGAACTGCTCCTTTGTCAGGACAAAGTTAAATGTATGAGGATCAAAGGCAACCATGACCTGGGACACCTTAGCAGATCCAGGATCAGCAAGATGGATCACAGGGTGATCAACAGATGTTTCAACAAAAGACATGCAGAGAGAAGAGAGAAGAGAGAAAAATGCTTACAGCACCTGGTATTCCCAAGCAGTCTCCCATCCAAGTACTAACCAGGCCCGACCCTGCTTGGCTTCCGAGTTCGGACGAGATCGGGCGTGTTCAGGGCGGTGTGGCCGTAAGCCACAGTCCCTGTGACAAATATGTGTTACATAGGTGCTGGAACCATACGTTGCCCCTATTTTACCAGAGAGTTGGCTTGAGAGGCTGATGTTGAGCCTGCACGTCGACTTCCCTGATGTGATTGTTCTCTGCAGCTGAAAATGGGACTCTCAGATAACTTAGTGTGTGTCTGTCAAGCTCCTCTGTTCTCTGTGTGTAGTTTGGTGTTCATGGTCATACAGAGAAACCAGGGAAGCTCAATCCCACGACGTGCTCATAAACTGCGTCTTTTCTAAAGATTATAGTTCCATTTTAGAAGTCAGAATACAATGGCTCCCTGAAACTACCACCATGTACCGCTGGTTTTGTTATTTCACAAGAGTTGGGAAGAGTGCACCGTTCCCGGCGGCACTGCAGTACCGGGTCGATGCGTGGAGTGAACGGAGCAAGCCCCTTTTTCAACCCCTTTGCCTAAAAATCCATTTAATATGTAGTCCTCATATAGAGGACGTATCAGATATTAAACTGATAAGAACAGATACTACACTTGATCTTAGCCAAAAGGCCGAGAAGCGATAACCCTCCACTGTTTCACGTCCGAGAGTCCTTCCTGGCACAATGCGCACTTGTGGCGGTGCTCTTTTTTTGCCTACAAAGCGTCACTTTGCACCTCCGCCCACCCGCTGCAGTGAGCACTCTTCAGCCGTTTCAGATGGTACAACTTTGCACTCCCGCCCGCTCCACTGAGCACCATTCAAACAACAACAATTTAGCGCTCCAGCTTTGAACATGGGCACGGTCTCAAGAAATAAGGTGACTCTACTCCGAGAAGTCACTTGGCACAGCAAGAAGATTTCCTTTGCACAGACAGAATGGGCTTCACCCGCAAAGGTAAAGCCTTCCAAAAATAGAAACAACTCATTAATGTTGCTCTCCACGGAAGTCTTTAGTAAAAGGCGAAAGACTTGTACGTTATGAAGAGAAACCAGAGTACGAGTATTTGACACTGCGGGAGCAGTGCATCAGGCTAGTTGGCATAGCCACCTTCCCCACGGTGAGCTTTGCTTGGTTGAGACGCTGGCTCCTCGGCCGACCAGGTAGGAACAATCGGGCCCTATTCAATGGCTGCTTTGTCTTTTACTCTGTGCAAAAGACTAGGGGTCTTGAGGCTTTGTTCTGACCGCTCATTGGGTGTAGAGGTTTTTTTCAAGCAATTCTCCCAGTCGGCCCAATCCCAGAGCCATCTCAAAGTGGAGTTCACTTTCACTCTCTTTTCGCAGACTAAAAGCCAGAGTTTTATCTCAGAAGCTAAGCAGAGTCGGGCCTGGTTAGTACTTGGATGGGGAGACCGCCTGGGAATACCAGGTGCTGTAAGCCTTTTGGCTTCTCCAGGCGCATGCAGTTTGACTGCGTCAAATGCAAAGGCAGTCCCTGTTTGACTTTTTGGAACTGCTCCTTTGTCAGGACAAAGTTAAATGTATGAGGATCAAAGGCAACCATGACCTGGGACACCTTAGCAGATCCAGGATCAGCAAGATGGATCACAGGGTGATCAACAGATGTTTCAACAAAAGACATGCAGAGAGAAGAGAGAAGAGAGAAAAATGCTTACAGCACCTGGTATTCCCAAGCAGTCTCCCATCCAAGTACTAACCAGGCCCGACCCTGCTTGGCTTCCGAGTTCGGACGAGATCGGGCGTGTTCAGGGCGGTGTGGCCGTAAGCCACAGTCCCTGTGACAAATATGTGTTACATAGGTGCTGGAACCATACGTTGCCCCTATTTTACCAGAGAGTTGGCTTGAGAGGCTGATGTTGAGCCTGCACGTCGACTTCCCTGATGTGATTGTTCTCTGCAGCTGAAAATGGGACTCTCAGATAACTTAGTGTGTGTCTGTCAAGCTCCTCTGTTCTCTGTGTGTAGTTTGGTGTTCATGGTCATACAGAGAAACCAGGGAAGCTCAATCCCACGACGTGCTCATAAACTGCGTCTTTTCTAAAGATTATAGTTCCATTTTAGAAGTCAGAATACAATGGCTCCCTGAAACTACCACCATGTACCGCTGGTTTTGTTATTTCACAAGAGTTGGGAAGAGTGCACCGTTCCCGGCGGCACTGCAGTACCGGGTCGATGCGTGGAGTGAACGGAGCAAGCCCCTTTTTCAACCCCTTTGCCTAAAAATCCATTTAATATGTAGTCCTCATATAGAGGACGTATCAGATATTAAACTGATAAGAACAGATACTACACTTGATCTTAGCCAAAAGGCCGAGAAGCGATAACCCTCCACTGTTTCACGTCCGAGAGTCCTTCCTGGCACAATGCGCACTTGTGGCGGTGCTCTTTTTTTGCCTACAAAGCGTCACTTTGCACCTCCGCCCACCCGCTGCAGTGAGCACTCTTCAGCCGTTTCAGATGGTACAACTTTGCACTCCCGCCCGCTCCACTGAGCACCATTCAAACAACAACAATTTAGCGCTCCAGCTTTGAACATGGGCACGGTCTCAAGAAATAAGGTGACTCTACTCCGAGAAGTCACTTGGCACAGCAAGAAGATTTCCTTTGCACAGACAGAATGGGCTTCACCCGCAAAGGTAAAGCCTTCCAAAAATAGAAACAACTCATTAACGTTGCTCTCCACGGAAGTCTTTAGTAAAAGGCGAAAGACTTGTACGTTATGAAGAGAAACCAGAGTACGAGTATTTGACACTGCGGGAGCAGTGCATCAGGCTAGTTGGCATAGCCACCTTCCCCACGGTGAGCTTTGCTTGGTTGAGACGCTGGCTCCTCGGCCGACCAGGTAGGAACAATCGGGCCCTATTCAATGGCTGCTTTGTCTTTTACTCTGTGCAAAAGACTAGGGGTCTTGAGGCTTTGTTCTGACCGCTCATTGGGTGTAGAGGTTTTTTTCAAGCAATTCTCCCAGTCGGCCCAATCCCAGAGCCATCTCAAAGTGGAGTTCACTTTCACTCTCTTTTCGCAGACTAAAAGCCAGAGTTTTATCTCAGAAGCTAAGCAGAGTCGGGCCTGGTTAGTACTTGGATGGGGAGACCGCCTGGGAATACCAGGTGCTGTAAGCCTTTTGGCTTCTCCAGGCGCATGCAGTTTGACTGCGTCAAATGCAAAGGCAGTCCCTGTTTGACTTTTTGGAACTGCTCCTTTGTCAGGACAAAGTTAAATGTATGAGGATCAAAGGCAACCATGACCTGGGACACCTTAGCAGATCCAGGATCAGCAAGATGGATCACAGGGTGATCAACAGATGTTTCAACAAAAGACATGCAGAGAGAAGAGAGAAGAGAGAAAAATGCTTACAGCACCTGGTATTCCCAAGCAGTCTCCCATCCAAGTACTAACCAGGCCCGACCCTGCTTGGCTTCCGAGTTCGGACGAGATCGGGCGTGTTCAGGGCGGTGTGGCCGTAAGCCACAGTCCCTGTGACAAATATGTGTTACATAGGTGCTGGAACCATACGTTGCCCCTATTTTACCAGAGAGTTGGCTTGAGAGGCTGATGTTGAGCCTGCACGTCGACTTCCCTGATGTGATTGTTCTCTGCAGCTGAAAATGGGACTCTCAGATAACTTAGTGTGTGTCTGTCAAGCTCCTCTGTTCTCTGTGTGTAGTTTGGTGTTCATGGTCATACAGAGAAACCAGGGAAGCTCAATCCCACGACGTGCTCATAAACTGCGTCTTTTCTAAAGATTATAGTTCCATTTTAGAAGTCAGAATACAATGGCTCCCTGAAACTACCACCATGTACCGCTGGTTTTGTTATTTCACAAGAGTTGGGAAGAGTGCACCGTTCCCGGCGGCACTGCAGTACCGGGTCGATGCGTGGAGTGAACGGAGCAAGCCCCTTTTTCAACCCCTTTGCCTAAAAATCCATTTAATATGTAGTCCTCATATAGAGGACGTATCAGATATTAAACTGATAAGAACAGATACTACACTTGATCTTAGCCAAAAGGCCGAGAAGCGATAACCCTCCACTGTTTCACGTCCGAGAGTCCTTCCTGGCACAATGCGCACTTGTGGCGGTGCTCTTTTTTTGCCTACAAAGCGTCACTTTGCACCTCCGCCCACCCGCTGCAGTGAGCACTCTTCAGCCGTTTCAGATGGTACAACTTTGCACTCCCGCCCGCTCCACTGAGCACCATTCAAACAACAACAATTTAGCGCTCCAGCTTTGAACATGGGCACGGTCTCAAGAAATAAGGTGACTCTACTCCGAGAAGTCACTTGGCACAGCAAGAAGATTTCCTTTGCACAGACAGAATGGGCTTCACCCGCAAAGGTAAAGCCTTCCAAAAATAGAAACAACTCATTAATGTTGCTCTCCACGGAAGTCTTTAGTAAAAGGCGAAAGACTTGTACGTTATGAAGAGAAACCAGAGTACGAGTATTTGACACTGCGGGAGCAGTGCATCAGGCTAGTTGGCATAGCCACCTTCCCCACGGTGAGCTTTGCTTGGTTGAGACGCTGGCTCCTCGGCCGACCAGGTAGGAACAATCGGGCCCTATTCAATGGCTGCTTTGTCTTTTACTCTGTGCAAAAGACTAGGGGTCTTGAGGCTTTGTTCTGACCGCTCATTGGGTGTAGAGGTTTTTTTCAAGCAATTCTCCCAGTCGGCCCAATCCCAGAGCCATCTCAAAGTGGAGTTCACTTTCACTCTCTTTTCGCAGACTAAAAGCCAGAGTTTTATCTCAGAAGCTAAGCAGAGTCGGGCCTGGTTAGTACTTGGATGGGGAGACCGCCTGGGAATACCAGGTGCTGTAAGCCTTTTGGCTTCTCCAGGCGCATGCAGTTTGACTGCGTCAAATGCAAAGGCAGTCCCTGTTTGACTTTTTGGAACTGCTCCTTTGTCAGGACAAAGTTAAATGTATGAGGATCAAAGGCAACCATGACCTGGGACACCTTAGCAGATCCAGGATCAGCAAGATGGATCACAGGGTGATCAACAGATGTTTCAACAAAAGACATGCAGAGAGAAGAGAGAAAAATGCTTACAGCACCTGGTATTCCCAAGCAGTCTCCCATCCAAGTACTAACCAGGCCCGACCCTGCTTGGCTTCCGAGTTCGGACGAGATCGGGCGTGTTCAGGGCGGTGTGGCCGTAAGCCACAGTCCCTGTGACAAATATGTGTTACATAGGTGCTGGAACCATACGTTGCCCCTATTTTACCAGAGAGTTGGCTTGAGAGGCTGATGTTGAGCCTGCACGTCGACTTCCCTGATGTGATTGTTCTCTGCAGCTGAAAATGGGACTCTCAGATAACTTAGTGTGTGTCTGTCAAGCTCCTCTGTTCTCTGTGTGTAGTTTGGTGTTCATGGTCATACAGAGAAACCAGGGAAGCTCAATCCCACGACGTGCTCATAAACTGCGTCTTTTCTAAAGATTATAGTTCCATTTTAGAAGTCAGAATACAATGGCTCCCTGAAACTACCACCATGTACCGCTGGTTTTGTTATTTCACAAGAGTTGGGAAGAGTGCACCGTTCCCGGCGGCACTGCAGTACCGGGTCGATGCGTGGAGTGAACGGAGCAAGCCCCTTTTTCAACCCCTTTGCCTAAAAATCCATTTAATATGTAGTCCTCATATAGAGGACGTATCAGATATTAAACTGATAAGAACAGATACTACACTTGATCTTAGCCAAAAGGCCGAGAAGCGATAACCCTCCACTGTTTCACGTCCGAGAGTCCTTCCTGGCACAATGCGCACTTGTGGCGGTGCTCTTTTTTTGCCTACAAAGCGTCACTTTGCACCTCCGCCCACCCGCTGCAGTGAGCACTCTTCAGCCGTTTCAGATGGTACAACTTTGCACTCCCGCCCGCTCCACTGAGCACCATTCAAACAACAACAATTTAGCGCTCCAGCTTTGAACATGGGCACGGTCTCAAGAAATAAGGTGACTCTACTCCGAGAAGTCACTTGGCACAGCAAGAAGATTTCCTTTGCACAGACAGAATGGGCTTCACCCGCAAAGGTAAAGCCTTCCAAAAATAGAAACAACTCATTAATGTTGCTCTCCACGGAAGTCTTTAGTAAAAGGCGAAAGACTTGTACGTTATGAAGAGAAACCAGAGTACGAGTATTTGACACTGCGGGAGCAGTGCATCAGGCTAGTTGGCATAGCCACCTTCCCCACGGTGAGCTTTGCTTGGTTGAGACGCTGGCTCCTCGGCCGACCAGGTAGGAACAATCGGGCCCTATTCAATGGCTGCTTTGTCTTTTACTCTGTGCAAAAGACTAGGGGTCTTGAGGCTTTGTTCTGACCGCTCATTGGGTGTAGAGGTTTTTTTCAAGCAATTCTCCCAGTCGGCCCAATCCCAGAGCCATCTCAAAGTGGAGTTCACTTTCACTCTCTTTTCGCAGACTAAAAGCCAGAGTTTTATCTCAGAAGCTAAGCAGAGTCGGGCCTGGTTAGTACTTGGATGGGGAGACCGCCTGGGAATACCAGGTGCTGTAAGCCTTTTGGCTTCTCCAGGCGCATGCAGTTTGACTGCGTCAAATGCAAAGGCAGTCCCTGTTTGACTTTTTGGAACTGCTCCTTTGTCAGGACAAAGTTAAATGTATGAGGATCAAAGGCAACCATGACCTGGGACACCTTAGCAGATCCAGGATCAGCAAGATGGATCACAGGGTGATCAACAGATGTTTCAACAAAAGACATGCAGAGAGAAGAGAGAAGAGAGAAAAATGCTTACAGCACCTGGTATTCCCAAGCAGTCTCCCATCCAAGTACTAACCAGGCCCGACCCTGCTTGGCTTCCGAGTTCGGACGAGATCGGGCGTGTTCAGGGCGGTGTGGCCGTAAGCCACAGTCCCTGTGACAAATATGTGTTACATAGGTGCTGGAACCATACGTTGCCCCTATTTTACCAGAGAGTTGGCTTGAGAGGCTGATGTTGAGCCTGCACGTCGACTTCCCTGATGTGATTGTTCTCTGCAGCTGAAAATGGGACTCTCAGATAACTTAGTGTGTGTCTGTCAAGCTCCTCTGTTCTCTGTGTGTAGTTTGGTGTTCATGGTCATACAGAGAAACCAGGGAAGCTCAATCCCACGACGTGCTCATAAACTGCGTCTTTTCTAAAGATTATAGTTCCATTTTAGAAGTCAGAATACAATGGCTCCCTGAAACTACCACCATGTACCGCTGGTTTTGTTATTTCACAAGAGTTGGGAAGAGTGCACCGTTCCCGGCGGCACTGCAGTACCGGGTCGATGCGTGGAGTGAACGGAGCAAGCCCCTTTTTCAACCCCTTTGCCTAAAAATCCATTTAATATGTAGTCCTCATATAGAGGACGTATCAGATATTAAACTGATAAGAACAGATACTACACTTGATCTTAGCCAAAAGGCCGAGAAGCGATAACCCTCCACTGTTTCACGTCCGAGAGTCCTTCCTGGCACAATGCGCACTTGTGGCGGTGCTCTTTTTTTGCCTACAAAGCGTCACTTTGCACCTCCGCCCACCCGCTGCAGTGAGCACTCTTCAGCCGTTTCAGATGGTACAACTTTGCACTCCCGCCCGCTCCACTGAGCACCATTCAAACAACAACAATTTAGCGCTCCAGCTTTGAACATGGGCACGGTCTCAAGAAATAAGGTGACTCTACTCCGAGAAGTCACTTGGCACAGCAAGAAGATTTCCTTTGCACAGACAGAATGGGCTTCACCCGCAAAGGTAAAGCCTTCCAAAAATAGAAACAACTCATTAATGTTGCTCTCCACGGAAGTCTTTAGTAAAAGGCGAAAGACTTGTACGTTATGAAGAGAAACCAGAGTACGAGTATTTGACACTGCGGGAGCAGTGCATCAGGCTAGTTGGCATAGCCACCTTCCCCACGGTGAGCTTTGCTTGGTTGAGACGCTGGCTCCTCGGCCGACCAGGTAGGAACAATCGGGCCCTATTCAATGGCTGCTTTGTCTTTTACTCTGTGCAAAAGACTAGGGGTCTTGAGGCTTTGTTCTGACCGCTCATTGGGTGTAGAGGTTTTTTTCAAGCAATTCTCCCAGTCGGCCCAATCCCAGAGCCATCTCAAAGTGGAGTTCACTTTCACTCTCTTTTCGCAGACTAAAAGCCAGAGTTTTATCTCAGAAGCTAAGCAGAGTCGGGCCTGGTTAGTACTTGGATGGGGAGACCGCCTGGGAATACCAGGTGCTGTAAGCCTTTTGGCTTCTCCAGGCGCATGCAGTTTGACTGCGTCAAATGCAAAGGCAGTCCCTGTTTGACTTTTTGGAACTGCTCCTTTGTCAGGACAAAGTTAAATGTATGAGGATCAAAGGCAACCATGACCTGGGACACCTTAGCAGATCCAGGATCAGCAAGATGGATCACAGGGTGATCAACAGATGTTTCAACAAAAGACATGCAGAGAGAAGAGAGAAGAGAGAAAAATGCTTACAGCACCTGGTATTCCCAAGCAGTCTCCCATCCAAGTACTAACCAGGCCCGACCCTGCTTGGCTTCCGAGTTCGGACGAGATCGGGCGTGTTCAGGGCGGTGTGGCCGTAAGCCACAGTCCCTGTGACAAATATGTGTTACATAGGTGCTGGAACCATACGTTGCCCCTATTTTACCAGAGAGTTGGCTTGAGAGGCTGATGTTGAGCCTGCACGTCGACTTCCCTGATGTGATTGTTCTCTGCAGCTGAAAATGGGACTCTCAGATAACTTAGTGTGTGTCTGTCAAGCTCCTCTGTTCTCTGTGTGTAGTTTGGTGTTCATGGTCATACAGAGAAACCAGGGAAGCTCAATCCCACGACGTGCTCATAAACTGCGTCTTTTCTAAAGATTATAGTTCCATTTTAGAAGTCAGAATACAATGGCTCCCTGAAACTACCACCATGTACCGCTGGTTTTGTTATTTCACAAGAGTTGGGAAGAGTGCACCGTTCCCGGCGGCACTGCAGTACCGGGTCGATGCGTGGAGTGAACGGAGCAAGCCCCTTTTTCAACCCCTTTGCCTAAAAATCCATTTAATATGTAGTCCTCATATAGAGGACGTATCAGATATTAAACTGATAAGAACAGATACTACACTTGATCTTAGCCAAAAGGCCGAGAAGCGATAACCCTCCACTGTTTCACGTCCGAGAGTCCTTCCTGGCACAATGCGCACTTGTGGCGGTGCTCTTTTTTTGCCTACAAAGCGTCACTTTGCACCTCCGCCCACCCGCTGCAGTGAGCACTCTTCAGCCGTTTCAGATGGTACAACTTTGCACTCCCGCCCGCTCCACTGAGCACCATTCAAACAACAACAATTTAGCGCTCCAGCTTTGAACATGGGCACGGTCTCAAGAAATAAGGTGACTCTACTCCGAGAAGTCACTTGGCACAGCAAGAAGATTTCCTTTGCACAGACAGAATGGGCTTCACCCGCAAAGGTAAAGCCTTCCAAAAATAGAAACAACTCATTAATGTTGCTCTCCACGGAAGTCTTTAGTAAAAGGCGAAAGACTTGTACGTTATGAAGAGAAACCAGAGTACGAGTATTTGACACTGCGGGAGCAGTGCATCAGGCTAGTTGGCATAGCCACCTTCCCCACGGTGAGCTTTGCTTGGTTGAGACGCTGGCTCCTCGGCCGACCAGGTAGGAACAATCGGGCCCTATTCAATGGCTGCTTTGTCTTTTACTCTGTGCAAAAGACTAGGGGTCTTGAGGCTTTGTTCTGACCGCTCATTGGGTGTAGAGGTTTTTTTCAAGCAATTCTCCCAGTCGGCCCAATCCCAGAGCCATCTCAAAGTGGAGTTCACTTTCACTCTCTTTTCGCAGACTAAAAGCCAGAGTTTTATCTCAGAAGCTAAGCAGAGTCGGGCCTGGTTAGTACTTGGATGGGGAGACCGCCTGGGAATACCAGGTGCTGTAAGCCTTTTGGCTTCTCCAGGCGCATGCAGTTTGACTGCGTCAAATGCAAAGGCAGTCCCTGTTTGACTTTTTGGAACTGCTCCTTTGTCAGGACAAAGTTAAATGTATGAGGATCAAAGGCAACCATGACCTGGGACACCTTAGCAGATCCAGGATCAGCAAGATGGATCACAGGGTGATCAACAGATGTTTCAACAAAAGACATGCAGAGAGAAGAGAGAAGAGAGAAAAATGCTTACAGCACCTGGTATTCCCAAGCAGTCTCCCATCCAAGTACTAACCAGGCCCGACCCTGCTTGGCTTCCGAGTTCGGACGAGATCGGGCGTGTTCAGGGCGGTGTGGCCGTAAGCCACAGTCCCTGTGACAAATATGTGTTACATAGGTGCTGGAACCATACGTTGCCCCTATTTTACCAGAGAGTTGGCTTGAGAGGCTGATGTTGAGCCTGCACGTCGACTTCCCTGATGTGATTGTTCTCTGCAGCTGAAAATGGGACTCTCAGATAACTTAGTGTGTGTCTGTCAAGCTCCTCTGTTCTCTGTGTGTAGTTTGGTGTTCATGGTCATACAGAGAAACCAGGGAAGCTCAATCCCACGACGTGCTCATAAACTGCGTCTTTTCTAAAGATTATAGTTCCATTTTAGAAGTCAGAATACAATGGCTCCCTGAAACTACCACCATGTACCGCTGGTTTTGTTATTTCACAAGAGTTGGGAAGAGTGCACCGTTCCCGGCGGCACTGCAGTACCGGGTCGATGCGTGGAGTGAACGGAGCAAGCCCCTTTTTCAACCCCTTTGCCTAAAAATCCATTTAATATGTAGTCCTCATATAGAGGACGTATCAGATATTAAACTGATAAGAACAGATACTACACTTGATCTTAGCCAAAAGGCCGAGAAGCGATAACCCTCCACTGTTTCACGTCCGAGAGTCCTTCCTGGCACAATGCGCACTTGTGGCGGTGCTCTTTTTTTGCCTACAAAGCGTCACTTTGCACCTCCGCCCACCCGCTGCAGTGAGCACTCTTCAGCCGTTTCAGATGGTACAACTTTGCACTCCCGCCCGCTCCACTGAGCACCATTCAAACAACAACAATTTAGCGCTCCAGCTTTGAACATGGGCACGGTCTCAAGAAATAAGGTGACTCTACTCCGAGAAGTCACTTGGCACAGCAAGAAGATTTCCTTTGCACAGACAGAATGGGCTTCACCCGCAAAGGTAAAGCCTTCCAAAAATAGAAACAACTCATTAATGTTGCTCTCCACGGAAGTCTTTAGTAAAAGGCGAAAGACTTGTACGTTATGAAGAGAAACCAGAGTACGAGTATTTGACACTGCGGGAGCAGTGCATCAGGCTAGTTGGCATAGCCACCTTCCCCACGGTGAGCTTTGCTTGGTTGAGACGCTGGCTCCTCGGCCGACCAGGTAGGAACAATCGGGCCCTATTCAATGGCTGCTTTGTCTTTTACTCTGTGCAAAAGACTAGGGGTCTTGAGGCTTTGTTCTGACCGCTCATTGGGTGTAGAGGTTTTTTTCAAGCAATTCTCCCAGTCGGCCCAATCCCAGAGCCATCTCAAAGTGGAGTTCACTTTCACTCTCTTTTCGCAGACTAAAAGCCAGAGTTTTATCTCAGAAGCTAAGCAGAGTCGGGCCTGGTTAGTACTTGGATGGGGAGACCGCCTGGGAATACCAGGTGCTGTAAGCCTTTTGGCTTCTCCAGGCGCATGCAGTTTGACTGCGTCAAATGCAAAGGCAGTCCCTGTTTGACTTTTTGGAACTGCTCCTTTGTCAGGACAAAGTTAAATGTATGAGGATCAAAGGCAACCATGACCTGGGACACCTTAGCAGATCCAGGATCAGCAAGATGGATCACAGGGTGATCAACAGATGTTTCAACAAAAGACATGCAGAGAGAAGAGAGAAAAATGCTTACAGCACCTGGTATTCCCAAGCAGTCTCCCATCCAAGTACTAACCAGGCCCGACCCTGCTTGGCTTCCGAGTTCGGACGAGATCGGGCGTGTTCAGGGCGGTGTGGCCGTAAGCCACAGTCCCTGTGACAAATATGTGTTACATAGGTGCTGGAACCATACGTTGCCCCTATTTTACCAGAGAGTTGGCTTGAGAGGCTGATGTTGAGCCTGCACGTCGACTTCCCTGATGTGATTGTTCTCTGCAGCTGAAAATGGGACTCTCAGATAACTTAGTGTGTGTCTGTCAAGCTCCTCTGTTCTCTGTGTGTAGTTTGGTGTTCATGGTCATACAGAGAAACCAGGGAAGCTCAATCCCACGACGTGCTCATAAACTGCGTCTTTTCTAAAGATTATAGTTCCATTTTAGAAGTCAGAATACAATGGCTCCCTGAAACTACCACCATGTACCGCTGGTTTTGTTATTTCACAAGAGTTGGGAAGAGTGCACCGTTCCCGGCGGCACTGCAGTACCGGGTCGATGCGTGGAGTGAACGGAGCAAGCCCCTTTTTCAACCCCTTTGCCTAAAAATCCATTTAATATGTAGTCCTCATATAGAGGACGTATCAGATATTAAACTGATAAGAACAGATACTACACTTGATCTTAGCCAAAAGGCCGAGAAGCGATAACCCTCCACTGTTTCACGTCCGAGAGTCCTTCCTGGCACAATGCGCACTTGTGGCGGTGCTCTTTTTTTGCCTACAAAGCGTCACTTTGCACCTCCGCCCACCCGCTGCAGTGAGCACTCTTCAGCCGTTTCAGATGGTACAACTTTGCACTCCCGCCCGCTCCACTGAGCACCATTCAAACAACAACAATTTAGCGCTCCAGCTTTGAACATGGGCACGGTCTCAAGAAATAAGGTGACTCTACTCCGAGAAGTCACTTGGCACAGCAAGAAGATTTCCTTTGCACAGACAGAATGGGCTTCACCCGCAAAGGTAAAGCCTTCCAAAAATAGAAACAACTCATTAATGTTGCTCTCCACGGAAGTCTTTAGTAAAAGGCGAAAGACTTGTACGTTATGAAGAGAAACCAGAGTACGAGTATTTGACACTGCGGGAGCAGTGCATCAGGCTAGTTGGCATAGCCACCTTCCCCACGGTGAGCTTTGCTTGGTTGAGACGCTGGCTCCTCGGCCGACCAGGTAGGAACAATCGGGCCCTATTCAATGGCTGCTTTGTCTTTTACTCTGTGCAAAAGACTAGGGGTCTTGAGGCTTTGTTCTGACCGCTCATTGGGTGTAGAGGTTTTTTTCAAGCAATTCTCCCAGTCGGCCCAATCCCAGAGCCATCTCAAAGTGGAGTTCACTTTCACTCTCTTTTCGCAGACTAAAAGCCAGAGTTTTATCTCAGAAGCTAAGCAGAGTCGGGCCTGGTTAGTACTTGGATGGGGAGACCGCCTGGGAATACCAGGTGCTGTAAGCCTTTTGGCTTCTCCAGGCGCATGCAGTTTGACTGCGTCAAATGCAAAGGCAGTCCCTGTTTGACTTTTTGGAACTGCTCCTTTGTCAGGACAAAGTTAAATGTATGAGGATCAAAGGCAACCATGACCTGGGACACCTTAGCAGATCCAGGATCAGCAAGATGGATCACAGGGTGATCAACAGATGTTTCAACAAAAGACATGCAGAGAGAAGAGAGAAAAATGCTTACAGCACCTGGTATTCCCAAGCAGTCTCCCATCCAAGTACTAACCAGGCCCGACCCTGCTTGGCTTCCGAGTTCGGACGAGATCGGGCGTGTTCAGGGCGGTGTGGCCGTAAGCCACAGTCCCTGTGACAAATATGTGTTACATAGGTGCTGGAACCATACGTTGCCCCTATTTTACCAGAGAGTTGGCTTGAGAGGCTGATGTTGAGCCTGCACGTCGACTTCCCTGATGTGATTGTTCTCTGCAGCTGAAAATGGGACTCTCAGATAACTTAGTGTGTGTCTGTCAAGCTCCTCTGTTCTCTGTGTGTAGTTTGGTGTTCATGGTCATACAGAGAAACCAGGGAAGCTCAATCCCACGACGTGCTCATAAACTGCGTCTTTTCTAAAGATTATAGTTCCATTTTAGAAGTCAGAATACAATGGCTCCCTGAAACTACCACCATGTACCGCTGGTTTTGTTATTTCACAAGAGTTGGGAAGAGTGCACCGTTCCCGGCGGCACTGCAGTACCGGGTCGATGCGTGGAGTGAACGGAGCAAGCCCCTTTTTCAACCCCTTTGCCTAAAAATCCATTTAATATGTAGTCCTCATATAGAGGACGTATCAGATATTAAACTGATAAGAACAGATACTACACTTGATCTTAGCCAAAAGGCCGAGAAGCGATAACCCTCCACTGTTTCACGTCCGAGAGTCCTTCCTGGCACAATGCGCACTTGTGGCGGTGCTCTTTTTTTGCCTACAAAGCGTCACTTTGCACCTCCGCCCACCCGCTGCAGTGAGCACTCTTCAGCCGTTTCAGATGGTACAACTTTGCACTCCCGCCCGCTCCACTGAGCACCATTCAAACAACAACAATTTAGCGCTCCAGCTTTGAACATGGGCACGGTCTCAAGAAATAAGGTGACTCTACTCCGAGAAGTCACTTGGCACAGCAAGAAGATTTCCTTTGCACAGACAGAATGGGCTTCACCCGCAAAGGTAAAGCCTTCCAAAAATAGAAACAACTCATTAATGTTGCTCTCCACGGAAGTCTTTAGTAAAAGGCGAAAGACTTGTACGTTATGAAGAGAAACCAGAGTACGAGTATTTGACACTGCGGGAGCAGTGCATCAGGCTAGTTGGCATAGCCACCTTCCCCACGGTGAGCTTTGCTTGGTTGAGACGCTGGCTCCTCGGCCGACCAGGTAGGAACAATCGGGCCCTATTCAATGGCTGCTTTGTCTTTTACTCTGTGCAAAAGACTAGGGGTCTTGAGGCTTTGTTCTGACCGCTCATTGGGTGTAGAGGTTTTTTTCAAGCAATTCTCCCAGTCGGCCCAATCCCAGAGCCATCTCAAAGTGGAGTTCACTTTCACTCTCTTTTCGCAGACTAAAAGCCAGAGTTTTATCTCAGAAGCTAAGCAGAGTCGGGCCTGGTTAGTACTTGGATGGGGAGACCGCCTGGGAATACCAGGTGCTGTAAGCCTTTTGGCTTCTCCAGGCGCATGCAGTTTGACTGCGTCAAATGCAAAGGCAGTCCCTGTTTGACTTTTTGGAACTGCTCCTTTGTCAGGACAAAGTTAAATGTATGAGGATCAAAGGCAACCATGACCTGGGACACCTTAGCAGATCCAGGATCAGCAAGATGGATCACAGGGTGATCAACAGATGTTTCAACAAAAGACATGCAGAGAGAAGAGAGAAAAATGCTTACAGCACCTGGTATTCCCAAGCAGTCTCCCATCCAAGTACTAACCAGGCCCGACCCTGCTTGGCTTCCGAGTTCGGACGAGATCGGGCGTGTTCAGGGCGGTGTGGCCGTAAGCCACAGTCCCTGTGACAAATATGTGTTACATAGGTGCTGGAACCATACGTTGCCCCTATTTTACCAGAGAGTTGGCTTGAGAGGCTGATGTTGAGCCTGCACGTCGACTTCCCTGATGTGATTGTTCTCTGCAGCTGAAAATGGGACTCTCAGATAACTTAGTGTGTGTCTGTCAAGCTCCTCTGTTCTCTGTGTGTAGTTTGGTGTTCATGGTCATACAGAGAAACCAGGGAAGCTCAATCCCACGACGTGCTCATAAACTGCGTCTTTTCTAAAGATTATAGTTCCATTTTAGAAGTCAGAATACAATGGCTCCCTGAAACTACCACCATGTACCGCTGGTTTTGTTATTTCACAAGAGTTGGGAAGAGTGCACCGTTCCCGGCGGCACTGCAGTACCGGGTCGATGCGTGGAGTGAACGGAGCAAGCCCCTTTTTCAACCCCTTTGCCTAAAAATCCATTTAATATGTAGTCCTCATATAGAGGACGTATCAGATATTAAACTGATAAGAACAGATACTACACTTGATCTTAGCCAAAAGGCCGAGAAGCGATAACCCTCCACTGTTTCACGTCCGAGAGTCCTTCCTGGCACAATGCGCACTTGTGGCGGTGCTCTTTTTTTGCCTACAAAGCGTCACTTTGCACCTCCGCCCACCCGCTGCAGTGAGCACTCTTCAGCCGTTTCAGATGGTACAACTTTGCACTCCCGCCCGCTCCACTGAGCACCATTCAAACAACAACAATTTAGCGCTCCAGCTTTGAACATGGGCACGGTCTCAAGAAATAAGGTGACTCTACTCCGAGAAGTCACTTGGCACAGCAAGAAGATTTCCTTTGCACAGACAGAATGGGCTTCACCCGCAAAGGTAAAGCCTTCCAAAAATAGAAACAACTCATTAATGTTGCTCTCCACGGAAGTCTTTAGTAAAAGGCGAAAGACTTGTACGTTATGAAGAGAAACCAGAGTACGAGTATTTGACACTGCGGGAGCAGTGCATCAGGCTAGTTGGCATAGCCACCTTCCCCACGGTGAGCTTTGCTTGGTTGAGACGCTGGCTCCTCGGCCGACCAGGTAGGAACAATCGGGCCCTATTCAATGGCTGCTTTGTCTTTTACTCTGTGCAAAAGACTAGGGGTCTTGAGGCTTTGTTCTGACCGCTCATTGGGTGTAGAGGTTTTTTTCAAGCAATTCTCCCAGTCGGCCCAATCCCAGAGCCATCTCAAAGTGGAGTTCACTTTCACTCTCTTTTCGCAGACTAAAAGCCAGAGTTTTATCTCAGAAGCTAAGCAGAGTCGGGCCTGGTTAGTACTTGGATGGGGAGACCGCCTGGGAATACCAGGTGCTGTAAGCCTTTTGGCTTCTCCAGGCGCATGCAGTTTGACTGCGTCAAATGCAAAGGCAGTCCCTGTTTGACTTTTTGGAACTGCTCCTTTGTCAGGACAAAGTTAAATGTATGAGGATCAAAGGCAACCATGACCTGGGACACCTTAGCAGATCCAGGATCAGCAAGATGGATCACAGGGTGATCAACAGATGTTTCAACAAAAGACATGCAGAGAGAAGAGAGAAGAGAGAAAAATGCTTACAGCACCTGGTATTCCCAAGCAGTCTCCCATCCAAGTACTAACCAGGCCCGACCCTGCTTGGCTTCCGAGTTCGGACGAGATCGGGCGTGTTCAGGGCGGTGTGGCCGTAAGCCACAGTCCCTGTGACAAATATGTGTTACATAGGTGCTGGAACCATACGTTGCCCCTATTTTACCAGAGAGTTGGCTTGAGAGGCTGATGTTGAGCCTGCACGTCGACTTCCCTGATGTGATTGTTCTCTGCAGCTGAAAATGGGACTCTCAGATAACTTAGTGTGTGTCTGTCAAGCTCCTCTGTTCTCTGTGTGTAGTTTGGTGTTCATGGTCATACAGAGAAACCAGGGAAGCTCAATCCCACGACGTGCTCATAAACTGCGTCTTTTCTAAAGATTATAGTTCCATTTTAGAAGTCAGAATACAATGGCTCCCTGAAACTACCACCATGTACCGCTGGTTTTGTTATTTCACAAGAGTTGGGAAGAGTGCACCGTTCCCGGCGGCACTGCAGTACCGGGTCGATGCGTGGAGTGAACGGAGCAAGCCCCTTTTTCAACCCCTGTGCCTAAAAATCCATTTAATATGTAGTCCTCATATAGAGGACGTATCAGATATTAAACTGATAAGAACAGATACTACACTTGATCTTAGCCAAAAGGCCGAGAAGCGATAACCCTCCACTGTTTCACGTCCGAGAGTCCTTCCTGGCACAATGCGCACTTGTGGCGGTGCTCTTTTTTTGCCTACAAAGCGTCACTTTGCACCTCCGCCCACCCGCTGCAGTGAGCACTCTTCAGCCGTTTCAGATGGTACAACTTTGCACTCCCGCCCGCTCCACTGAGCACCATTCAAACAACAACAATTTAGCGCTCCAGCTTTGAACATGGGCACGGTCTCAAGAAATAAGGTGACTCTACTCCGAGAAGTCACTTGGCACAGCAAGAAGATTTCCTTTGCACAGACAGAATGGGCTTCACCCGCAAAGGTAAAGCCTTCCAAAAATAGAAACAACTCATTAATGTTGCTCTCCACGGAAGTCTTTAGTAAAAGGCGAAAGACTTGTACGTTATGAAGAGAAACCAGAGTACGAGTATTTGACACTGCGGGAGCAGTGCATCAGGCTAGTTGGCATAGCCACCTTCCCCACGGTGAGCTTTGCTTGGTTGAGACGCTGGCTCCTCGGCCGACCAGGTAGGAACAATCGGGCCCTATTCAATGGCTGCTTTGTCTTTTACTCTGTGCAAAAGACTAGGGGTCTTGAGGCTTTGTTCTGACCGCTCATTGGGTGTAGAGGTTTTTTTCAAGCAATTCTCCCAGTCGGCCCAATCCCAGAGCCATCTCAAAGTGGAGTTCACTTTCACTCTCTTTTCGCAGACTAAAAGCCAGAGTTTTATCTCAGAAGCTAAGCAGAGTCGGGCCTGGTTAGTACTTGGATGGGGAGACCGCCTGGGAATACCAGGTGCTGTAAGCCTTTTGGCTTCTCCAGGCGCATGCAGTTTGACTGCGTCAAATGCAAAGGCAGTCCCTGTTTGACTTTTTGGAACTGCTCCTTTGTCAGGACAAAGTTAAATGTATGAGGATCAAAGGCAACCATGACCTGGGACACCTTAGCAGATCCAGGATCAGCAAGATGGATCACAGGGTGATCAACAGATGTTTCAACAAAAGACATGCAGAGAGAAGAGAGAAAAATGCTTACAGCACCTGGTATTCCCAAGCAGTCTCCCATCCAAGTACTAACCAGGCCCGACCCTGCTTGGCTTCCGAGTTCGGACGAGATCGGGCGTGTTCAGGGCGGTGTGGCCGTAAGCCACAGTCCCTGTGACAAATATGTGTTACATAGGTGCTGGAACCATACGTTGCCCCTATTTTACCAGAGAGTTGGCTTGAGAGGCTGATGTTGAGCCTGCACGTCGACTTCCCTGATGTGATTGTTCTCTGCAGCTGAAAATGGGACTCTCAGATAACTTAGTGTGTGTCTGTCAAGCTCCTCTGTTCTCTGTGTGTAGTTTGGTGTTCATGGTCATACAGAGAAACCAGGGAAGCTCAATCCCACGACGTGCTCATAAACTGCGTCTTTTCTAAAGATTATAGTTCCATTTTAGAAGTCAGAATACAATGGCTCCCTGAAACTACCACCATGTACCGCTGGTTTTGTTATTTCACAAGAGTTGGGAAGAGTGCACCGTTCCCGGCGGCACTGCAGTACCGGGTCGATGCGTGGAGTGAACGGAGCAAGCCCCTTTTTCAACCCCTTTGCCTAAAAATCCATTTAATATGTAGTCCTCATATAGAGGACGTATCAGATATTAAACTGATAAGAACAGATACTACACTTGATCTTAGCCAAAAGGCCGAGAAGCGATAACCCTCCACTGTTTCACGTCCGAGAGTCCTTCCTGGCACAATGCGCACTTGTGGCGGTGCTCTTTTTTTGCCTACAAAGCGTCACTTTGCACCTCCGCCCACCCGCTGCAGTGAGCACTCTTCAGCCGTTTCAGATGGTACAACTTTGCACTCCCGCCCGCTCCACTGAGCACCATTCAAACAACAACAATTTAGCGCTCCAGCTTTGAACATGGGCACGGTCTCAAGAAATAAGGTGACTCTACTCCGAGAAGTCACTTGGCACAGCAAGAAGATTTCCTTTGCACAGACAGAATGGGCTTCACCCGCAAAGGTAAAGCCTTCCAAAAATAGAAACAACTCATTAATGTTGCTCTCCACGGAAGTCTTTAGTAAAAGGCGAAAGACTTGTACGTTATGAAGAGAAACCAGAGTACGAGTATTTGACACTGCGGGAGCAGTGCATCAGGCTAGTTGGCATAGCCACCTTCCCCACGGTGAGCTTTGCTTGGTTGAGACGCTGGCTCCTCGGCCGACCAGGTAGGAACAATCGGGCCCTATTCAATGGCTGCTTTGTCTTTTACTCTGTGCAAAAGACTAGGGGTCTTGAGGCTTTGTTCTGACCGCTCATTGGGTGTAGAGGTTTTTTTCAAGCAATTCTCCCAGTCGGCCCAATCCCAGAGCCATCTCAAAGTGGAGTTCACTTTCACTCTCTTTTCGCAGACTAAAAGCCAGAGTTTTATCTCAGAAGCTAAGCAGAGTCGGGCCTGGTTAGTACTTGGATGGGGAGACCGCCTGGGAATACCAGGTGCTGTAAGCCTTTTGGCTTCTCCAGGCGCATGCAGTTTGACTGCGTCAAATGCAAAGGCAGTCCCTGTTTGACTTTTTGGAACTGCTCCTTTGTCAGGACAAAGTTAAATGTATGAGGATCAAAGGCAACCATGACCTGGGACACCTTAGCAGATCCAGGATCAGCAAGATGGATCACAGGGTGATCAACAGATGTTTCAACAAAAGACATGCAGAGAGAAGAGAGAAAAATGCTTACAGCACCTGGTATTCCCAAGCAGTCTCCCATCCAAGTACTAACCAGGCCCGACCCTGCTTGGCTTCCGAGTTCGGACGAGATCGGGCGTGTTCAGGGCGGTGTGGCCGTAAGCCACAGTCCCTGTGACAAATATGTGTTACATAGGTGCTGGAACCATACGTTGCCCCTATTTTACCAGAGAGTTGGCTTGAGAGGCTGATGTTGAGCCTGCACGTCGACTTCCCTGATGTGATTGTTCTCTGCAGCTGAAAATGGGACTCTCAGATAACTTAGTGTGTGTCTGTCAAGCTCCTCTGTTCTCTGTGTGTAGTTTGGTGTTCATGGTCATACAGAGAAACCAGGGAAGCTCAATCCCACGACGTGCTCATAAACTGCGTCTTTTCTAAAGATTATAGTTCCATTTTAGAAGTCAGAATACAATGGCTCCCTGAAACTACCACCATGTACCGCTGGTTTTGTTATTTCACAAGAGTTGGGAAGAGTGCACCGTTCCCGGCGGCACTGCAGTACCGGGTCGATGCGTGGAGTGAACGGAGCAAGCCCCTTTTTCAACCCCTTTGCCTAAAAATCCATTTAATATGTAGTCCTCATATAGAGGACGTATCAGATATTAAACTGATAAGAACAGATACTACACTTGATCTTAGCCAAAAGGCCGAGAAGCGATAACCCTCCACTGTTTCACGTCCGAGAGTCCTTCCTGGCACAATGCGCACTTGTGGCGGTGCTCTTTTTTTGCCTACAAAGCGTCACTTTGCACCTCCGCCCACCCGCTGCAGTGAGCACTCTTCAGCCGTTTCAGATGGTACAACTTTGCACTCCCGCCCGCTCCACTGAGCACCATTCAAACAACAACAATTTAGCGCTCCAGCTTTGAACATGGGCACGGTCTCAAGAAATAAGGTGACTCTACTCCGAGAAGTCACTTGGCACAGCAAGAAGATTTCCTTTGCACAGACAGAATGGGCTTCACCCGCAAAGGTAAAGCCTTCCAAAAATAGAAACAACTCATTAATGTTGCTCTCCACGGAAGTCTTTAGTAAAAGGCGAAAGACTTGTACGTTATGAAGAGAAACCAGAGTACGAGTATTTGACACTGCGGGAGCAGTGCATCAGGCTAGTTGGCATAGCCACCTTCCCCACGGTGAGCTTTGCTTGGTTGAGACGCTGGCTCCTCGGCCGACCAGGTAGGAACAATCGGGCCCTATTCAATGGCTGCTTTGTCTTTTACTCTGTGCAAAAGACTAGGGGTCTTGAGGCTTTGTTCTGACCGCTCATTGGGTGTAGAGGTTTTTTTCAAGCAATTCTCCCAGTCGGCCCAATCCCAGAGCCATCTCAAAGTGGAGTTCACTTTCACTCTCTTTTCGCAGACTAAAAGCCAGAGTTTTATCTCAGAAGCTAAGCAGAGTCGGGCCTGGTTAGTACTTGGATGGGGAGACCGCCTGGGAATACCAGGTGCTGTAAGCCTTTTGGCTTCTCCAGGCGCATGCAGTTTGACTGCGTCAAATGCAAAGGCAGTCCCTGTTTGACTTTTTGGAACTGCTCCTTTGTCAGGACAAAGTTAAATGTATGAGGATCAAAGGCAACCATGACCTGGGACACCTTAGCAGATCCAGGATCAGCAAGATGGATCACAGGGTGATCAACAGATGTTTCAACAAAAGACATGCAGAGAGAAGAGAGAAGAGAGAAAAATGCTTACAGCACCTGGTATTCCCAAGCAGTCTCCCATCCAAGTACTAACCAGGCCCGACCCTGCTTGGCTTCCGAGTTCGGACGAGATCGGGCGTGTTCAGGGCGGTGTGGCCGTAAGCCACAGTCCCTGTGACAAATATGTGTTACATAGGTGCTGGAACCATACGTTGCCCCTATTTTACCAGAGAGTTGGCTTGAGAGGCTGATGTTGAGCCTGCACGTCGACTTCCCTGATGTGATTGTTCTCTGCAGCTGAAAATGGGACTCTCAGATAACTTAGTGTGTGTCTGTCAAGCTCCTCTGTTCTCTGTGTGTAGTTTGGTGTTCATGGTCATACAGAGAAACCAGGGAAGCTCAATCCCACGACGTGCTCATAAACTGCGTCTTTTCTAAAGATTATAGTTCCATTTTAGAAGTCAGAATACAATGGCTCCCTGAAACTACCACCATGTACCGCTGGTTTTGTTATTTCACAAGAGTTGGGAAGAGTGCACCGTTCCCGGCGGCACTGCAGTACCGGGTCGATGCGTGGAGTGAACGGAGCAAGCCCCTTTTTCAACCCCTTTGCCTAAAAATCCATTTAATATGTAGTCCTCATATAGAGGACGTATCAGATATTAAACTGATAAGAACAGATACTACACTTGATCTTAGCCAAAAGGCCGAGAAGCGATAACCCTCCACTGTTTCACGTCCGAGAGTCCTTCCTGGCACAATGCGCACTTGTGGCGGTGCTCTTTTTTTGCCTACAAAGCGTCACTTTGCACCTCCGCCCACCCGCTGCAGTGAGCACTCTTCAGCCGTTTCAGATGGTACAACTTTGCACTCCCGCCCGCTCCACTGAGCACCATTCAAACAACAACAATTTAGCGCTCCAGCTTTGAACATGGGCACGGTCTCAAGAAATAAGGTGACTCTACTCCGAGAAGTCACTTGGCACAGCAAGAAGATTTCCTTTGCACAGACAGAATGGGCTTCACCCGCAAAGGTAAAGCCTTCCAAAAATAGAAACAACTCATTAATGTTGCTCTCCACGGAAGTCTTTAGTAAAAGGCGAAAGACTTGTACGTTATGAAGAGAAACCAGAGTACGAGTATTTGACACTGCGGGAGCAGTGCATCAGGCTAGTTGGCATAGCCACCTTCCCCACGGTGAGCTTTGCTTGGTTGAGACGCTGGCTCCTCGGCCGACCAGGTAGGAACAATCGGGCCCTATTCAATGGCTGCTTTGTCTTTTACTCTGTGCAAAAGACTAGGGGTCTTGAGGCTTTGTTCTGACCGCTCATTGGGTGTAGAGGTTTTTTTCAAGCAATTCTCCCAGTCGGCCCAATCCCAGAGCCATCTCAAAGTGGAGTTCACTTTCACTCTCTTTTCGCAGACTAAAAGCCAGAGTTTTATCTCAGAAGCTAAGCAGAGTCGGGCCTGGTTAGTACTTGGATGGGGAGACCGCCTGGGAATACCAGGTGCTGTAAGCCTTTTGGCTTCTCCAGGCGCATGCAGTTTGACTGCGTCAAATGCAAAGGCAGTCCCTGTTTGACTTTTTGGAACTGCTCCTTTGTCAGGACAAAGTTAAATGTATGAGGATCAAAGGCAACCATGACCTGGGACACCTTAGCAGATCCAGGATCAGCAAGATGGATCACAGGGTGATCAACAGATGTTTCAACAAAAGACATGCAGAGAGAAGAGAGAAGAGAGAAAAATGCTTACAGCACCTGGTATTCCCAAGCAGTCTCCCATCCAAGTACTAACCAGGCCCGACCCTGCTTGGCTTCCGAGTTCGGACGAGATCGGGCGTGTTCAGGGCGGTGTGGCCGTAAGCCACAGTCCCTGTGACAAATATGTGTTACATAGGTGCTGGAACCATACGTTGCCCCTATTTTACCAGAGAGTTGGCTTGAGAGGCTGATGTTGAGCCTGCACGTCGACTTCCCTGATGTGATTGTTCTCTGCAGCTGAAAATGGGACTCTCAGATAACTTAGTGTGTGTCTGTCAAGCTCCTCTGTTCTCTGTGTGTAGTTTGGTGTTCATGGTCATACAGAGAAACCAGGGAAGCTCAATCCCACGACGTGCTCATAAACTGCGTCTTTTCTAAAGATTATAGTTCCATTTTAGAAGTCAGAATACAATGGCTCCCTGAAACTACCACCATGTACCGCTGGTTTTGTTATTTCACAAGAGTTGGGAAGAGTGCACCGTTCCCGGCGGCACTGCAGTACCGGGTCGATGCGTGGAGTGAACGGAGCAAGCCCCTTTTTCAACCCCTGTGCCTAAAAATCCATTTAATATGTAGTCCTCATATAGAGGACGTATCAGATATTAAACTGATAAGAACAGATACTACACTTGATCTTAGCCAAAAGGCCGAGAAGCGATAACCCTCCACTGTTTCACGTCCGAGAGTCCTTCCTGGCACAATGCGCACTTGTGGCGGTGCTCTTTTTTTGCCTACAAAGCGTCACTTTGCACCTCCGCCCACCCGCTGCAGTGAGCACTCTTCAGCCGTTTCAGATGGTACAACTTTGCACTCCCGCCCGCTCAGGACAAAGTTAAATGTATGAGGATCAAAACCAACAATGGCCTGGGACATCTCAGCAGGTCCAGGATCAGAAACATGGAGACTGAGGGCCAATAGAAACAGAGGTGTCTGCCAACCAATCAGCAGCAGCCGAAGCTGGTTAACTTCCTCGTGTCTGTGTGTCTGTGTGTGTGTGTGTGTCACAGTGTGATCGGCAAATTTTTCAACACAAGACATGCAGGACGCAGAAGTAAATATAACTGTATTTTTTTGAAGAATTGGAAAGAATTGTCCTTGTGGATAAAAATCATGTCATTAACATCCATTTCTGTGACGGAAGTTAATAATTATTTGTGTTGACAGCAGCACCGTCACTGTGATGGAGAGTGCATGAGAGCGTTATAAATAGTAGCCGATGGATCACTATTGTCTATATCTGGGTGGTAGAACACAAACAGTTATACACATAGATTATATAAACCACCCCAGTCAGAACATCACCTGAGATGTCTACCCTGTAAGGCACATTTGTTTTTTGAGGTGTGGGAGTTAGAGGCAGCTGGAAGCTCTAACAGTCAACCAGCCACAGAGGATGAAGCTCTGATCACTTTTTTCTCATTCTCATGAGAAAATCTCAGCAATCTCATTGCTTTACAACTTCACCGCTTGACTAGGCTCATGGATTATCTATATACAATACATCTTCACTGTAAAGTCCAATAGCTGCCCTGACATACATACATTCGTTAACTTTACTAGGTTAATTACCATATGCACTTATGACTGATTTTTATGAAGTAAAAGTTAGTTGCATGGTGAAAAATGCAAAAAACTTAGTGTTTAGAGGGAAGATGACTTTATTTAGAGTGAAGCTCATTCAACAATAAGTAGCAACACAGTCTCACTCCCACTGCGCATTCAAAGAAGAAGAAGTGTGCATGCATGCGACATTCAGTCTCTTCCCCCTCAGCGAAGTATATTAGGTCTATGTCAGCAACGCAGCAGTCCAGCACACAGGCCGGGGCACTGAGGGCAGCCTGCTGAGTCCACTTTTTTTAATTCTTTTGAAGAAGAATAAATAAGGTAAGTTATCAAGCAAGTATGTTTGTTAATATGTTTTAATTACTGCTCTGACAGTTAGCGTTCACTAGCTAACGTTAGCATTAGTTAGCTAGCTAACGAACCAAACAGGCATAACGTTAGCCTGTTCAGGCCATGGTTAAGGCGAGTTTGGGAGGTTTCCCAGTCCTGTGATTATCTTAAAACCTTCGAAAAGTTCCAAAGCCTAATTACTTTGAAAGTCTCACATTTGAAATGTTGTAGCATGAGTTTTCCGATTTCCCCAAATTGACAGCGATGGCATTTTGGCCTGACTTTCAAATTTGCAACGTGGAAATGACAGTTTTCAGTTAAAGCAGCATGAATGTGTTTGATGCAGAGAGGAGGATAAATGAGGTTCATAATGCACTGGCGCTGTCTTTCCTTGGGGAAATGGTGAAGGCTGGTGTAGTAGCATAGATGCTTTCGCATCCTATGAGTCATGACGGCCCTAATTGCACACCGCAATAAGGGTAAATAGCCATTGACTGCAGGTGGGATGGACTATATAGCCCAGTTACCTCCTCATCTCGCTCTTTTTGCGCTCCGTGCCCATATTATTTCCCAGCAGAGTGGCTGAGCTCAGGTGTCTTGCTCCGTGTGCTACACATAACCCAGTTGGTTTGAGGTGGTATTACTATTTTCAAAATAAATTGGCAATTGGCAACAATTTATCAAGAACCCATTTTAAATTTTGAACTTCATACCAATATTGTTCCATATGTAGTATCTATGTGGGGGAAAATTATGTTTGTAGATCAATGACCAAGAAAGAAGCATCTGTTTATGAAAGTAGGATAGTTTTGAGGGGATTTTTTCAACATTATAATTACAAAGTAAAAAGAAATTTAGGCCTCCTAATTTAGAGAAAATTAAATTCGGTATGAAGTTCCAAATTGAAGATGTGTTCTTGATAAATTGTTTAAGCCAATTTATCCATAAGGTCACTGTGAGTGTTCATAATGGCCAAATGTGTTAGTCTCTCCTGCGTCATGGTGCTGCGCAGCCAGGTTTTCAGGCTGAGAAAGAGCGCTCAGATGCTGTGACAGATATGGGCAGGGCCAGGGAAAGCCTAATGATCTTCTCCACCTCTGACAGCATGGAGCGGGGTTGGTGCTGCAAGGTTTGCAGGATGGACCCCTTTGCAGGAAAGCCCTCCTCTGTCCCCCGTCCCTACACACAACTATAAAGAATGTGAAGGGGACAAAGGGCCTCCTCACACTGGAGGGCAAAGTTGTTCAGGTATGTTGATTTGTCTTCATCAGAAGAACACACTAATACACTCAGATAAATGGCCGTGCTTAATTGTAATTCAGAGATACAAACATTTTAGGTAGACAAAGTAATGCCTACCAGTATTTGAAATGTTTTATTACAGAAAAGCTGTTGCAATGACATGTTTAGGTCTAATTAGACCACTAAGTGATTGAACTTGTTCTTATTTAGCTCTCAGCTGTGAAAAAGGTCCGCAGTGGGAGAGAGGAGGTCCCGCTGCGTGAGGTGAAGCTGCAGCAGGTAAGACCAGAGAACGGGAGGATTGGAGAGGAGGGACAACCTCTGTGGTTTCTAGATAAGGGAAGATAAAATAAGATAACTTTCATATTCTGTGAGTACCTTAGTAGTCTATGGGAGTGTGCTAACTGTCTCTTTCTGCGGCGCTGGTTGTTTCTATGTTTACTGTGGTCACTTGTAGGCTGCACATTACAGAGTAATCTCTGGTGCCTTTATAGTTCTGACATCTCATACTGTGTTCTGTACAGGATAAAGCTTCTGCCTCCCTCACGCTGTGGCGGGAAGCTGCAGTCCAGGAGCTGGACCTCGGCAGCCAGTGCAGGATTACCCACTTAAAGTCCAACATGGATGCAGGAGGGGACTTCCTGCACACAACACCCTACAGCAATGTAGAAGTAAAAAGCATTCTAATTCATCTAATCTAAAAACACAATCTAATCAGAATCAGAATGAGCTTTATTTGCCAAGTCGGTAGGCACATACAAGGAGTTGTTTTCTCTGGTTTAAACATGTAAAAGGCCACATGAAGTTTGGAGGTCTGCAGCAATGGACTCTGCAGAAAGGTCGCCAACCTTCTGCAGAGTCAATTGCTACAGACCTCCAAACCCCGCTCTGTCATTTTACGTGGCCGACCACTTGGTGGCTGAGCTGCTGGCGTTCCCAGTCGCTTCCACTTTGTTCTAACACCACTGACAGCTGACTGTGGGACATTTAGGAGCGAGGAAATGTCTCCACTGGACTTGTTGCACAGGTGGCATCCTATCATGGCACCACGCTGGAACCCACTGAGCTCCTGAGAGCGAGCCATTCTTTCACAGATGTTTGTAGAAGCAGTCTGCATGCCGAGGGGCTTGCATTTCTACACCTGTGGCCATGGAAGTGATGGGAACCCCTGAATTTAATTATCTGGATGAGTGAGTGAATACTGTTGGCAATCTAGTGTATATTATACAGACATAAAATGGCAAATGATCTGACACAATTGAGAAAGAGATTAAAGAAATAAACAAGGAGTAAGAAAGGGGTTTAATATCTAGCTGCAAGGTATTATGGGACATAGGTGCTGTTTGTTTTGGCAGGTGCTGATTGTGACTGATGAGGCAGCTGGAGTGGAGGTGATGGGCGTGATGGAGAGCAGCACAGGGGGGTGCTGGAGCTCCTCATGTCCAGCACCGAAGTCTTTTATATTTCCCAGGACTTGTGGGAGCCCTTGAAAAGGGTAAAGTCTTTCTAAATATAAAATATATTGGGAACAAAATCATTAACATTGAGGCAGTGGAAAGACCCTGCCCTCTGGCAGAATAAATTTCATATATATGTATATAGTTTACACATAGTTAATATTGTTTTATGTTCTATTTTTATTAATGACGTTTCTTTGAAAATCTAATAAAAATGAATTTAAATCCAGCATTTGGCTCAGTTGTATTGCTGTGGTAATATAGTCTGTGAAGATGAAGTGAAGATAAAAACTCTCCCAACCAAGGCTCAGCTCTGAAATACTACTGACAGGAATTTCAGATGTGAGATGGTGACAGAGGGAGGACAGCTGGAAGAAACCCTGGACACAATCAGACTTCAGATTTATTCATCTATTCAATAAAGATATATTTCAGTTCTCTGTTTTAACGTAACATATAACAGTACAGATGCACATGTTCATTTATTTGTCATTTCAGTTCAGTTTTATTAACACAGACACAATTAAAAGAAGTAGCTTAGCTAAGGAATCCTACAAAATGCACCGTAACTTCTGTTCAATCCCGAGCATGCACAGAAGTGTGGGAAGAAAAAACTGAGTTTTAACAGGAAGAAAGCTCCATCAGAACCAGAACCAGGAAGGGCGGCCATCTGCCTGGAGCAGCTGGGGCTGAGAGGACAGAAAAGAGGGGACAACAAGCAGCGGAACACCAGGGGCCCGTTGCACAAAAGTAGGATAAGGGATTAAGCGGGGATATGTTCGCTATCCTGGATCAACTTATCCGTGATCCGGTTGCACAAAAGTGGGATGGAGGGAAGTGGGATATGTTCAGACCTAAGTTACCATGGAGATTTATTCTGTGAAGCTAGCCTGCTCCAGACCAGGCTAAGTTCCAGGATCTATTTAATCTCATTCCTTATCTCAGTCAGCGGTCACCACAATTGGAAACCAATATTTATTCCACTGCCTAGAAGATATTTTTAAAACATTTAACTATACCCACTATCATTATTGAAACATTTGTGATCATTAATTGCAATCTTTTTAGATAACTGATGATTTTAGATGAATCATTAGATAATTTAGTTTCCCACAGACTACACATAAAGTACATCACCATATAAATATAAATACACATTAGAGTGTACCATGATGTTCCTTTATTGAACAAGGATGAATCAAAGCAAGTAAACCATCAGCTCCTTTCAAAACTGAAGTCACACAGTGCTCTACAAGACAAAAAGCACAGAATCACAGCATGCAGTTTGAGACAAACTGTTTGTAAAAATGGGCTATACAAATAAAATTGCCTTGCCTATACAGCACAAAAACCTAACAAAAAATCCTCTGCCATTGCAGGCCCAAATTAAATCAACATGCACATTAATTAAAATAATTTAACACATATTGGTCTCTGACCAGCCGACCACAGTCGTCATCCGGGAAGATGGCAGGAATGTCCCAGTCTATGAGAGCTGGCCCTCTGGGGGCCCTCTCCTTTCTCAGGCAGGCCACATTGTGGGGCACAGCACAGGCCACAATGATATCACATGCCCTGTCTGGGCTGACTCTGGTGGGTCAGACACTGAAAGCGTGCCTTCAGTAGGCCAAATATCATTTCTATCCGGGCCCTTGTTCTGGCATGGGCATGGTTGTGTGCCAGTTGTGCCTCCAGAGGGTCTGCAAATGGAGTGAGCAGAAAAGGCTGGCAGGCGTACCCTCTGTCACCCAGCAATACACTCAGGAATTCACCTGTGAATACAAAATGTTACCATCACAACCTCATAAGTAGTGACATTCTTAACACAGCCATGAAGTTAAAAGTGGTTATCAATAGAGGTGCTGTAGCTCACTTTGTGATAGGCGCCGATAGATCTCTGAGTTCCGAAAAACACTCGGGAGTCGTGGACCGAGCCGGGCCACTTTGCCACAACATTACTGATCAAATAGTCAGCATTGCAGACCATTTGAAATGATAAGATGTTAAACCAATTAATGCACATCACAGGCAATGTACAGTGTTCATTAATTAACTTTATCAAAAGTCATGTTCACCTGTACATTGATGCTGTGGAAGTTTTTCCTGTTCACAAAATCCCCCTCATGGCCACCTGAGGGGGATTTTATTTTGATGTGTGTGCAGTCCACTGCACCAATGACATTGGGGAAACCTGTAATACGATGCAATGAGTATCTTACTCTGAATGTTAACATTGTAATTGTAACTGTAATTTTAATTATTTTAATTTTTTAAAAATTCTTACCTGCAATCCTATAGAACTCCTCCTTGATGTCACAGAGTCTTCTATGCCCAGGGAAGGAGATGAAGATGCTTGCAAGTCCTTTAATTGCATTTTTTTTTTCACTGCTAAAACAGTACAGACAATGTGTGGGCAGGACTATTCTTAATAAAAAGTTGCTGCCATGTCCATTTTGGTTGCTTGCTTGCGCTTGACTCAGAGCGCGGATCTCGAAAACACATGAGAAGCTATACAGAATCATACGCGGCGGACAGCACAGCTTTATGCCAATTACGCACACAGGCTCCACACTTCCACACGCATCGCGTCTGCAATCATAACTCATCAGGGGAAATCACATTTGCCAATATTTTAGAGACCCCCCAACATTTCCCAAATCCCAATTTCCCAAATGTTTTCGGGGGGGTCTCGTGTCAGTTTCAGGGGGTCTCGGATCCCCCGAGTCCCCCCGTAGTTCGAACACTGCCTAATTGTGATGGTTTCAGTGGAGTGGTGAGTGTGATTTGTGCACTACTTACGCATTCAGGCGGTCAGCAATGGTTTGCCACGTTTGCTCCCTTTGTTTTTTTAACTGTGGCAGTATTTCCTTTTTGTTTTATTTTCTCCTTCACCTCTTCATATGCTTCCATTAATAATTATTGCTCCGCTGGGGAGAAATACGCCGCCCTTGTTGCCATGGTGAATCAGTGAATCTATGATCGATCGTGGGGTTTGTTTAAGCAAGCCGTGTGCAGCACTTATCCAGGATCGCTTTCACCTGGCTTAATGAATCCATGTCTGCTCATCCTGGCTTGGCCTTTGTGCAACCAACTAAGCCTGGGCGCCCATGTTTTGGATTCCTTGAACCTGGCTAAGTAACTCATCCTGGATGTCTAAATCCTACTTTTGTGCAATGGGCCCCTGGCCAGGGACACCTGCTGAGAGAGAGGAACAAGTTAATGACAACAATGATGTCACATGTACATGGAGAGGAGAGGTGCATCATGGGAGCTCCCCCAGCAGGCTGGGCCTATAGCAGCAGAACTATGGGATGTTTCAGGCTCAGCTGAGCCATCCCTAACTATAAGCTTCATCAGAAAGGAAAGTTTTAAGCCTGATCTTAAAAGTAGAAAAGGTGTCTGCTTCCTATTTGGGGGCTAAAACTGACAGGATTTCAGGTGAAAAACATTTTTAAAGATGGAGGTTGTAATAATCCTAAACCTGTCCCTTGATTTCATTGTAAGACACAATTTTTTTTTGTACTATTAACAAAATTTCAACAAACTTCTATAACTGCTTAACTTTAAAACTTTCACAAAAATGTGCACAGTTGTCACTTCACGGATAAACATACATTTATATTTATATATATATATATATATATCTGTTGTTGTAATATAATGTAAATGTAATATAAATATCTTAAGTGTTTCCAGTTAAAGCGAGTCTCCCATGTCAGCAGAAAGTATTACCTTTCTGTATAGGTTTCTTAAAGTAGGAGGGCTCATCCGGGATTTGAACCCAGGAACTTTTGCACCCGAAGCGAGACTCAAACCCCTAGACCAACGAGCCAAAAAGAAACAAAGTGGTTTTTGTGATTTATTTCTGAAATTCATGTGATCTCCGCATAAAAAAGAGCTTGATGTTATTCAAATTATCTCCATATGTGAAAACATTGAATTTAGTCCCAGTTCAATCTTCTGTACCTCAAGAATAACTAAAGCCATTAGATGAAGTGCCTCCAAGTACAGACTGTTTTGGAAGTCCAGCACCCCTGAAGTACTACTGTTAACAGTTACGGTACCATGTTGATGTACATAATAACATCTTAAAGGATAAGACCGGTTTTTTGACATTGGGCCCTTGATTTCACATTATAGCATGATGTTCTACTCACCCCTGCTTGTTGTTTGTCATTTGGAGCTGTTCCGAAGATATTCGCGAGGCGTCTGGCTGCTCTCTTGAGATATTCGGCCATGAAACGGTTTCCTATGGGCAAGCTCATACAGGCACAAACTATGCTGTTTATAATTTATTAATTACTCTACACTAGAACTGATAACGTGGAGGTGCGTCGCTTACTTAAAAAAATCCGGGTTATTGTAATTTTGATTTTTTTGTCGTAAAGTGGGTGTTACTGACGTCATCGTCGTGCTACTGCCACAGACAGCCCACAGACCTGCTGCCTATTTATTCATTCGGCTAAAATTCAAAATTAGTAACCCGGATTTTTTTAAGTAAGCGACGCACCTCCACGTTATCAGTGCTGGTGTAGAGTAATTAATAAATTATAAACAGCATAGTTTGTGCCTGTATGAACTTGCCTATAGGAAACCGTTTCATGGCCGAATATCTCAAGAGAGCAGCCAGACGCCTCTCGAATATCTTCGGAACAGCTCCAAATGTTCAACAACAAGCAGGGGTGAGTAGAACATCATGTTATAATGTGAAATCAAGGGCCCAATGTAAAAAAACCGGTCTTATCCTTTAAGGCACTGCTGGGATTTGAACCCAGGATCTCTTGTTTACTAGACAGGCACTTTGACCAACTAAGCCACAGCGCCACATGGTTCATAAAACTGATGAAGGAATAAAGAGCAGGAACTGGATCCACCTCTGGAAGTGGTTTTTGTGATTTATTTCCGAAATTCCTGTGATCTCTGCATAAATCAGGGCATGATGTTATTCAAATTATCTCCATATGTGAAAACAGTGGATTAAGTCTCAGTTCAATCTTCTGTACCTCAAGAATATTTAAAGCCATGAGATGAAGTACAGACTGTTTTGGAAGTCCAGAGGGGGGGTTCCATGAAGCTGGATTAGCGGAAAGCCTGGCTTTTCTCGATAGTTCTGGCTAATCTAAGAGAGAGTTCCGCTCCACCAACGTGGCTTATTTGAATGCCCACTGAGTAATCATGGTAATTTATGCCGCTGAACTTGCCTTCTCCTTGGCAGGCTAATGTTCAAGCTTAGCTTAGCTGTGTCTCAAATCATGTCTGACCGGCTGAAACAGACTCCTGGAAAAAAACTTTCACCTAGTAGAATTCCGCGCTCCCGCAACTCATGTCTAGTATAAAAAATAAAACAAAAAAAATTGCGGTTATCATGTCACCACTTTCACTGTCTCGGAAAATCAATATCAATCAGTCAGTGCAACTAAAGAAACACAAGTAGTTAACATGAAATTAAATGAAAAAGAACATGAAATTCATTAAAACTAATTGATACCTTATTACATCTCGGTCCCACATTTCACAAAAACCTGACCTACACCCACCCAGGACCAGACTCAGAAAAATGGGGGTATTGGGGATAATTGTCTGTGACACGTCTGTTTGCCACCGTGGGTTCACCCAACACACACGCAGAGCCCGTTGTCTGGTTTGCAATGACTTTTATTACTTTTATCTCCTGATCGAGGTTCTCAGCCCAACGGCAAGACGAACACCCGCTCTCCTGCTCTGCTCGTCTTTTGCTTCTCCGTTCTCTTGGCCCCGTCCTCGATCTCTCATCCCTCTCCTCTCCGCCTGGACCAGCACGCTACTGATAAAGGGGAGAATGATTAGCCGACGATGTACAGGTGTGCCAATCATCTCCCCTCCCACCGTCCTCCGAGCTCTTCCCACCTCTCCACCTCTCCTCTGCACCTGATGCACCACGCCCCCCTCCACATACCTCCACCGCCTGACTTAGGCCGGGGAGCTGTCCGGCCTAACCTACTCCCCCCCCCCCACCTCCTTGTGGGAGCGGGAAAGGAAGTCGGCCACGACCATCTGCGTCCCCGGCCTATGGACCACCTTAAATTTGAAAGGCTGCATGGCCAGATACCATCGGGTGATCCGGCCATTCGTGTCTTTCATGCGGTGGAGCCACTGGAGGGGGGCATGGTCCGAACAGAGGGTGAATGGCCGCCCCAACAGGTAGTATCGCAGAGCATCGACCGCCCACCGGATGGCCAGGCACTCCTTCTCCACCGTGCTGTACCTGGCCTCCCTCTCGGACAGCTTCCTGCTGATGTATAGCACTGGGCGGTCGACACCCCGCACCTGCTGGGACAGCACGGCTCCCAGCCCTCTGTTCGATGCATCAGTCTGCAGAGTAAACGGGAGAGAGAAGTTAGGAGTGTGAAGAAGAGGCTCCCCACAGAGGGTCTGTTTTACCCTCTCAAGCGACACCTGGCACAGATCCGTCCACTGGACCGGATCTGAGGCACCCTTTCGGGTGAGGTCGGTCAAGGGGCTGGTCAGCTCGGCGAAGTTGGGAATAAAACGCCGGTAGTAACCGGCCAGCCCCAAAAACCGCCTCACCTCCTTTTTCGTCTTGGGCCGCGGGCAGGCTGCAATCGCTGCTGTCTTGTCAACCTGCGGACGCACCTGCCCGCCGCCCAAGTGGTACCCCAGATACCGTACCTCCCTCCGTCCAACTGCACACTTCTTCGGGTTGGCCGTGAGCCCCGCCTGCCTCAGTGACTCGAGCACCGCGGCCACCTGCCGCACATGCTCCGCCCAGCTGTTGCTGTGGATGATCACATCATCCAGGTAGGCGGCAGCATATGCAACGTGCGGCCGCAGCACCCGGTCCATGAGGCGTTGGAACGTGGCTGGGGCCCCGAACAACCCGAACGGAAGTGTGACAAATTGGTACAAACCGTACGGAGTGGAGAAGGCCGATTTTTCCTTGGACTCTGGAGATAGGGGAATCTGCCAGTACCCCTTGGTCAAATCCAGCGTCGTAAAAAATCGAGCTGTGCCAAGGCGATCCAGGAGCTCGTCGACCCGGGGCATAGGATAGGCGTCAAACTGTGAAACATCATTCACCTTGCGATAGTCCACACAGAACCGAATAGACCCATCCTTCTTGACTACAAGAACAATGGGACTACACCAGGCGCTGTGGGACTCTTCTATCACACCCATTTCCAACATGGCCTTCAATTCTGCCTGAACCACTTTTCTCTTGTGTTCAGGCAACCGATAGGGTCGTGAACGCACTGTCACGCCCGGGTGAGTCTCCACGTGGTGTTGAATAAGGCTTGTGCGTCCTGGCAGGGGGGAAAACACATCAGCGTACTGCTGCTGCAACTTGGCTACATCTGCTTTCTGTGACGGAGAGAGGTGGTTCTCACAAAGGAGCGAGGCGGGATTGGTTGATTTTGGCACCTCAGGCCCCAACTCATCTCTCTCTGCAATTGTCGTCACCAGAGAAACCGACTCTGCCTCCCTCCATGCTTTGAGGAGGTTGAGGTGGTAAATCTGTGTCGCACCTCCCCTGTCAGATCGCACAAGCTCATAGTCAACGTCACCCACTTGCCGTGTGACCACAAAGGGCCCTTGCCACTTGGCGAGTAATTTAGAGTTATGAGATGGGAGTAATACAAGCACCTTATCTCCCGGTGTAAATTGTCTCAGCCTAGATCCTCTGTTGTACAGCCGCTGCTGACGTTCCTGGGCCCGGAGCAAATTCTCACGTGATAACTGACCCAGTGTGTGGAGTTTTGCTCTCAGGTCCAGGACGTACTGAACTTCATTTTTACTGGGGCTCGGACCTTCCTCCCAGCTTTCTTTTACCAGGTCCAAAACCCCGCGTGGTTTCCTGCCAAACAGCAGTTCAAAGGGAGAAAATCCCGTGGAGGCCTGGGGAACCTCGCGTACTGCAAACAGCAGAGGATCTAGCCACTTATCCCAATTTGGCTTATCATCGTGCACAAACTTACGGACCATGGACTTCAAAGTCTTGTTCAGGCGCTCGACGAGGCCGTCAGTTTGCGGGTGGTAAACACTGGTACGAATAGACTTGATGCCCAATAATCCGTAAAGTTCCCTCAGTGTTCGTGACATAAACTGGGTGCCTTGGTCAGTCAGGATCTCTTTCGGGATCCCGACTCGGGAGATAACCTGGAACAGCGCTTGCGCCACACTCTTTGCGGAGATGGTGCGCAGGGGCACTGCCTCTGGATATCGAGTTGCGTAATCCACCAGGACTAACACAAATCGGAATCCACGTGTGCTCCGGTGAAATGGCCCGATGAGGTCCATCCCGATCCGTTCAAACGGGACCTCGATCAGTGGTAACGGGCGCAACGGCGCTCTCGGGATGGCCGGTTGGTTAACCAACTGGCATTCAGCGCAGGACGCACACCAGCGGCGAACGTCTGCTCTAATGCCAGGCCAATAGAAACGGGCCATTACACGGTTCAGTGTTTTTTCGTACCCCATATGCCCAGCCATCGGGTTGTAGTGAGCCGCCTGGAAAACCATTTCCCGGCGGCTTTTTGGTACCAGCAACTGGGTAATTATCTCTTCAGTCTGAGTGTCACGACTCACTCGGTATAACCTGTCCCTCCGTAATGAGAAGTGTGGATATGATACCGCTGCGTCAGGGCGCACCATCTGACCATCAATTCGTATCACTTGGTCAAAGGCAAAGCGTAGAGTATCATCACGAGACTGTTCAAGTGGAAAATCTTCCATGGAGTCAAACACGGGAACCTGCGGAGCCTCCTGTGGAGGCGCTGCCGGCTCCCCCTCCCCGTCTGCAGCGTCGGACAACCTCGCGTCACCGCTGAGCACAGCGCACATATCCGCTAATCCTGTTGGTCGTGAGCGCACCCCCACACACTGCCCCACTAGCTTATCAAACCCCGGCCAATCAGTACCCAGAATAAGAGGGTGCGCCAGGCGGGAGCTAACCGCAGCCTTCACTCTATGCTTTTTCCCCTTATATCGAATTTCCACTGAAGCAACAGGGTATCTGTGAATATCCCCATGCACACACTTAATATCCACCCAGCTCGCCTCCATCAAAGCCCCGGGCCGAATCAGATTCTGGTGAACCATGGACTGCATGCAGCCTGAGTCCACCATCGCCTGCTGTGTACCCCCCTGAATCCTTACCGGAACGCTGTACGTCCCTCCCGGACCGGCGGAGGGTGCTGCAGGGCCGACGACCCGGATCACCTGACCGACCTCCATGAGCGGACACTCCCGGCGAAAGTGCCCGGGTCGTCCGCACCTCCAGCACTCCTGCACTGCCGCTTGAGGGACCGTCTGTGGGCTGAGAACAGTGTCCGTAGCGCGCTGGCCCTGTGGCGGGAGAAAAGGAGAAGGCTGGTTAGACCGGGGAAGCGGGGTGGGTCGGGTGGCTGTACTGTACGGTGGTCCGGGTGGCTGTGGAGGTCTCCTGCGGGGTGCCGGTGTGGGACGGGTAAAAGGCTCTGGCCGAACCACCGGCGCCTGGTTACGGGAGTGGACGGCCAGGTGGTCCTCCGCCAGCGTGATGGCCGTCGCCAGGTCCGCCGGGCGATGGCACCGCACCCAGGCCGAGGTGTCGTTCGGGAGCCCCTCTGTGAACTGCTCCAGGACCACCGTCTCCAGCATCAGCTCCTCCCCCGCCGACCCCCCTGGCTGCAGCCACCTGGTTGCAGCGTCTTTCAGCTGTTGGGCGAAAACAAACGGGCGGTCGTTGGGCCCCAGCTTTATCTCTCGGAACCTCCGCCGGTGGTCCTCCCTGGAGAAGCCGAGGCGGTCCAGGACAGCCCGCCTCACGTCCCGGTACCGCCCTCGGCTGGAGGCTGGCAGGCAGAGCGCTGCCGTCTGCGCCTCCCCTGACAGCAGCGGTAGCAGCCGCACCGCCCACTCCGCCGCGGGCCAGCCACACGCCGTTGCTGTTGCCTCGAACATGTCCAGGAATGACTGTGCGTCATCCTCAGCTGTCATCCTGTGCACCGTCATTCCTGCGAGTGAGGGGCCCGGTGTGCTTGCCCCTGCCCGAGCCAACATTGCCTCCAGCAGCCGCGTCTGTTTTTCCGCCTGCGTGTGCAGCGCTGACAGGTGTTGTCTGCTCGCGGCGGCTTGGTCCTGGCCCATCCTGGCGAGTTCTGTGAGCATTCCTGCCAATGCGTGCACGGGCTGTTCCGGCTCTGACATCCTGTGTCGGGATCAGTTGGGCGCCAGTGTGACACGTCTGTTTGCCACCGTGGGTTCACCCAACACACACGCAGAGCCCGTTGTCTGGTTTGCAATGACTTTTATTACTTTTATCTCCTGATCGAGGTTCTCAGCCCAACGGCAAGACGAACACCCGCTCTCCTGCTCTGCTCGTCTTTTGCTTCTCCGTTCTCTTGGCCCCGTCCTCGATCTCTCATCCCTCTCCTCTCCGCCTGGACCAGCACGCTACTGATAAAGGGGAGAATGATTAGCCGACGATGTACAGGTGTGCCAATCATCTCCCCTCCCACCGTCCTCCGAGCTCTTCCCACCTCTCCACCTCTCCTCTGCACCTGATGCACCACGCCCCCCTCCACATTGTCCATAGAAAAACACCACATCAACCCCTTTGATTAATGCTGAGCAATGTTACATTTATGTCCTGAGAAAACAAGTACCTCATCATTCACTCCTATCCTCCGTGCATACAGATGATCTGTGATGGAGGTTATTTCATTTCTAACATTGAGGCTAAATGGCCGGGATCAGTTCATGATTCTAGGATCTTCCGAGCATCCTCACTGGCACAGAGGTTTGCACAAGGCGCAAGAATTTTACTTACCCGAAGGGGTGTACTTTTGTTTTTAGACTAGGACTTTGGGATGCTCCACATTCTCCATCGAGGGTTTAAATTCAAGTAGATTTTTGCTTCAAGACATCCAGCCAACTCCAGCTTTTTATTACCTTCATTAAGTCTACATTTCAGATCATTATATACAACAAAAACATCCAAAAATGTGAAAATCGCCTTTTTTTCAGCAGCAAGGAGTTAAGGTTACGGAGGTGGGGAAACACGATAACAAAAAATAAATAAAGCTATAAACTTTGCAGATATATGCTTTTTTTAAAATCACCACCTGGACTCCCCCTTGAGTTGTCACCTTACCGTGGTGGGGGGGTTTACGTGCCCCAATGAGTCTGAGAGCTATGTTGTCTGGGGCTTTAAGCCCCTGGTAGGGTCACCCATGGCAAACAGATGAGGGACCAGACAAAGAACAGCTCACAAGACCCCCTATGATGAGTGATACTTTTGGACCCCGTGTTCCCTTGCCCGGACGCGGGTCACCGGGGCCTCCCCCTGGAGCCAGGCCCAGGGGTGGGGCCCGCCGGCAAGCGCCTGGTGGCGGGTCTGTGCCCGTGGGGCTCGGTCGGGCACAGCCCGAAGAAACGACACGGGTCCCCCTTCCTACGGGCTCACCACCCGTGGGAGGGGCCATGGGGGTCGTGTGCAGTGTGAGCTGGGCGGCAGCCGAAGGTAGGGACCTTGGCGGTCTGATCCTCGGCTACTGAAGCTGGCTCTTGGGACGTGGAACGTCACCTCTCTGCTGGGGAAGGAGCCTGAGCTGGTGCGCGAGGCTGAGCGGTTCCGGCTAGATATAGTCGGACTCACCTTGACACATGGCTTGGGCTCTGGAACCAGCCTCCTCGAGAGGGGTTGGACTCTCTTCCACTCTGGAGTTGCCCGCGGTGAGAGGCGTAGAGCAGGTGTGGGCATACTTATTGCTCCCCGGCTGTGCGCCTGTACATTGGGGTTCACCCCGGTAGACGAGAGGGTAGCCTCCCTCCGCCTTAGGGTGGGGGGACGGGTCCTCACTGTTGTTTGTGCTTATGCACCGAACGGCAGTTCAGAGTACCCACCCTTTTTGGAGTCCCTGGAGGAGGCACTAGAGAGTGCTCCTCCGGGAGACTCCCTCGTCCTGCTGGGAGACTTCAATGCTCACGTGGGCAATGACAGTGAGACCTGGAGGGGCGTGATTGGGAGGAACGCCCCCCCCGATCTGAATCAGAGTGGTGTTTTGTTGTTGGACTTCTGTGCTCATCACGGATTGTCCATAACGAACACCATGTTCAGGCATAAGGGTGTCCATATGTGCACTTGGCACCAGGACACCCTAGGCCGCAGCTCGATGATCGACTATGTAGTCGTATCGTCGGACTTGCGGCCATATGTCCTGGACACTCGGGTGAAGAGAGGGGCGGAGCTGTAAACTGATCACCACCTGGTGGTGAGTTGGCTCCGCTGGTGGGGGAGGAAGCCGGTCAGACCTGGCAGGCCCAAACGTATTGTGAGGGTCTGCTGGGAACGGCTGGCGGAATCCCCTGTAAGAAGGAGTTTCAACTCCCACCTCCGGCAGAGCTTCAACCATGTCCTGGGGGAGGTGGGGGACATTGAGCCCGAATGGGCCATGTTCCGGGCCTCCATTGTTGAGGCGGCCGACCGGAGCTGTGGCCGCAAGGTGGTCGGTGCCTGTCGTGGCGGCAATCCCCGAACCCGCTGGTGGACCCCAGTGGTGAGGGAGGCCGTCAAGCTGAAGAAGGAGTCCTATCGGGCCTTTTTGGCCAGTGGGACTCTGGAAGCAGCTGATGGGTACCGACAGGCCAAGCGGAACGCAGCCTCGGCGGTTGCTGAGGCTGCGTCCTGAGTACCTCAAGGCTCTGGATGTTGTAGGGCTGTCTTGGTTGACACGCCTCTGCAGCATCGCGTGGACATCGGGGGCAGTGCCTCTGGACTGGCAGATCGGGGTGGTGGTCCCCCTCTTTAAAAAGGGGGACCGGAGGGTGTGTTCCACCTACAGGGGGATCACACTCCTCAGCCTCCCTGGTAAGGTCTATTCGGGGCTACTGGAGAGGAGGATCCGCCGGATAGTCGAATCTCGGATTCAGGAGGTGCAGTGTGGTTTTCGTTCTGGCCGTGGAACAGTGGACCAGCTCTATACCCTCCGCAGGATCCTGGAGGGAGCATGGGAGTTCGCCCAACCGGTCTACATGTGTTTTGTGGACTTGGAGAAGGCGTTCGACCGTGTCCCTCGGGGACTCTTGTGGGGGGTGCTCCGGGAGTATGGAGTGCCGGACTCCTTGATATGGGCTGTTCGGTCCCTGTATGACCGGTGTCAGAGTTTGGTCCGCATTGCCGGCAGTAAGTCGGACATGTTTCCTGTGAGGGTTGGACTCCGTCAGGTCTGCCCTTTGTCACCGATTCTGTTCATAATTTTTATGGACAGAATTTCTAGGCGCAGCCAGGGCGTTGAGGGGGTCCGGTTTGGCGATCTCAGAATCGGGTCTCTGCTTTTTTGGTTCTGTTGGCGTCGTCAGGCTGTGACCTTCAGCTCTCACTGGAGCGGTTCGCAGCCGAGTGTGAAGCGGCTGGGATGACCATCAGCACCTCCAAATCTGAGACCATAGTCTTTGGCCGGAAAAGGGTGGAATGCTCTCTCCGGGTCGGGAATGAGATTCTTCCCCAAGTGGAGGAGTTCAAGTATCTCGGGGTCTTGTTCACGAGTGAGGAACGAATGGAGCAGGAGATTGACAGACAGATCGGTGCGGCGTCTGCAGTGATGCGGGCTCTGCACCGGCCCGTCGTGGTGAAGAAGGAGCTGAGCCAGAAGGCGAAGCTCTCGATTTACCGGTCAATCTATGTTCCTACCCTCACCTATGGTCACGAGCTGTGGGTAGTGACCGAAAGAACGAGATCGCGAATACAAGCGGCCGAAATGAGTTTCCTCCGCAGGGTGTCTGGGCTCTCCCTTAGAGATAGGGTGAGAAGCTCGGTCATCCGGGAGGGGCTCGGAGTAGAACCGCTGCTCCTCCGCATCGAGAGGAGTCAGATGAGGTGGCTCGGGCATCTGGTGAGAATGCCTCCTGGACGCCTCCCCGGTGAGGTGTTCCGGGCCCGTCCCACGGGGAAGACCCAGGACACGTTGGAGAGACTATGTCTCTCGGCCTCAGGGCTCTAGGCTGGGACCTCACACTGACAGAAGGTAAAACACTTCAGTTTCTCCCTCAGAAAGAAAGCTCAAAGCTGCACCTCAACCACACCTCACAGCATCTCGTTGGGACAGGGAAGCCATGAGACGGGAAACTTTATCATTAACTAGGTGAATGTGATTTTATGCTAAAGTTTTATAAACATTTAAATGAATCAAACAAAATCAATTTTGTAAATGAGCTCAGTTGAATTCAACTCAACAATACTCATTAAACCCTGAAGGTAAATTATATCCCTGCAGGATTAGTTATTATTAAACATCAGCTGCTGTTACAGATAACTAAATAAAATGTAATCAGCTGAAGTGTAGCAGAGAGGAAGGTGTGGTAGAAACCTTCGGAAGGTGTCCATTAGTGGGTTGGGCTGTTTCTGTAGCTTAGCAACAGCTCAGCTGATGATGTCACACACAGCGTCAGCAGGTAACTCAGGTGAACTCTGTCAGGAGACAACATGGACAGAAACTCACAGCCAGTAGTTCAACATCTGGGGTCCAGAGACGCTCCTTCTCAGTGACACGTGCAGGATTTCAGCATCTGTTGTTAACCAGCTCTGTGATCCTCCTGCTTTCCTGTTACCGCTCTGTCTGACAGTCCTGCGTGACATTCAGTCGCTACAGCGACTGTCTTGATTTCTGGTGGCTACTTCCTGTTCAGCCAGGACCGTTACGCCAGTCGCTAACACAAAAGTCCCCGCTGATCACATCTTTAGGCCAAAGAGGGATTTGTCAGTGAGATTCTCCCACTGTGAGCGGCAGAAAGCGCTTTCTAAGAAACTCTTAAGGACATAACAGCTGTGGGGACGTAGTTACCACAAGAACACAATACAACTCCAACTCTGTGCTGAACATTTTCCACTGAAATGCTCAGGGGTACGCCAAACACAGTCAGCTTAAAACTAAAGGGAACAAAAACAGCCTGAAGCAGGTTTAAATGATCAGCGTTTGAGTTTGTAGATACAATCCAATAAAGTATAAGGGTGTCGTGTGCACACTGCCACCAGGTGTTCTGGGTAAGTTTTGTAGCCGTCGGAGCAGAAGAAGAAGAAGAGTTGTGGACTAAATCAACGTGAGCAGCGCGACTGAGAGCATCTGAGATTACAGCAGAATGTCTGTTTGGTAAATCTGCTCAGTACCTGATTATGTGAGTAACTGAGCAGTTGTAGAAGCAACAAACAGATCAGCTCAGTTTTATCGTGTGAAACGGTTCAATTCAAAGTACCGTTAGCCTGCTTAGCTGCCTTTTCCCTCAGTGCAGCCATTACGTTTGGACTAAAATCTGTTCACACGTCTGAGTCCAACACAACAGACATTTGAAAGAGTTTCACAGCTTGAAGTTGAGCATCGTGCCCTTTTAGTGTTGGAATACAGCCTTAACTTTCAGCTTCAGTCATGAGCATCATACAGCTGTCTGGGAAGTACAGGGAACAACTCCAAACCTTTTTCAGACTGCGTTAAAGATTTCTGGGTCTTTGGGGAACATGATATGGGTCAACTTTCCCTCATAACCAAACACACATTTTCTTCAAAAATATCTGTGTAGCAAGAACATGAAAAGCATGAGAAAAGTTAACATCTGACCTTTAATGAAATCCAGAACAATGAAATACAGACAAGTGTAAAGCTCGACTTAACATCAAACTGAAATTAAATATTGCTTCTTCAGATGTTTCCATAAATAAACAAAGCTGGTGCAAAGCTACTTTGTGGATCTTAACTTTAAACAAAACAAATATGTTCAGTATAACAGAATAAACATGTTTCTACTGTCAAACAGACTGCATTTTGTTCTGTCCATCAAATCACAATTGATGCCATGTTTGTCTTGAATGTCGGGAGATCCGTCCTTCCCAACAAATTATAAAGCACTTTCAATCGTTCTTCAAACATGTGCTCCCCACAGAACATTGAGAACTAAAGTCCTAACAAGAGAAGGTGGTAATCCACAAAGAAGATTTTTAATCTGAACAAATGCAAGGCTTCTGATTGGTAGTTCCTGTTTCTGCTCTCAGATGAATGTTTGCTTATCTGCCGTAAAAATTGTTGTTGATTTAAGCCAATCATTTCTCTGCAGTGTGAATATGTTGGTGTCTCTTTAGATTAAATAATGCAGTGAAAGCTGCCCCACACTGACCACAGATGAAAGGTTTCTCTCCTGTGTGAATATATTGGTGTTTCTTTAGACTAGATAATGTAGTGAAAGCTGCCCCACACTGACCACAGCTGTAAGGCTTCTTTCCTGTGTGAATATGTTGGTGCGTCTTTAGACTACCTAATTGGGTGAAAGCTGCCCCACACTGACCACAGCTGAACGGCTTCTCTCCTGTGTGAATACGTTGGTGCATCTTTAAATAAGATAATGTAGTGAAAGCTGCCCCACACTGGTCACAGCTGAAAGGCTTCTCTCCTGTGTGAATACGTTGGTGCATCTTTAAATAAGATAATGTAGTGAAAGCTGCCCCACACTGACCACAGCTGTAAGGTTTCTCTCCTGTGTGACTACGTTGGTGTCTCTTTAGATCAGATAATCTAGTGAAAGCTGCCCCACACTGGCCACAGCTGTAAGGCTTCTCTCCTGTGTGACTACGTTGGTGTCTCTTTAGACTACCTAATTGAGTGAAAGCTGCCCCGCACTGACCACAGCTGAAAGGCTTCTCTCCTGTGTGACTACGTTGGTGTCTCTTTAGACTACCTAATTTAGTGAAAGCTGCCCCACACTGACCACAGCTGAAAGGCTTCTCTCCTGTGTGACTACGTTGGTGTCTCTTTAGACTACCTAATGTAGTGAAAGCTACCCCACACTGACCACAGCTGAACGGCTTCTCTCCTGTGTGACTACGTTGGTGTGTCTTTAGATCAGATAATCTAGTGAAAGCTGCCCCACACTGATCACAGCTGAACGGCTTCTCTCCTGTGTGACTACGTTGGTGTGTCTTTAGATCAGATAATCTAGTGAAAGCTGCCCCACACTGACCACAGCTGAAAGGCTTCTCTCCTGTGTGAATACGTTGGTGCGTCTTTAGATCAGATAATCTAGTGAAAGCTGCCCCACACTGGCCACAGCTGTAAGGCTTCTCTCCTGTGTGAATACGTTGGTGCGTCTTTAGTCTACCTAACTGAGTGAAAACTGCCCCACACTGACCACAGCTGAAAGGCTTCTCTCCTGTGTGACTACGTTGGTGCGTCTTTAGTCTACCTAATTGAGTGAAAGCTGCCCCACACTGACCACAGCTGAAAGGCTTCTCTCCTGTGTGACTACGTTGGTGTCTCTTTAGATTAGATAATTGATTGAAAGCTGCCCCACACTGACCACAGCTGAAAGGCTTCTCTCCTGTGTGGCTACGTTGGTGTCTCTTTAGATTACCTAATGTAGTGAAAGCTGCCCCACACTGACCACAGCTGAAAGGCTTCTCTCCTGTGTGGCTGCGTTGGTGCGTCTTTAGATTACCTAATGTAGTGAAAGCTGCCCCACACTGACCACAGCTGAAAGGCTTCTCTCCTGTGTGGCTGCGTTGGTGCGTCTTTAGATTACCTAATGTAGTGAAAGCTGCCCCACACTGACCACAGCTGTATGGCTTCTCTCCTGTATGAATATGTTTGTGTGTCTTTAGATTATCTAATGTAGTGAAAGCTGCCCCACACTGGTCACAGCTGTATGGCTTCTCTCCAGTATGAAGCCTCTGATGATACCTCAGATTTGATCGTTTGATAACTTTCCCACAGTCCTTACAGCAGTGCCATCTGGATCCCTCTTGGGCTCCATGTTTCTGCAATGACAGAGAGGAAGAAGACTTCGATCCTTTTGAAGTTCACACAAAAGATTTCTCTAAGCTAACCAACATATTCTAACTGGACCTGGGCAGGCCGAGCCACACAGGTCTCAATATCACAGATCAAACGTGAACGCTGAGGGTGCGTTTATAAGTGCCCTCAGCTATCAGCACTGTGCTCTGATGTGTTCTGCACACGTTCAGCTTTTTAAGCAGTAAACTCTTGCTTTTTCACTAATTCTTTTTGTCATGATGAAACTGAAAAGGAACTTGAGCTACAATATTTCTTAATGATGGAAGGAACTAGAGTATTGTCCAAGTTGTTCACTTAAACACCATGTAGAGGTTGGGCTGAAAAAGGTTGATGACCACTGGTTTAAATGAATAAAAGTAACAGTGGTGGTAATACATGACATTCTTTACACTAACCCTCTGTTCCAGCTTACAACTCAGAGGTCTGCAGCCATTCAGCTCAACAGCCATCAGGGAAAAACAGTCCGTTTTAACTCAACCTTTGTTTCTCTTTGTTAAAACAACTCTACAAACCTGTCATCTAACCATTAAAGACCCAGAATATTACCACCACCAGGTTCAATTCATGTAACCCAGAGACTTTAAACACAAAATATAGCTGCAAGCAGCGATGTGGGGGTCCTAGCAGAATAGCACAATAGGCAAGGCTTGGGCTGCTCCGGAATGCGTCTTGAGTCCATGCACCAAGTTTGGCATCGATACATCAATGCATCGCAGAGATACGGTCTAATGTCCCATTTTCGCGTCGGCGTAGAGTTTGATTGGCTGCTGCGGTTAAACGGAAGTGAATTAAATAAATACACATGATAACTTATGTGCGGCTTTGTCTGAAGATTCTATGTGCCAAGTCCCGTGGAGATTGGACAATCCCAGTGGCCTGAAATGATTTTTGAAGGTTTTAGATTAAATTCAAAATGGCGGAAAATCCAAGATGGCGCTGATGATGTCATGAGGTGCGTTGACCTCGTCTGCATCCAGGGATTCCAACGTTACCTCATTTTCGAAATTAGGACCAAGGGATCCAAAGATATGAGCAAAAATGCATTTTTGCTACATATAGCGCCACCTATAGGCCAAACGTCACCAAACTTCGTTGGCCTCTTACCGTCCTGGTTATGAGTCTGTGTTAGAAGTTTGACTTCATAACATCAAATGGTTGCCAAGATATGGCCTCACTTCCGGTTTGGCGGCATCAACCTCAAGTTTGATTGGATTTTATGGAAAATCGGAAGCCTAATTAAAAATTCCACACGATAACTTTTGTGCGGCTTGGTCTTAATAGTCTATGTGCCAAGTTTCGTGAAAATTGGACAATCTCTGTGGCCTGAAATGCTTTTTTAAGCTTTTTGATTAAATTCAAAATGGCGGAATTGACGTCATAGGGTGCGTTGGACACGTCATGATCCAAGGATTCCAACGATGCCTCATTTTTTTAATTTGGACCAAGTAGTCCAAAGTTATTAGGCTGAATGCACTTTGAACTTTGATGTGTTGGTGGCGCTAGACAGTAAGCTCTTGGGCCATGAAAATTCTTGAGTTTTAATTTGGCACTTGGCTGATTACGTGTGCCAAATTTCACAACTTTTTACCATAGCGTTCATGGGGCTGCCATAGACTTCAATTGCAGAAGAAAGTAGCGGAATAATAATAAGAAAAGCTCCTAATCCAATGGGTTCCTGCAGCTTCGCTGCTAGGACCCCCAATAATGAAGATTAGCTCCTGAACCTCTCAAATCTGCAGACAGAGCCAGAAAATGTCCCACCACAACAATCTGCCCACTGATTTTATTCCAGCAGATCATTCAGCCTGCAGCACATGTTGAGTCTGAGCACATCTGGATCTGCAGCTAAGAGAGAGGAGATGAAACCAGGACACACTTTGCTGTTTTTAACCAGGAAAAACACAAACTGAGCAAATGAAACATTTATTAAGTGACTCTAATATTGATATACTTGGAATATCTGAAAGTTGGTTGACACATTCATCATCATCTACAGCAGCTACCAGCATTCCAGGATATAATGTATTTAGAAAGGCTAGAGAAGCAGGGCGAGGTGGGGGAGTATTAATCTATGGCAGAGAGAAGTTTCAACGTGAACTAATAAGGTGGCCTAAAGACGTTAACGCTGAGTGTATTGGTCTAAATGCATCACTCTGCTCTGTAATGTATTTTACTGCGATTTGTGTGGATCCACCTCAGCAAAGGATGTGTTTTATAATCATCTTCAGACAATCTTAAATCACTGCAACTCGAAAAAGGAAATCATCCTACTCGCTGATTTTAATATCAACTGGGACATCAAGTCAGGAAAAAAAACTTAAACAGCTGATGGATGAGTACAATTTGACATAAATTGGGGTGGTACGATATGCTTTGGTCACGATTCTTGATAATTGTGATTCTACAAGTATTCTACTGGTGACCTCTGGCATCCACCAGAGGTCACCAGTTCTACTTCATACCCAAAAGCCAGAAACAATTCCTGAATGAGGAAATCCAAAATCTAGAACGTCTAATATTCTGGAAAATAACGACAAAAAAAAAGGTAAATCCAAGCAACATAGAAATAATCTGTTCTGGTTGAACAATAGGTTGAAACAATTGGTTGAAATTATAAAATGAATGAAAAATAGAGATAAAGTCTTAAGGATGACCCGTAAGGTGAAAGCAGATTCTATATTGAGGCCATAAATGGGGAAAATGGTAATTAAAAGTTAATATGGAACAATCTAAATGAGTTATCTCCCCATCTTAGTGATCTACAGGTAAATGATGAGCTAACTGACAATCTGGGGATTACTGTGAGTTATCAATTGATTTTTCATTGGCTCAGTTGAGGAACTTACGAAGCCCTTTAAATGCTCACATATTTCATCTCTAAAAAGGCCAGAGATTCATTTGGTCTTACTAGTGACCTTTTAAAGACCAATAAACAGGCTCTTGCTGACCCAGTTGCACATCTTGTAAATCTATCCATAAAACAAAGAACGGTACCATCGACATGGAAGATTGCTCGGGTCACCCCCGTCTTTAAGGCTGACAAAATCTATCGACCCATAAGTATTTTTCCTAGAATTTCCAAAGTAGCGGAGAAATGGGTTACCACAGAACTGACTGAACACTGAAATAATGGCCATGCCACTCTTCATCCAATGCAGTTTGGATTTAGGAAATTTCATTCAGCAGAGACAGCTACCTGTTATTTCCTAGAAAACATAGAGCTTGTTGGATCAGGGTGGCTTTGTAGCTGCTGTATTTCTTTATTTAAAGCGTGCTTTTGACACCATTAATCATGATGTACTTATTGGTAGACGTGGGAGGGACCGCTGGCAAGCTGCTGCCGCGCCTCCCCGCTGTATTCGTTATTTTTATTTTAAGTCTAGTTTTAACGTTGGATTTTAAACCCATCTGCTAGAATCGGCTTGCTTAAGAAGGTCCAGAATGCGAGACCCAGCACTCTGCGACACCGAATCAGTAGCCAACGGTCTCTACCCGTTTTCTGCCACTGCCTCGCCACTCGTTAGCCAGCAGCTAGCTACACCGGTACAGGGCTCACCTGTACGGGACTCCTGTGGCTGGATAAGTCTGTACTGGTGCGCCCCTCGAAAGCACACCGGTGTGGGCCGGTCTGTTGCCAGCCGGCTCTCCTGGGAGCCCGTCTGCTCCCGTGGATTGCTGTCAGTGCGGGGGACGCCGCCTCCCTGTAACACTGACGGTGTCCACCTGCCGACCGGCTAGCCTGCTGCTAATCCCCAACGCCGCCCCCCGTTTCCAGCGAAGCTACAACCAGCACGCCCCACTCCTCTGCCTCCGCTGCGCTGGCTCTGTGGCTTCACCATCCACCGTTGGATTACGTTGCTGCCGATCTCACACCATGTGGATTTTTAATCTGTTCCTCTGTATTGCGCTGTTTGACTCTGGCGAGCGCATCTCCGTCCCCCTCACCCCAGCTTGTATCCCATCACTACATTCTCAAACGACCCAAGATACATCGACGGAGGCTCTGGACGGAACTTTCACTACACTCAACACAACAGCAATACAAACAGTCGCTCCTTCTGGTCCACTAGGCTCCGCCCCCTTCCCAGCACTGTACGCGTTGCCACGGCGGCCACATGCTGTACACCAAGAGCGACCTACGCTACCTGAGCGCCGGAAATCATTATTTCTCTATGGAAGGTGAGCGAACTGGGCGACCAGAGTGGATTCGCCAGGGGCGAAGAGAGCTGAGCAACCAGAGCGGATTCCAGCGATTAAACTCAAGCTAGTATTATGGTAATGAGCTATGACGTGGTTCGGCGAAAACCAATGACAATCCACAGATTGTAGGGGTCCGACAATCCGCGGGGTTTGCGGAAACAGACGTGTAAACTTTGGTTCCTATCCAAACAATAGTCGTTTAATTCTGAGACTGTTGCAATTGCCGTGTCGAGTGTTTCAATACAATAGTGTAGTAACCCCACGCATACCTTTCTCACTGCAATTAAGTTTTATTTTGGATTTTATTTTGAATTTAGTTTATTTTTCACAGCTGCCTCTGCTATTCCTGCTCTTCTCAGGTGTACCTAATGTAGTTTTACATAATTTGTAACGTGATGTATATCTTGTATAACAAATTGTAAATAACAACATGTTTATTCGTGTCCCTGCCCTCTCTGGTTCTGCTCCTATTTCAACTTTTCAAATAGTGCCCTCTGCTGGATGAAATCTTACCTCTCGCACAGGAAACAGGCAGTTCAAATTGGTGATTTGCCATCTTCATACTTCACTTCTTCGGCTGGAGTACCCAGGGCTCAATTTTGGGTCCTGTTTTATTCAGCCTAAATGTCCATAACTTACCACATGTCTGTAGAAATATAAAGATGCAACCATATGCTGACGACACTGCATTATACTGTCATGCCAATTCAATTCAAGAAGCTGCTGCAATTCTCTCAGGAGCCACAGTGCCAGTGTCCCATTGGCTCCAAAACTGTTAAACAGTCTGTATGTTTTACTCCCGGCAGCCAACAGAGGAACAGCAACCATCAGTCATGGTGGATGCAGAGACACTTGATGTGGTTCAACACTTTAAGTACCTCGGGGTAATCTTTGATTCTAACCTCCATTTTAAGCAACACGTTAAAAAAGTCACAAATACAATTAAATTGAACTTATCAAATTTCAAACATGCGAGACCCTTCCTAACTATGGAGTCAGCGAAGACTTCTACGCATGCAGTGCTACTCCTTCGTATTTCCTACTGTTATACAACATGGTCACATACATCAGAGTGCAAAATCTTGGACTTTGATAGCTATCAGCTGTTTTTGGATGTCTGTCTCATCTTTAAGGTTTCCAAAGGATTAGCCCCTCCACTATTACAGGATTTCATAAAGACAGAATCCTCTAAAGCAGTGGTTTTCAATAGGTGAGGCTCGCCTCCCCTGGGGGGCGCCAAAGAGTCGCAGGGGAGGCGCGGCGAGCCGGCGAAAACGTGCAAAGAAATATAACGGTTTCTGTCAACATCTCAGTGTGTGAATAAGCAGGACTAATGAAAAATGCATCGTTTTCTGATACCACAACAGAAGTCAGCAGAAAGGGAGGAGCCCCCCAAAAAACGTAGGAAATACGATCCCGAATATTTAAAATTAGGGTTTACGTTTGTGGTCTGGTTCTGAGAGCGCACCTCTGCCGCAATGTGTAGTGTGTAAAGAGACATTGGCAAATGACAGTGTGCGGCCATGCAAACTGCGCCGTCATTTAGCAACGAAACACACGACTTTAGTTGACAAACCACTGGAGTTTTTTGAGAGGAAACTTGATGAATTGAGATCACAAAAAGCAGTAATGCGTTCGTTTGGCACCACTAACGCTAAGGCAACTGAGGCATCTTATCGAGCTGCTCTCCATATAGCGAAGGCAGGCAAGCCCCATACTGATGGAGAAACATTTCTGCTCCCTGTAGCTATAGATATGTGTTCTGTGATGCTGGGAGAAGCAGCTGCAGCTAAACTTGACACGATCCCAATGTCTGACAACACCATCCAGCGACGAATATCCGACATGGCTTACGATGTCAAAGAGCAGGTGGTGAACAGTGTTCGCAAAAGCTCCATCCACGCCATTCAACTGGATGAGTCCACTGACGTTGCACACTGCGCTCAATTGATGGTGTACGTCAGGTTTATCGAAGAGCAAAGTGTGCGCGAAGATTTTTTGTTTATGCGTTCCCCTCCTGCCCGCACAACAGCACATGAACTTTTCAAGGCCCTGAATGATTTTTACCAGGCCGAAGGCCTTGAGTGGAGTCGGTATTGTGGCATATGCACGGATGGGGCAAGGGCCATGACCGGCCGTCACAGCGGTCTTGTGAAACAAGTGCAGACCGTTGCCCCTGCCGCTGTTTGGAAACACTGCATCATTCATCGCCAGGCTTTAGCAGCAAAAACGATTCCCAACGAATTGCGTGCGGTTCTGGATAATGCAGTGAAAATTGTGAACACAATTAAATCACGAGCCTTAAACGCACACCTGTTTAAAATCCTGTGTGATGAAATGGGCGCTCAATTCAAGCAACTGCTCCTGCATTCCGAGGTGAGGTGGCTCTCTCGGGGAAAAGTGCTCACCAGGCTCTGCGAGTTGCGAGAAGAAGTCTACCTCTTCCTCACCGAGATTAACTCCCCTCTCGCAAAACATCTGGAAGACATGAACTGTTGGCATATCTGTCTGACATTTTCGAGCGGATCAACACCCTGAATACTTCTCTCCAGGGCAAAGAGTGCAATGTGTATACGGCACACGACCAAGTGTCCAGCTTCAGGAAGAAGCTGGATGTGTGGTGTGCCCGTATTGGAAGGGGCTCTGTTGAAATGTTCCCAACATTGGAGGATGCGCTGGAGAAGACAGCGCTGCCGCTTAGCTCTGTGAAACAGGTCATCAGCGCGCATCTGAGCAGGCTGCGTTAGAGCCCTGCACTCCCGCGGGACCCAACGCAAAGCAGTGCGACGCGGGACACATTTTGAAAGCTCATTGCGGGCGCGGGCGGGAGGGGGAGTACCTTGTGCGGGAGCGGTGATAAGCTGCAGTCCCGCTAACTAAAAACGTGAGAGGAAACTGAGAAACTGAGAAGAAATAAAGCCTAACTAAAAGAAGTTCAAAAGCGCAATCTATCTCTCCTTTTATTCAGGAGATGCGCATTGCACAAGGACGAGGGGCAGGGCAAGCTACTTAAATAATAATTGGATTAGATGTTACATTTTCAACATTCTGGGTTTAGAAAATGTAGGGTAATTAACAACACATATTGTTTTCATTCCACTTGAGCTGTCACCTTATCGTGGTGGGGGGGTTTGCGTGCCCCAATGAGTCTGGGAGCTATGTTGTCTGGGGCTTTAAGCCCCTGGTAGGGTCACCCATGGCAAACAGATCCTAGATGAGGGACCAGACAAAGAACAGCTCACAAGACCCCTATGATGAATAATATTTATGGACACCGTGTTCCCTTGCCCGGACGCGGGTCACCGGGGCCTCCCCCTGGAGCCAGGCCCAGGGGTGGGGCCCGCCGGCGAGCGCCTGGTGGCCGGGTCTGTGCCCGTGGGGCTCGGTCGGGCACAGCCCGAAGAAACGACACGGGTCCCCCTTCCTACGGGCTCACCACCCGTGGGAGGGGCCATGGGGGTCGGGTGCAATGTGAGCTGGGCGGCAGCCGAAGGCAGGGACCTTGGCGGTCTGATCCTCGGCTACTGAAGCTGGCTCTTGGGACGTGGAACGTCACCTCTCTGCTGGGGAAGGAGCCTGAGCTGGTGCGCGAGGCTGAGCGGTTCCGGCTAGATATAGTCGGACTCACCTCGACGCATGGCTTGGGCTCCGGAACCAGCCTCCTCGAGAGGGGTTGGACTCTCTTCCACTCTGGAGTTGCCCGCGGTGAGAGGCGTAAAGCAGGTGTGGGCATACTTATCGCCCCCCAGCTGTGCGCCTGTACATTGGGGTTTACCCCGGTAGACGAGAGGGTAGCCTCCCTCCGCCTTAGGGTGGGGGGACGGGTCCTGACTGTTGTTTGTGCTTATGCACCGAACGGCAGTTCAGAGTACCCACCCTTTTTGGAGTCCCTGGAGGAGGCACTAGAGAGTGCTCCTCCGGGAGACTCCCTCGTCCTGCTGGGGGACTTCAATGCTCACGTGGGCAATGACAGTGAGACCTGGAGGGGCGTGATTGGGAGGAACGGCCCCCCCGATCTGAATCAGAGTGGTGTTTTGTTGTTGGACTTCTGTGCTCGTCACGGATTGTCCATAACGAACACCATGTTCAGGCATAAGGGTGTCCATATGTGCACTTGGCACCAGGACACCCTAGGCCGCAGCTCGATGATCGACTTTGTAGTCGTATCATCGGACTTGCGGCCGTATGTCCTGGACACTCGGGTGAAGAGAGGGGCGGAGCTGTCAACTGATCACCACCTGGTGGTGAGTTGGCTCCGCTGGTGGGGGAGGAAGCCGGTCAGACCTGGCAGGCCCAAACGTATTGTGAGGGTCTGCTGGGAACGGCTGGCGGAATCCCCTGTAAGGAGGAGTTTCAACTCCCACCTCCGGCAGAGCTTCAACCATGTCCCGGGGGAGGTGGGGGACATTGAGCCCGAATGGGCCATGTTCCGTGCCTCCATTGTTGAGGCGGCCGACCGGAGCTGTGGCCGCAAGGTGGTCGGTGCCTGTCGTGGCGGCAATCCCCGAACCCGCTGGTGGACCCCAGTGGTGAGGGAGGCCGTCAAGCTGAAGAAGGAGTCCTATCGGGCCTTTTTGGCCAGTGGGACTCTGGAAGCAGCTGATGGGTACCGACAGGCCAAGCGGAACGCAGCCTCGGCGGTTGCTGAGGCAAAAACTCGGGCTTGGGAGGAGTTCGGGGAGGCCATGGAGAACGATTTCCGGACGGCCTCGAGGAGATTCTGGTCCACCATCCGGCGGCTCAGGGGGGGGAAGCGGTGCATCGTCAACACCGTGTATGGTGAGGGCGGGGCTCTGCTGACTTCAACTAGGGACGTCGTGAGTCGGTGGGGGGAGTACTTCGAGGGCCTCCTCAATCCTACCGACACGCCTTCCGATGAGGAAGCAGAGTTGGGGAGCTCGGACGTGGGACCTCCCATTTCTGGGGCTGAGGTTGCCGAGGTGGTCAAAAAACTCCTCGGTGGCAAGGCCCCGGGGGTGGATGAGGTCCGTCCTGAGTTCCTCAAGGCTCTGGATGTTGTGGGGCTGTCTTGGTTGACACGCCTCTGCAGCATCGCGTGGACATCGGGGGCAGTGCCTCTGGACTGGCAGATCGGGGTGGTGGTCCCCCTCTTTAAAAAGGGGGACCGGAGGGTGTGTTCCAACTATAGGGGGATCACACTCCTCAGCCTCCCTGGTAAGGTCTTTTCGGGGGTACTGGAGAGGAGGATCCGCCGGATAGTCGAATCTCGGATTCAGGAGGTGCAGTGTGGTTTTCGTCCTGGCCGTGGAACAGTGGACCAGCTCTATACCCTCCGCAGGATCCTGGAGGGTGCATGGGAGTTCGCCCAACCGGTCTACATGTGTTTTGTGGACTTGGAGAAGGCGTTCGACCGTGTCCCTCGGGGACTCTTGTGGGGGGTGCTCCGGGAGTATGGAGTGCCGGACTCCTTGATATGGGCTGTTCGGTCTCTGTATGACCGGTGTCAGAGTTTGGTCCGCATTGCCGGCAGTAAGTCGGACATGTTTCCTGTGAGGGTTGGACTCCGTCAGGGCTGCCCTTTGTCACCGATTCTGTTCATAATTTTTATGGACAGAATTTCTAGGCGCAGCCAGGGCGTTGAGGGGGTCCGGTTTGGCGACCTCAGAATCGGGTCTCTGCTTTTTGCGGACGATTTGGTTCTGTTGGCGTCGTCAGGCCGTGACCTTCAGCTCTCACTGGAGCGGTTCGCAGCCGAGTGTGAAGCGGCTGGGATGACCATCAGCACCTCCAAATCTGAGACCATGGTCTTCAGCCGGAAAACGGTGGAATGCTCTCTTCGGGTCGGGAATGAGATCCTTCCCCAAGTGGAGGAGTTCAAGTATCTCGGGGTCTTGTTCACGAGTGAGGGACGAATGGAACAGGAGATTGACAGACGGATCGGTGCGGCGTCTGCAGTGATGCGGGCTCTGCACCGGCCCGTCGTGGTGAAGAAGGAGCTGAGCCAGAAGGCGAAGCTCTCGATTTACCGGTCAATCTATGTTCCTACCCTCACCTATGGTCACGAGCTGTGGGTAGTGACCGAAAGAACGAGATCGCGAATACAAGCGGCCGAAATGAGTTTCCTCCGCAGGGTGTCTGGGCTCTCCCTTAGAGATAGGGTGAGAAGCTCGGTCATCCGGGAGGGGCTCGGAGTAGAACCGCTGCTCCTCCGCATCGAGAGGAGTCAGATGAGGTGGCTCGGGCATCTGGTGAGAATGCCTCCTGGACGCCTCCCCGGTGAGGTGTTCCGGGCCCGTCCCACTGGGAGGAGGCCCCGGGGAAGACCCAGGACACGTTGGAGAGACTATGTCTCTCGGCTGGCCTGGGAACGCCTCGGGGTCCCCCCAGAAGAGCTGGAGGAAGTGGCCGGGGACAGGGACGTCTGGGTCTCTTTGCTCAAGCTGCTGCCCCCGCGACCCGATCCCCGGACCAGCGGAAGATAATGGATGGATGGATGGATGGATGTTTGCATTTAAATCAATGTAACGTGAGCTGTAGGCTTATTTATTTATTCTCAAATCCACTCAAAGTAGAGGGCGGGGCTCCTCCACGCTGTGTTTAAAATCATATTAACTAAAAATATATACTTTTACTTCCAAGAATGGAAATGTGAGGAGTGGCATATAACATATGTACAATGTATTATTCCCGGTAGATTTTGGTAGGTATGTTGGGTAGGCTTATTGCTGTAAAGCCTCAGCTGCTTGTGCCATCTAATGCGCTCCTGCACCGTGTGCACCACAGTGGTGTGCGCAGCTAAGATCATGTTTCTTTCCTCAAGCCAATGACAAGAACTTCCGTGAGAAGTAACGCGAATGTCTGAATCATGCGGGAATTGCGAGCGAGAGCGGGACAAAATATGACAGGTGCGGGCAGGAGCGGGACTAAAAATCCTATCTTTTTGCGGGAGCGGGAGTGCACAATGCGGCAGCGGGCGGGCGCGGGACCAGTTCGGACAGTATTTCGGAGAGGAGCCACTGGGAAACCAGTGGGTCAGAAACCCCTTCTCATTCCCACCCACAGTCCGAGATGATCTGAGCATACAAGAGGAGGCTATTGTTGAGCTCAGCTCAAATGTGGACTTGAAACAGAGACTGGTGGAAATGCCGATTACGCGATTCTGGTTGAGTGTCGAGAGCGAGTTTCCCCATGTGTCCGCAAAAGCCATGAGAGTCCTGATCCCCTTCACCTCCACTTACCTGTGTGAATGTGGGTTTTCTGCTCTCACCCTGATCAAAAATAAATACCGGTCAAGGCTACAAGTACAGAATGACTTGGGGCTGTTTCTGTCTTCTGTACAACCCCGCATTGAACAGCTGTGCGCATCAAAGGCGCGTCCGCATTGTTCGCATTGAGAACGCTTGAGAAGATGGTTGTTAAAATAGCAACAGGTTTAAATTGTGTATAATTAGCCTAAAAAGTAAATCAGAATCTGGAATATGTTGACGTCTATCTTTATTATTATCATCATTTTATTATTATTATTATTATTAGGCCTATTATTATTATTTCAGTTGACGTCTCCTGTTGACATGAGTTAAGTTGGACATTGGCGTCTGTTTAGTCTGCTGTTGAAAATGATCGTTTATGAAATTGTTCTAATGACAGTTCAATTTTAGGCCATCTGTTCCCTCTGTTCGTGATGTTTCAGTAGGCTAAAAGTAGCCTCTAAGATGGAAATATTTGGATGGACATTTTATGAATAAGCCTTTTCTATATGAATGTAGGCTACTTTGTTAAAAGAAATACAATTAAAAAAAATACATGTATTGGGCTATCAGTTGTTTTTGAAACACACCATTGTAGGAACACAAAGGAAAGATGCATTTACTGTAGGGACCTGGGGGGGGGCTTTGTTATCTTTACCTATTACAAGGGGAGGCTCACATTCAATGAATTTGAAACCCCCTGCTCTAGAGTAAACACCAGAGCACTAGAGGACACTGATGTGCAATGATGCAGGACTAAGTTTGGCCAAGTGGTGGAGTCCATCAGAGGAACAGTGCTGGAACACACTGCCAACTCGTGTTAGAAACTGGGACAATTCAACCACCTTTAAAAAGACCCTTAAACAGTGGTTGAAAACAGGCAGAGCTGCTCTCATGGGTCACCTCTGCGTCTTTTCTCTTTTGTGTACGGACTCTTAACTTTGATGTGAATCCTTCCAGATATTTTCTGTTTGTTTGTTTTTTAGTTTTTTGTCATGATGTATTGTCTGTATGTTTTTATGATACCTGCCTGAGGACAACGGATGAAATTTAGATACATAGATGCTTTGCTGATATGTTGTTTAATGTGCAGTGTCCTAACCAAATAAATAAGAAATACAATAAAAACGTCCTCCACACTGACCTGTGGCCCGGTGGACCCAGAGGATGAGCGGGCTCGTTTCCTGGTGGAGGGGTTCAGCTCCTGGTTCTGCTCCTGGTACTGCTCCTGGTACTGCTCCTGGTACTGCTCCTGGTACTGCTCCTGGTACTGCTCCTGGTTCTGCTCCTGCTTCAGTTCCTGGTGCTTCAGCTCCTGATCCAGCTCCTGGTACAGCTCCTGGTTCAGCTCCTGGTTCAGCTCCTGGTTCAGCTCCTGGTTCAGCTCCTGGTTCAGCTCCTGCTTCAGCTCCTGCTTCAGCTCCTGCTTCTGCTCCTGCTTCTGCTCCTGCTTCTGCTCCTGCTTCTGCTCCTGATCCAGCTCCTGATCCAGCTCCTGATCCAGCTCCTGATCCAGCTCCTGGTTCAGCTCCTGGTTCTGCTCCTGGTTCAGCTCCTGGTTCAGCTCCTGGTTCAGCTCCTGCTTCTGCGCCTGGTTCTGCTCCTGGTACAGCTCCTGCTTCAGCTCCTGCTTCTGCTCCTGGTTCTGCTCCTGGTTCTGCTCCTGGTTCTGCTCCTGGTACTGCTCCTGCTTCAGCTCCTGGTTCTGCTCCTGGTACTGCTCCTGCTTCAGCTCCTGCTTCAGCTCCTGCTTCTGCTCCTGGTTCTGGTCCTGGTTCTGCTCCTGCTTCAGCTCCTGGTTCTGCTCCTGGTACTGCTCCTGCTTCAGCTCCTGCTTCAGCTCCTGCTTCTGGTTCTGCTCCTGGTTCTGCTCCTGGTTCTGCTCCTGCTTCAGCTCCTGGTTCTGCTCCTGGTACTGCTCCTGCTTCACCTCATGGTACTGCTCCTGCTTCTGCTCCTGCTTCTGCTCCTGCTTCTGCTCCTGCTTCTGCTCCCGGTTCTGCTCCCGGTTCTGCTCCCGGTTCTGCTCCTGGTGCTTCAGCTCCTGATCCAGCTCCTGGTTCTGCTCCTGGTTCAGCTCCTGCTCCTGCTTCTGCTCCTGGTTCAGTTCGTGGTGCTTCAGCTCCTGATCCAGCTCCTGCTTCAGCTCCTGCATCAGCTCCTGGTTCTGCTCCTGCTTCTGCATCAGCTCCTGGTTCTGCTCCTGGTTCTGCTCCTGCTGCTCCATTCTGGTTCTCCGACTGATGGACTCTACAACAGTCAGCACATACGATAAGATCCAGCTGTCAAGTGCAGCATGTTAAACCACACCCACTTTTCTTCTTCTCTTGATAACCTTTCTGCACAGTTTTTAACCATCCAGTCACATTCCATTAAACTCATTACTGTGCTTTTTATTTAAATCCCTGTGAACTGTAAAATGCTTCTTTAAAGACCCACTAAGGTCACAGTTCAAAATATTTGTAGCTTTTTGATCAAATTCAGAAAAAAAATGTAATAAAATACTCTGTAGACCGAGACCCACTGTGTGCAATATCCCATAAATCTCATCTGAGTCAGTGTAAGGCTTTGCGGTAAGACGTATTGCATCACTTCCTGTGACCTTCCTTGTGTACTGTGGAATTTCTTGGAGTACTGATTATCACTTTATTTCTACCTATAACTTACACAATTTTGCATAGTTAAACTCTATAGCTTACCGTTCTGTTCTAACACACTCCTACAGATCTTTAATCTTTATTTTCACTTTTTAGCGGTGTGTCTGGTTCTCTATCTTAGCATGGCTACCAGTTCTCTCCCTTCATCTCCTGCTTTCACCTGCTCCGTGTGTCAGATGTTTAGGTACTCCTCGGACTCCTTTGGTGATAATGGTACATGTAACAAATGTAGTCTTTTTGTAGTTTTGGAGGCGAGGTTATCGTAATTGGAAGCTCGGCTCTGCACTGTTGAAAATCAACCGATAGCGAGCCAGGTCCCTTTAGCCAGTGTGGAGCCACCTAGCGTAGCTAGCTCAATTAGCCTCCCCCTAGCAGAACCTGAGCAGCCGGGATTACAGGGTGGCTGGGTGACTGTCAGGAAGAGGCATAGCTCTAAAGTCAAGCCCGTTGTTCACCATCGACCTGTCCACGCTTCAAATAGATTTTCCCCACTCAGCGACACACCCACTGAGGACAAAACCCTGGTAACTGGCAGCTCTATAGTCAGAAACGTGGCATTAGAGACACCAGCGGCCATAGTCAAATGCATTCCGGGGGCCAGAGCGGGCGACATAGAATCCTATTTAAAACTGCTGGCTAAGGATAAACGTAAATACGGTATAATAATTATTTTATATTAATATAATTATAATATATAATATATTATATAGTTACGCCAATCGGCGGTCACTAAAATTAATGTTGTATCGGTGTGTAATTTTGCCCAAACAATGTGGGACTCCGTAGTTTTCTCTGGACCCCTGCCAAATCTGACCAGTGATGACATGTTTAGCCGTATGTCCTCCTTCAACTGCTGGTTGTCTAGATGGTGTCCAGCAAACAACGTGGGCTACATAGATAATTGGCAATCTTTCTGGAGAAAACCTGGTCTGATGAGGAGAGACGGCATCCATCCCACTTTGGAAGGAGTTGCTCTCATTTCTAGAAATATGGACACATTTATTTGTGCTTTAAAGCCGACTGCAAGAAAGCTGGAGAGACAGTGGCGTTCCTCTAATTTACAATTAACACAAAAGGAGCAAATCCTCCTAATATCCTAATATTCTCCTGTCAGTTTGGGAGGCAGAGCCTTCAGTTATCAGGCCCCTCTGTGTGGAACCAGCTGCCAGTTTGGGAAACAGAGCCTTCAGTTATCAGGCCCCTCTGTGTGGAACCAGCTGCCAGTTTGGGAAACAGAGCCTTCAGTTATCAGGCCCCTCTGTGTGGAACCAGCTGCCAGTTTGGGAGACAGAGCCTTCAGTTATCAGGCCCCTCTGTGTGGAACCAGCTGCCAGTTTGGGAGGCAGAGCCTTCAGTTATCTGGCCCCTCTGTGTGGAACCAGCTGCCAGTTTGGGAGACAGAGCCTTCAGTTATCAGGCCCCTCTGTGTGGAACCAGCTGCCAGTTTGGGAGGCAGAGCCTTCAGTTATCAGGCCCCTCTGTGTGGAACCAGCTGCCAGTTTGGGAGGCAGAGCCTTCAGTTATCAGGCCCCTCTGTGTGGAACCAGCTGCCAGTTTGGGAGGCAGAGCCTTCAGTTATCAGGCCCCTCTCTTGTGGAATAAGCTGCCAGTTTGGGAGACAGAGCCTTCAGTTATCAGGCCCCTCTGTGTGGAACCAGCTGCCAGTTTGGGAGGCAGAGCCTTCAGTTATCAGGCCCCTCTGTGTGGAACCAGCTGCCAGTTTGGGAGGCAGAGCCTTCAGTTATCAGGCCCCTCTGTGTGGAACCAGCTGCCAGTTTGGGCGGCAGAGCCTTCAGTTATCAGGCCCCTCTCTTGTGGAATAAGCTGCCAGTTTGGGAGGCAGAGCCTTCAGTTATCAGGCCCCTCTGTGTGGAACCAGCTGCCAGTTTGGGAGGCAGAGCCTTCAGTTATCAGGCCCCTCTGTGTGGAACCAGCTGCCAGTTTGGGAGGCAGAGCCTTCAGTTATCAGGCCCCTCTCTGTGGAACCAGCTGCCAGTTTGGGAGGCAGAGCCTTCAGTTATCAGGCCCCTCTCTGTGGAACCAGCTGCCAGTTTGGGAGGCAGAGCCTTCAGTTATCAGGCCCCTCTCTTGTGGAACCAGCTGCCAGTAAATGTCCGGGAAGCAGACACCCTCTCTACTTTTAAGACCAGGCTTAAAACTTTCCTTTCTGATAAAGCTTATAGTTAGGGATGGCTCAGGTGATCCTGAAACATCCCATAGTTCTGCTGCTTTAGGCCCAGACTGCCGGGGGAGCTCATCTGTCACACCAGGGTTCTAGCTAGCGCAAACTTGCGTCACGGCCCGCTACGCTATAATTTTGGACCACTACGCTTATTTCCAATACAGCATAATGACATTTTGTCTGTATTTATTTGTACAATAACGCCAGATCAATGCCATTTTCACCTTTCTGACAAACTTGACACATTTTTCGCGAAGGCAGCCAAGATGGGTTGCGCTGCCTGTCAGTACAACCGCAGACGAAACTGTAGCTCTAGGCAGAGGCACTCCGCGTCCGCGGCTCCTAGAATCTCTGGTAAGAGTGCTCCGTACCCATGGTTACTCACACACGCAGAAGCGCACATGTAAGGGGATTCGGCAGAAATCATGTTAGAATAGCTGTAGCCTATTTTAACTCGTCCCTATTTTAAGTAACCAAAAACGGTCAAGGTTGCTGTGCTTTTTCAAAGCTTCTTACATACAATATGTGATGAGCTGATCAGGTTATCATTTAAGCTGAACGTTATGTCTAAGTTTTAATGTCTTCTGACAAGGTCCGTTATGAAGGTAACACACTGCCAAAAGCAAAGATGGGAACATCTCCCATTAAGACTTTATTGTTTTTAAAGTACAATTTCTCCCTTTGGGTTTGTGGATAACAGAAAATATTGGATATGTAAAGGAAACTGAATAATGAAGCTTTCATGAGACACGTCTGAAGAGGACAGTCAGACTGTCTTTTAATGGGCTTCTGAGTGTAAATCTGAGAAATCAGACACTGATACTGAGGAGAACTGGATTTCTACTTAGGGCTGTCGCGATAACCGCAAAATGCAATCACCGCGGTGCTGAGAGGACCTCCGCGGTGCGTGTCCAGGCCACCGCCACCACCGCCCACCGCACGCCCCCTTGCACGCGCAGAACAACTCGAGAAACTAAAAGAGTTTTTAAGACTGCACAGTAATAATTATACATTGTATATTCCCCGCAAGGCAGGAGAAACACATTAACACAGCGAGGTGCCGCGTCTCTGTCGTCATCTTTGCATATAGGCACCGCACACGCACACACGTCTGCATGCCACTCGTTGTGGTCTCATTCTCCCTCAGCAGCTGATATTACAAGAATATGCCTACTCAGTGTCGTAGCAATAGAAGTTAAAATAAAATGCAGTGGCCTACCTTTATCTCGGCTTTACTCCTCTGCCTAGTCCGGACACTTTATGGCTTTGAATCTTCCCTTATTATCCATGTTTAACGTTGTGCGACCGTCTAATATCAACAAAAAACTAGCTTCCACAGAACCACAGCTTGGTGTGCACATTTGCTGTTGGGAAATACCTGATCATTTCAACAAAACTGTGTAGGTGAAACGTATTCTCAGAGTAGTTTGTGAATTGTCTGTTCGCGGAAACAGTTAAAGTTCAGCTTGGGTTGGTTGGACGGCGGGCAGTCTGTTTAAAACAAAAACTGTATCCCGGACACGTGAGCTCAACTGCTGCACTGATCTGCTTCGTTTTTCTCCGTCATTACTAAAGGAAACGTGCGCAGGTCTGCAACAATGTTGATATTTGCCATGTGGCACTGGCAACAGAACTGGGGTATGCGCTGCTTGATCTCTGCTGTGTTGGTCTGTGAGCGAGTAAATGACACGCAAAGCAAAGTGAAATGTCAGAATCGCTGGGGAAAAAAGACGGATTATGCGCTCAATTTTCATCTAACATTGCATGTCGTGGAAAGTAGCCTAATGAACAAAAATGCGATATCACCGCATACCGCGCTGTTGAGCGGCTATGAGTCACCGCGGTGGGAATTCCCTCACCGCGACAGCCCTATTTCTACTGCTCCTGTGATACTTTCCTGGATCACCAACAAGTCTTTATAATAATGCTATGAGTCCTCTTCACACAACTTAAACTCTTAATGTAATTAAAGTATTTATATTGAGCCTAATTAAGTCATTTTAAGATCTAATCATGAAATATGGCACATTGTGTACGTTAAACACATCAAATCACATGTTTTGGCTGCACATTTCTATCAAAAGGCCAAATAATACTCAGATAAGTCTGGAAAGAACCATTCTACATTTGACATTGATCATCAAACTTTTTAAATCACAAAAGAGTTCAGCAAAACTGCAGAAAGAAGTGAAGAAAACTGCAGCTTTAGTGGACCGGAACGATTTGCTGAAAATAGAGGCTGTGGACATAATGAGCTACCTGGTTCTTCAGACGTCTTACTACACCAAGCAACAAATGAAGGCCCACAAAAGTTTGGAGGCATACAACTCTTACCACAGCGGACGGATCAGCAAACTGGGAGTAAAACGTCTACAGAATGATTGTGTTTTGGTGTTGGCCAGGGTAAGCTTGTTTTCTGTGTTGTTTATGGTGCATTATCTCAATGGGAAATGCAGTGTGTAGTGCAGGGCTGGGCAGTAAAGCAGAACTTAAAGGGGATAGAGAATCAAAATCGTCTTTTTCCCGTTTTTGGTGTTAGTTCTGAGTCTCCCCGCTGTGGGGAGTACACAAGAAGTGCCAGCAAGTGTCAGGACCTCTGTTTCAAGTACTCCCCTTTTTAATATATATCCCCCCATCCGTTTTTGTGAAAAAGTGACGTCACTTTTTCAGAAATCCCCCCCCCCCCACACCCAAGTCCACAGACACTCCCCTTCGGCGAGAAACAGGAACTGGTGTGCCTTCCAAGGCTGTGAAAGCGGACTACGATCGTTAAATATTCTTCCCCCGGAAAGCAATGTTCGCGATCAATGGCTTTTATTTATTTTTAACAGCATCCCCAACCGCCGACTTTTCCTTTGCGCTGCGCATTTCACAGACTACAGTTTCACAAAGCTCCCGAGCAGCTCATGGTCAGCGAGCTGACTGCAGACTGCAGCGAGCTGCGCGCTCGCTGCTGTCTGTGTCTTGCTCCGGTGATCAGCTGCACCTCTCCAGGACTATGGGGCGAGCAGGTCGGATCACAGCTGACCCTTCTCTATTTGCACCACTCTCCTCGGGCAGGAGGCTTCGGTCCATTCGGACCAGAACCTCCCGTCACAAAACCAGTTTTTCCCCCTTGCAGTTGGACTTATGAACACTTCCTAATCACCTCATAACCTGCCCCAGTCACTTTACCATCATTAAAATTGCACTAATGAAGCTGCACTGTTGTTGCTCTGTATATTGGATACTGTGTATTGTTGTACACACCTTGTACATTTTGTATTCATATATTTTTATTCTTTATTTTTTATCCTATGTTACATGTTTGAACCTTACGCCGCAGCAAATTCCTAGTTAGTGAACACTGTTCACTAACAATGGCAATAAAACTTATTCTGATGAGCTTTCTTTTCAGTCGGTGTATTACTAGCTCTGTTTTCAGTGAGAGCAAGGGCAGCCAATCAAGCAACGGCAACCTGCATTTCATAATGAGGTTGCCAGATAAGCTCTGAAACATGGAAAAAGACGCATTCTAAACACAGCATAGTAACAGCTGTTTCAGAGAGCCTTTTAGGGAGGTTCTGAGCCATTACAGACCCAACCAATTTTTTTGGGGCTACATATCACATCACAGAACAATGATTAAAGCTGCAACTCTTTTTCAAGCATAACGCCTGGAACTGTCCGGGGATTCTGAAAGTAGTACATTAAATACCCCAATACAAAAAAAAATGTAAAGGTAGGCTGTCCCCACGCTTATTTATCTGGACTATTGAACTTCATTTCGGGCTAGTCTACTTACTGTGTCTTCCATGATCGCAAATGACAGGTGAGTTGATGAATGAGGAGTCGTGTAGGCGCATCTGGCGTGCACGTCTACGTGCACGAGTTCTCATGTGTTTTGAAGGGGCGGGACAGGAAGTTGAATAACTTTTTATTTTTCGGTTAAAAAATAAGCATTTCTTGCATTTTGCGACTACGGAGGTCACCGTTTTCAACTTCAAGCGTTCTGATAGATCATGTAAACTCTTAAAATGCCAAAAAGTAGGACTTTACGTATGACAACAACAAATCTTGCAGACTGCAGCTTTAATGCCCCATTCAACCATTCTCTATCACCTTTAACATGTTGAATGCCGAGCTGTGAATGTTGGCACTCAAATAACAATAAAAAATGTTTATGTTTTGATAAAATGCCGAGATCCAAATATCCAAATGCTGACATTGTGTCTTTGTTAGCCTAATGCACGAGGCAGAGAGAGAGAGAGAGATTCTGTTGTCAAGAACTTGGGAGCTAATGTGCGCTGTTAGCACTTAAGCACTTCGTGGATACTACTGAAACGTGAAGATTGTGACGACGTGACAAATTTGTTTTGTTTAGATCAGCCACTCTCAGAGATCGCATGAAACACCGCTGGCGGTGTCTTAGCTCTGTGTTTGGGTAACCCAGCCTGACCGTCGGAGCCCAGTCCACTGACTCAGTAGCTAACAACACGCTGGGGCAGCCTTCAAAAGAAAGCCCAAACGTAGCCCGTATTACATTACTGTTGATTAACAACATAATACTTTACTGCACTACTACTAAACAGTTAGATTTCGCACATACCTTTGACGAAGTGGTTACCGCAGACACGAGCATTTGCAGATTCTGCCCCTCCAGTCTGTAAACGTAGGTTAGCTATCCACTTTTTGCGTTGTTGTTCTGTGAGTTTTGTAATATTGTGCTAACGTAATATATGAACGGACACACGGTTGTGACCAAACTCGTTCACTTTGCTTCCAGTTCTTCTTCTACGAACACCTCAGCAGGTTCAATACACAAACACTGGTGACAGACTCCCCCTACTGGTCGGAGTCACAACATACATCACATCTTTCCCCCTAAGATATTCTCCATAACCAATTTACTCAACACTTTCTACTTATTAACTTTACGGTTCACAGATTAACAGTATAAACAACTGCTATGAAGTAGAAACATTTTTTTTTATAGCACACTTTTCTAATGCAATATCATTCAAAACTGTACATTAATTAACAAACCAAAGTTAACTTAACGTGCTTCATTTATACTCATAACTACTTCAAACAACTTAGCAATATTTTATGTCTTTCTTGGTTTAAAGCAAATTACTTTAAATTCCAAATGAAATGCTGCTCATCACTGACAGTAACGTTTTGGTGTTCTAATTAACCTGCCACACCTCGACCCCTTAACTGTTTCTTCTCTGTGCACAGTTGGTGTCACAGTCAGTTTCTCAGGTGCTGTCACAGGGGACTGTGCATGTGATGGCATGGGCCTTTCAGTCTCTGCAGGTGGACATCTCCAGGGCATGGTTGTGTAAAAGTCTCTTCTGGGGTTTTCAGCAGATGCCGGCGGTTTCTCCTGTAGGTGTTTCCATCTCCTGTTTGGATTATTACAGACCGGGGGTTGTCATGTCTTCTCACGACGACTGCTGGCTGCCAGTTGTCTTTGATTCTTACTCTTACTTTCTCCCCTTCCATCAGAAGTGGCAACTGTTTTGCTCCTCGGTCGAAGTACTGCTTTTGTTTCCGCTGTCTCTCCTTGATGCTGTGGTGCACATTGTCAAACAGCTGGGACTTCAGCAGCTGTGCTGATGTTGGCAGTTTGGTTCTCAGTCTCCGACCCATGAGTAGCTGTGCAGGGGAAAGTTTCACTCCATCCAAAGGTGAATTTCTGTATTCCAACAAAGCAATGTACGGATCACTCTGACTCTCTTGTGCTTTCTTCAGTAAATTTTTTACAGTCTGGATTGCTCTCTCACTTTGTCCATTAGACTGGGGGCATCCCGGGCTGGGCGTGGTGTGTACAAACTACCAGCTCTCTGTGAATGACCGCAACTCAGCACTTGAAAATTGAGGACCGTTGTCAGACATGACCTCGTCCGGAATCCCATGTCTCGAAAACATAGATTTGAGTGCTGTTACCACTTGTCTGCTGGTCGTCCCAGTGAGTTTAGCAATTTCCGGATACTTCGAGTAGTAATCCACACACAGCAGATAATCACCTTGCTCATACTCATAGTGGAATAAATCTACTCCAACTTTTGCCCAGGCTCTCTCTGGAATGTCATGGCAGATGAGTGGGTCTTTGGTGTTGCTCCGCCTGAATGTGTTACAGACAGCACACTTTAAAACAAAATCTTCAATCTCTTTAGCCATGTTGGGCCAGAACATGATGTCTCTCGCCCTTTCCTTGCACTTTACAACTCCAAGATGAGCTTCATGGACTCTCGCAAGCATTTCTGCTCTTAGTGTACTTGGAACAACAAGTCGTGTGTTCTTGAAGAGTAAACCATCAAAACATGTGAGTTCCTCTCTGAATGTCCAATATTTTCTGATGACTCTTGGTACCTGTCGTATTTCAGCTGGCCATCCTGCTTGGACCATATCCATGACTCTCTGCAGTTCCTCATCAGCTGCTGTTTGTGTTCTGAATGTGTTCAGCTTCTCTTCTGTGATTGGCAGTTGAGCTGTTAGCAGATGGACCTGTTGGTCATCCTCCAGGAGTTGTTCTGCTTTTTCTTTCAGATAGGCTCGACTCAGCGTATCTGCGATGTAGAGCTCCTTCCCAGGCTTGTAGCCGACCCGCAGATCGTAAGGTTGAAGGCTCATCAGCATCCTCTGGAGTCTTGGAGGAGCCTTCTGGAGTGATTTCTTGAACACAGTCTCTAATGGCTTGTGGTCTGATTCCACATGCACTGTCTTGCCATAAACGTACTGCTTGAACTTTTCACAGCCATACACAATTGCTAAAAGTTATTTTTCAATTTGCGCATACCTTTTCTGGTCAGTCAGCGCTCTCGAGCCATAGGCCACCGGCTGTCCATCCTGGATTAACACTGCTCCCAGCCCTTCAGAGCTCGCGTCGACTGACAGCGTTGTGTCTTTTTTCACATCAAAATATCTGAGAACAGGGGCTGTGCTCACAAGCATCTTCATCTTCTCAAAGCTTTGCTGCTGCTCAGCATCCCAATGCCAAGCCACATCACTCTCCAGGAGTTTCCGGAGCGGCGCGCTCACGTCAGAGAGGTTTGGGACGAACTTAGCCAGATATTGAAGCATCCCTAGAAACCTCAACAGACCTGCCTTGTCTTCTGGTTCGGGCATGCTCTGTATAGCTCTGACCTTCTCCTGGTCTGGTTTCACTCCTTCTGCAGACAGAATGTGACCGACGTATGTGATCTCTTTCTTTCTTATTTTACATTTGTCTTTGTTCAACTTCAAGTTGATGCTCCTGATCCTGTCCATCAGCGCTCTCAGCCTCTTGTCATGCTGTTCCTCATTTTCACCCCACACCAAGATATCATCCACTATATTCACAACTCCCTCCAAACCTTCCAGTCTCTGTGCAATGCACTTTTGAAACACTTCTGGAGCTGACGACACTCCAAAAGGAAGTCGCAGGAAGCGGTAACGTCCGTACGGGGTGTTGAACGTACATAACTTGGAACTCTCCTCGTCCAACTGTACTTGCCAAAACCCGTGATTGGCGTCCACTACAATGAAAACCTTTGCATCTGGCATCTCTGCGGCGATCTCTTCAACCATGCGTAGTGGATAGTGTTCTCTTTTTATAGCTTTATTGAGGTCTTGGGGATCGATGCAGATTCTCAGTTTGTTGGGCTTCACCACAGTAATCATGCTGTTCACCCAGTCTGTGGGCTCAGTCTGCTTTACTATAACTCCAAGATCCTCCATTCTATCCAGTTCCGCTTTTATTCTGTCCTTTAGTGCTATTGGCACTTTCCTTGGTGCGTGGATGACAGGGTTGACATCTGGGTTGAGCTGGATGTGGTGCAGTCCTGGCACGCACCCTAGCCCAGTGAACACATCTTCATAATCACTCAGAATGTCAGCGTTGTCTTTGTCATTTACACTGTACACTCTTCTGAGTAATCCTAGCTCTGTGCAGGATTCTCTTCCAAGGATAGCAGGTGAGTCTCTCTCTATGATCTGGAATTCTAACTCGTATTCATTGTCTTTGAAATCACATTTGAGCTTTGCCTTGCCTTTTGTGGTGATCATGTGGGCGGAGTAAGTGACGAGCTTACATCCTGACTTCTGTAGCACTGCGTCCTCTTTTGTGATTTTCTCAAAGTCTCTCATCGACAGCACGTTGCACTCTGCTCCTGTATCAAGCTTCACAGTTAGCACACTGTTGTTTATTTTGAGCTTTTGAGTCCATTTCTCATTGTCATTGTTCATTGTTGAGACTGCATCCAGTTGCAGTTCTGCACCTGTTTGCTCACTTTGTCTGATCTCGATACATTCCATAAACATGACATCATCTTCTAGTTGTTGTTCTATCTCATGTACCTTTTTCTCAGTTTTCCTGTGTTTAAACTGTTGTTTTTATGACCTACACATGCGACTGAAGTGGTTCTTTAATTTGCACTGGTTGCATATTTTCCCATATGCTGGACACTTCTTTGGCTCGTGGATGTAGCCACACCTGTTACATTCTCCTTTCTCTTTGTCAGTGTCAAACTGCTTGTTACTCTCTTTCTTCACTTTGGTAACTTTTATTTTATTCACGGCTACATCAGCTTCCTTGTGTAGTGCTTTCATGTGACTTTGTGTTACCTCACTTGCTCGACAGATTCCCACAGCCCTTGTCCGGTCTAAATCCGTTTCCCTGAGCAACCTTGCTCTCACAGCGTCGTTGTTTATGCCACAGACTACGCGATCTTTTATCAGTTCATCTGTTAGCTGTGCAAACTCACAACCCTTTGCTTTGTTCTTGAGGTCCGTCACATAAGCATCAATTTCATTCGGTCCTTGGACTCGGGTAAAGAACACGTGTCTCAGGTAAGTGATGTTCTTCCGTGGCTCACAGTAGTCTCTGAACATTTCTTTCAGTCCGCTAAAACCGTCCACATCTTCGTCAAAGTCCATAGTATTGAATACCTTTATCGCTTCATCTCCAGCCACGTGAAGGAATGTCGCACATTTCACCTTCTCACTCTTCTCCTCGATGCCCGTCGCAATGAGATAGAGTTCAAACTTTTGAATCCACGTTCGGCAGTTTTCTGCCAGATTTCCCTCGAAGCTCAGACTGTTCGGAGGTTTTAACTGCTCCATTTTTGACTTCTGACACCATGTAATATTGTGTTAACGTAATATATGAACGGAGACACGGCTGTGACCAAACTTGTTCACTTTACTTCCAGTTCTTCTTCTACGAACACCTCAGCAGGTCGGAGTCATATATACAACATATATCACAAGTTTTTTCCATTTCTCACCTCTATGGGCGATTACCTTAGGTACTCGATAGTAACCCTTTCCCTTCTCTCGGTTAGACCAATTGCTAGTGATGTTACCTCCAACACCGAAGCTCCGAAGCACGCTTCAAACTCGACAGGGTAGTTATAGTGAAGCAGTGGGCCGGAGCTTGCTTCATGTGACGTCACTGATGACGTTTGAACCACTTCACTGCTTCATTCAGACCGAGTCAGCTGACTGCTTCGAGTTGATAGCGGAGCTTTGAAAATTTGCCGCGATTCAGTGTATTCAAGATGGCTGAAGCCCCGGTTCATGTCCCCGTTCTACACGTATTATACGTTATGAACAGCTCTCGTTTTTTGATATTCAGAATTTTGGATTATTCTCTCATGGAGCAACCATCGAGGAAGCGTTCTAAAGTGTGGGAATATTTCCACCCAAACAGTTCCTTCAGCACACCAGCCTCCTCTGTTCCCTGTGATAGAGTATTTTCCAAAGCTGGAGAAATTGACTCAAAAAAAAAAGAAACTGTTTGAGTCCTTCTACTGTGCAAAAACTACTTTTCTTTAATAAAAACACCTGAAGTAACACAAGCACCCTCTTTATTACACCAAGCACACTCCCAAAGAAAATATGAATGACAAACCAAAAATTTTCACATTGTTTTTAAATTATTATTCCATCCATCATCTTCCGCTTCTCCGGGGATCGGGTCGCGGGGGCAGCAGCTTAAGCAGAGAAACCCAGGCGTCCCTGTCCCCGGCCACTTCCTCCAGCTCTTCTGGGGGGACCCCGAGGCGTTCCCCTGCCAGAGATCCAACGTGTCCGGGGTCTTCCCCGGGGTCTCCTCCCAGTGGGACGTGTCTCACCAGGCGTCCAGGAGGCATCCTAACCAGATGCCCGAGCCACCTCATCTGACTCCTCTGGATGCAGAGGAGCAGCGGTTCTACTCCGAGCCCCTCCCGGATGACCGAGCTTCTCACCCTGTCCACCTACTGTCCTGGCGGTGAATCGCCACGCAGCACACGCAACCGCCGGCAAAGCAAAATGAAGCATAAACGTCTCGAGCCATTAACACAAGTGCAAGACGCAAACGCAAGAGCAGTTAAAAGAGGTATAACTCAGCCTTAAGGGAGAGCCCAGACACCCTGCGGAGGAAACTCATTTCGGCCGCTTGTATTGGCGATCTCGTTCTTTCGGTCACTATCCACAGCTCGTGACCATAGGTGAGGGTAGGAACACAGATTGACCGGTAAATCGAGAGCTTCTCCTTCTGGCTCAGCTGATGGCGCACCGATCCGCCTGTCAACCTCCCGCTGCATTCGTCGCTCACTCGTGAACAAGACCCCGAGATACTTGAACTCCTCCACTTGGGGAAGGATCTCATTCCCGACCCGGAGAGGGCAAATTATTATTTCATGGGTAAATTAATCAATCTTTAATGAGGTACTACAAACCCATGTACAAACCTACAAAATATGTACAACACACATACATACATAAGTGTTATTATATGCATCACATTCGCAGGGCTTCATAAGGTGCAACAATCGCTACGCCAGTAGATGTCACCCAAGGGAACTGAATGAAGCTTCGGGTAGTGAACCACTTTATGACACAATGATTAAAAAAGATTCAATGCTTCAAAAAGCCTCGTTTTGCCATCATTACAAAACAACCCTCAATAAAACATAAAAGAAACTTACCTAACTCTGACAAAAGAAACAGATACACAATCCTACAAAATAACCCCTCCTAACAAACACCAAAACAGGAGAAAACCAGAATCAAACAAACAGTCTGACTAAGTTTCACATATACAACAAGTCAAGGTGTATGACAATCAAGTGGCCAAAGGCACTGAAATGCTGCTCCACAGCCATTAAATAACAGCCAGATGATTGCTAATTGGATGCCTTCTGGGGGGAAGCAGCAGCCAGGCTTGGAGGAGGTGGAGCCTACAACAAAGCAGGACATTACTTCACATCATGCAAACAACATTCACACTGGGTAATGTAACAATGATAATAATAATAATCATCATCATCATCATCATCATCATCACAATAATAATAATAATAGCTTTAACAAATATGCCACAGTTTAAATAATGGGCTATTAGGGCAACATGACTGAAAGTGTTGTAACATGGAAATGACTTATTGGTAAAAAATAATAGCTATCTTAATACCTGCTGATTTAGTACAAACCGCTTAAAAATAAAATGTGAACAGTTTTTAAGATTTTTCAATAACATTAACCCAAAGGAGCAGATCAATAGCATACAAGGCGCTAAACAGTTAACGTGATTGTGACCATGACTCTGACCTTTCATCATTTGGCTTTGCTTTCATCCAGGAGAGCAGAGAGCTGCTTCCCTGGGCTGCCTGCTGTAGCTCCTTTACCTTTTTCTCTCTTCAGCCTCTCCTTTCTTGGCATTGTGCTGCAATTAGTAAATCAATATACAGACAGAGACAAAGACAATAAAGAGACCAAAAAGTACGAGAAGGAGTTATAGGCTACTGACTGTTGTCATTACATGAAGGCAGATGGGCATTTTTTGATTTGGGCTAGAGCGTTAAACTAGTTTATCAGGTGACCAGTCGGCTAAAAATGCTTATTTGTTTGGTGCTGTATGAGACATTTTACTGCACAACAAAATGATTACACGTTGGGCTTAGAGGGCAAACGGTACGATTTTACTTGATCTGTATGTTACCTGGCTGGTGGGGCACGGGAGAAGAAGCCTGCCTGCGACCTGCCTGCTAAGCTGCTAAGCTGCTGCAGCGCATCTGGTGCGCCCTGCAAACGACCGCGCGAGTTCACGTGACAAAGGAAGAGAGATAGAGGTCGGGTGTGCGTGAGGAGGTGGCTCATTTCGGGGCATTGTTTTCAGTCGTTTTTAATCGCTCAGGTTTTCAAAACATCATTTCAAAACCGGACTCAGTAAAATGTTAATAATAATAATAATTAAAAAAAAAAAAAAAAAGTTTCAAAAGGGGGTATCGTTTTGCTATATGTGGCACGCGGCGCTCATATGACATCTAAAGTTGCAAACCCTGGCTCTTTGGTCTAGGGGTATGATTCTCGCTCTGGGTGCGAGAGGTCTCAGGTTCAAATCCCGGACGAGCCCTTCCCTGGTTTATTAGCCTTGTGTCTCTGCTTTGCTGTGAAATCAGAGAATGATTGAATCAATGACGATAACATTGAATGCATTTGGAATCAAAGCCCCAAATAGGGAAATACAGCTCAAACCTCCATCACTCATTCTGAAGTTGCTTCAAGTCCTTCCTTTTTTTTAAAAAGTATTTTAAAAGGGAAAGACACGCAGCACAGAGCCACTCGGTGCGGGAGTCGAGCCAGGGCCAGCTGCAGCGAGGACTGTAGCCTCTGTACATGGGGCGGCTGCTTAACCCACTACGCCACCAACCGCCCCTACTTCAAGTCCTTCTTAAATGAATTTCTTATCTGGAATTTGAAAGACAGATCCACGCATAAATACCTGTATCATGTTAGCACACCCTCTGCAGTATTATCTAAAGCAGTTTTGGTATTTGTTCTATAAATCCAGATTGAAACGCTTTCAAGTCAATGGTAGAGAAATGGAGATATAGGCCTGTTCTGTCTTAAAGTTGGGCTTCTTCATAAAATGTGATGTGAATTGGTGGAACCTGGCGGTGAGTATTGACTCATTGGTCTCAGGAGTTTTTGTGGGCTGTTCAGTGTATGTGCCTAATAACTTCACTCATGTTGAGTGAAGGGAGAGCCAACTCCAAACAATATAGGCTCATTGCTCTGGAAAAGTCAAAGAAGAAAGAAAGCAATCACAAATTCCCAGGATTCCATGGCTACGTCAGCTGTCCGCGCGCTCTCACGAAACGCAAAAAGACCACCTTTTGGCTCGTTGGTCTAGGGCAGGGGTCTCCAACAGGTCGCTCGCGAGCTACCAGTAGCTCGCCGCCCCTTTCCAAGTAGCTCGCCAAAGGGCCAATGAATCATACATTAATTTGAAAACTTAATTGGTCTCTCAGCAAACCAGCGACTGGTCACTGACCAGCGACCGCAAATTGAATTTGCTCCCGGGCTAGTCTAGTCACTTGTGGTCGTTTTGCGAGGCTGAAAATCAAAACTTAATCAGGCCAATCAAATCGTGAGGAGCGGGGTCGGAGGCCAGGCTACCCAGTGACGACAGAGGTGCTACGTTTCAGTGTGTAGTTCCAGAGAGAGGTAAACAGTGGCTGCGCCCAGCGAACAGGCTTTCGAGTTGGCTTTGGTAGCGACTCTAGAAGATTTTAATATAAAATTTTCTTTGCGAGACGAACAGATAACTGCACTTAAGTTTTTCTTGAAAAAAAAGGACGTTTTCGGAGTTTTGCTCACCGGGTACGGTAAAAGTTTAATTTACCAGCTTGCTCTGTTGGTGGGACGACGCTCTGATTGGTTGTTGCGCCATCCTATTGCGTGGCGTTGAGTGCAGACGCAACTTGACAGACAACCGTTTATCCCGCCCACACTGCTATCCAGCGTCAATAAAAGCTGTACAGGTCTGGCTTGCTAGGCCAGTGAGAAGGAGTTTACGATGGCGACAACATGATCAGTGTTGTCGTTCAGTGCAAAACTGTCATTGTACATTCAGCAAGTGAAAAGCAGAAGATTTCAGCACTTCCCCTCGATCTCAAAGATGCTGGACAGTCACACAGGTGCAGCCAACGTTTTAAATGTGTCCAAGTATTGTGACCTCTTATCAAGGCTTGGACAGGAGTTTGCTGACAGATTCAGTGACTTTGAGAAACTTGAGCCCTGTGTGACATTTATGCCCAACCCTTTCATGAATGTGGACATAAGTGAGATTTCAGGACAGATGGCTGAACTTTTCTGAGTCGATCCTGTGGAAATGGAAATGGAGGTTATAAACCTTCAGAACAATGTGCAGTTAAAGTCTCAGCAGCATTCACAGCATTTCTGGAGGTTGGTAGAGCCATATGATTATGAAAATCTTCACCAAGCAGCTCTGAAAATGTCTGCTTTGTTTGGGTCTACATACCTCTGTGAGTCAGCTTTTTCTGACATGAATGTCCTGAAATCAAAGCTCAGAACGAGACTGACCGATGAACATTTAAATGACTCCATAAGAGTGAACTTAAGTGGATACACTCCAGCATACACCTCTCTTGTTGACTCCTTGCAGTGTCAGTCATCTCAATAGCTAAAAAGGCTGAACTTCTGAACACACACACACACACACACACACACACACACACACACACACACACACACACACACACACACACACCTTCACTGCTCAATATTGAACTGAACTAAATGGTTTTTATTGTGAATGCAATTTTTGTTCTTTATTTTTTATGTTTTAATACAGAATGTGAGATGTGGACAGTAACATATTGCAAATGTTCAGGAAAAGAAGGCTTATTGAGTTTGTTTGTTCAAAATGAGCGATGACAATAAATGTTACAAAACACGAGTAGCTCTCGGCCATTTTTATTTTGTGAAAGTAGCTCTCAGAGGGGAAAAGGTTGGAGACCCCTGGTCTAGCGGTATGATTCTCGCTTAGGGTGCGAGAGGTCCCAGGTTCAAATCCCAGACAAGCCTTCCTACTTTAAGAAACCAATACAGAAAGCTTGATGGTTAACTTTGGGTACCTTCCTTGATCTCAAATGCGTCTCTCTTTGCTCACCCAAATTGTTAATTAAGAGTGCTGATAACAATTGCAAAAATGTCCTGTCTTACTATATTGTTTGGAGCTGGAGCAGCTGGCTCTCCCTTCACTCAACATGAGTGAAGTTATTGAGGACATAGACTGAACATCCCCAACATTAAAGCCACTGACAGTTAAGTGAACCGCTCATCTTTTTTTACAATGCAATTTTTAGCTAGACAAACCGTTATCCCGGCTTTTACTTGGAGTTTACGTTGACCCTCCACAAGTTTACACTCACAGCTGGGATTTGTAGTGTTACAGATTCATTTACACATACTTTTGGCAACTAATCTCCACTTTAGAATAAGAGAACTTTGAAATAAAAAAGATGGAAGCAACACTGACAATGAGTGAGCTGAACTGAAAGTTGTAGGATGTTTCTATTCGATGATCGAATGTACCTTCCGAGGATATCGTTTTGCTATCTGTGGCCTGCGGCGCTCGTACAACGCCTAAAGTTGCAAACCCTTGCTTGTTGGTCTAGGGGTATGATTCTCGCTTTGGGTGCGAGAGGTCCCGGGTTCAAATCCTGGACAAGCCCTTCCCTGGTTTACTGGCCTTGTGTCTCTGCTTTGCTGTGAAATCAGAGAAGGATTGAATCAATGACTATAACATTTACAGTAATGCATTTGGAATCAAAGCCCCAAATAGGGAAATACAGCTCAAACCTCCGCCACTCATTCCGAAGTTGCTTCAAGTCCTTCTTAAATGAATTTCTTATCTGGAATTTGAAAGACAGATCCACTCATAAGTACCTGTATCATGTAAGCACACCCTCTGCAGTATTATCTAAAGCAGTTTTGGTATTTGTTCTATAAATCCAGATTGAAACGCTTCAAGTCAATGTTAGAGAAATGGAGATATAGACCTGTTCTGTCTTAAAGTTGGGCTTCTTGATAAAATGTGATGTGAATTGGTGGAACCTGGCGGTGAGTATTGACTCATTGGTCTCAGGAGTTTTTGTGGGCTGTTCAGTGTATGTGCCTAATAACTTCACTCATGTTGAGTAAAGGGAGAGCCAACTCCAAACAATATAGGCTCATTGCTCTGGAAAAGTCAAAGAAGAAAGAAAGCAATCACAAATTCCCAGGATTCCATGGCTACATCAGCTGTCCGCGCGCTCTCACAAAACACAAAAAGACCACCTTTTGGCTCGTTGGTCTAGGGGGTATGATTCTTGCTTAGGGTGCCAGAGGTTCCAGGTACAAATCCTGGACAAGCCCTCATACTTTAATAAACCTATACGGAAAGCTTGATGGTTAACTTTGGGTACCTTCCTTGATCTCAAATGCGTCTCTCTTTGCTCACCCAAATTGTTAATTAAGAGTGCTGATAACAACTGCAAAAATGTCCTGTCTTCCTATATTGTTTGGAGCTGGAGCAGTTGGCTCTCCCTTCACTCAACATGAGTGAAGTTATTGAGGACATAGACTGAACATCCCCAACATTAAAGCCACTGACAGTTAAGTGAACAGCTCTTCTTTTTTTTTTACAATGCAATTTTTAGCTAGACAAACCGTTATCCCGGCTTTTACTTGGAGTTTACGTTGACCCTCAACAAGTTTACACTCACAGCAGGGATTTGTAGTGTTACAGATTCATTTACACATACTTTTGGCAACTAATCTCCACTTTAGAATAAGAGAACTTTGAAATAAAAATAAAAGATGGAAGCAACACTGACTGAACATAGACTGAACATGCCCAACATTAAAGGAGTCTTGGCCCTGTGGTGAAGTGGTGGTTGATTGACGCTGTGACGCTTTGCTTTGCGGTAAGACGTATTGCATCACTTCCTGTTACCTTGCTTGTGTACTGTGGAATTTATTTCTCCTCTTGGACTACTGATAATCACTTTATTTCTACCTATAACTTACACAATTTTGCATAGTTAACTCTATAGCTTACCATTCTTTTCTAACACACTCCTACAGATCTTTAATCTTTATTCTCACTTTTTAGTGGTGTGTCTGGCTCTCTAGCTTAGCATGGCTACCAGTTCTCTCCCTTCATCTCCTGCTTTCACCTGCTCCGTGTGTCAGATGTTTAGTTACTCCTCTGCCTCCTTTAGCGATAATGTACATGTAACAAATGTAGTCTTTTTGTAGTTTTCGAGGCGAGGTTATCTTAATTGGAAGCTCGGCTCTGCACTGTTGAAAATCAACCGATAGCGAGCCAGGTCCCTTTAGCCAGTGTGGAGCCACCTAGCGTAGCTAGCTCCATTAGCCTCCCCCTAGCAGAACCTGAGCAGCCGGGATTACACGGTGGCTGGGTGACTGTCAGGAAGAGGCATAGCTCTAAAGTCAAGCCCGTTGTTCACCATCACCCTGTCCATGCTTCAAATAGATTTTCCCCACTCAGCGACACACCCGCTGAGGACAAAACCCTGGTAACTGGCAGCTCTATAGTCAGAAACGTGGCATTAGAGACACCAGCGGCCATAGTCAAATGCATTCCAGGGGCCAGAGCGGGCGACATAGAATCCTATTTAAAACTGCTGGCTAAGGATAAACGTAAATACGGTGAAACTGTTATTCACGTCAGCGTTAATGACACCCGGTTACGCCAATCGGAGGTCACTAAAATTAATGTTGCATCGTTGTGTAATTTTGCCAAAACAATGTGGGACTCCGTAGTTTTCTCTGGACCCCTGCCAAATCTGACCAGTGATGACATGTTTAGCCGCATGTCCTCCTTCAACCGCTGGTTGTCCAGATGGTGTCCAGCAAACAACGTGGGCTACATAGATAATTGGGAATCTTTCTGGAGAAAACCTGGAGAGACGGCATTCATCCCACTTTGGAAGGAGCTGCTCTCATTTCTAGAAATATGGACGTGGTGTCCCTGCAGAAAGTCTTTGAAGCAGGTATGGCTTATGTAGCTCTCAGCAGGGTGACGTCTCTCAGCTGCATGTGTTGTGAGGCCCTGGGTTTTATGGACAGTGAAGGAGAACGCCAGCCTCACAGGAAACTGTCTGCGTAGCACTCCGTTCTGTTTCAGCTTCTCCTCTGCTCTCTCCATGTAAACCAGATTGGCAGATTCTGGAGCTCCACTCTGGATTCTTGCTACACCTGTCTGATTATCCATCCTCAGGCCCAGCTTAGTGATGTGTTGATCATCCTCAGAAGTCACTATGCACATCAGTGTGGCAGAAGCACCGTTAACCAGACCGTTCTGAATGTCAAAGTTTCTGGTGAGCATGACACGAGCCCCTGCAGCAGCTTTCAGAGTGTGGGCTAAATCATTTCGGCCTCCCTTACATGGTGTGTCTTTACGGGCCATTCTGCCTGTTCGGGATCTTTCTGGAAGTCATCTGCATCCATCGTGATAATGTTGGAATGGAACAAAGCTAGTGCTGCTGAGTTGTGTTCATCAACCAACTTATTGGTGGGCAAAATGTGCAGAAGCTCAGTGGGACAAAGAGCTGGTTCAGTGATGGCCTGTGACAACAAATCTCTGTCAGCCTGAGACAGCTCATCTGCCTTTGGTTTCACCCCAATCCTGTTCAGCACGTCTGCAAAGGCAACATCATCCTTCTGTCTCATGATCTCAGTCAGAGTGATCATCTGAAAATGTTCCTGCCACAGGTCAGTATCTGCTGGGTCGTGTACACACAGAGGTTTAGACTGGCGCACAGGCGGCAGCTGATAGAAATCTCCAACAGCTAAAACTGACATTCCACCAAACGCTCTCTGATTGCCTTTGATCTGTTTCAGTCCTGCGTCCACATAAGCAAAAAGAGGCTTTGAAACCATGGAGATCTCATCGATAATGAGGATTTGAGCATTAAAAAGTTCAGATGTGAGTTCATCCAGTTGGTTAGCGAGTCCTTGGATTGGTGCTTTCAGACTGCGTGGAAGCTTCAGCAGAGAGTGCAGTGTTGTGCCACAGATGCTGAAAGCTGCAGTTCCAGTGAAAGAAGAGAGTAAAACAGTTGGCTTTGATATGTCAAACTCCTCTGCATGTAGCTGCAGTTTGCTCAGTATCTTAGATGCCTCTGAGTAAATGCATTTCATCAGGTGGGACTTTCCTGTTCCTGCACCACCGTTGACATAAAAGAAAAACTGCTCTGGATTTAGGCCACACACAAGTTTAATGCAGCAGTCTCTGATAGCATGGAACACACAGGCCTGCTTCTGCTTCAGGTTCTGATACATCTGCCGCCGCACAGCTGGATCCACAGCTGGGGGTTCTCTGATGGCTCTCATTTCTGTCACAGCAGCAGACTGAGGACAATAGTCGGGCACATTTTCCTGCTCATCGTCTGGCTCTCTTTGCTGCAGCTCATCATCACAACTTCAGATTCAGGAGCCAGATTACACCATTCATCCATCACATGCTCTCTGCTCTCCTCAAACTCTACAAGTGCATTCTCAATCTCCTCAGTGTGTTTCTCATATTAGTCTCTGTGTGTTTGTGTAATGTTTTTCACGCTCTCAGGACGGTTTGAGCCTGGGAGCTGCACCCAGCCAGAGTTGTACAAAGACTCGTAGGTGGGAAGATGGGCACTTGGTATTTCATACTCGGATCGGTGAGGAAGGTACAGTCTCAGTAATCTGGCATAAAACTGCTCGGGGTGCTTCTCCTTGGAACATTGGTTATATCTGATGACAGAGGGCTTATCATTTTTCCGCCTTTGGACAAATCCCAGCTCATTCAGAAGTGGTGAAACACCATCACGCTTTGAGTGGTCTGCACTGACAAACCTGCAGCTAGCAGCAAAATCAGCCGAGCACATCTCCTCATACTCTGGGGTCTCGGGTCTGGCTTTGTATTTGTCACTCAAACTCGTCATCCAGACATTACGAGACTCTGACGGGGTGTCCTCCAAGAATGACATGGGGCGACTCATTTTCACTGGACTGTCATCAGTAGGAATGAACACAACACTGCGTGAGCACTTCTTCATCTTTATTGATATATGTGTAACCTGGACATCTTGTAGCTTTTATTTAAGAGTCGTAACCTTTCATTTTATCACAATAACATGGTGTGTTAGACTTAAATGTTATAAAATGTAATCTCAGCAAGAGACATTCTTAAAACTTTAATCAGAGTTCCCCAAAATGACTAATACGGTGCATGATTCTATCATAAGTTCAATGGATACAGTCAAATTTGCATGAGCTATATACTGACCAAGGGAACGGACCTGTCCTGCATAATGTTAATCTCAGCCTTTTGTGTAAATGGCAGAGCAGAGCCTTCCGTTATCAGCCCCTCTCTGTGGAACCAGCTGCCAGTTTGGCTTCAGGAAGCAGACACCCTCTCTACTTTTAAGATCAGGCTTAAAACTTTCCTTTCTGATGAAGCTTATAGTTAGGGATGGCTCAGCTGAGCCTGAAACATCCCATAGTTCTGCTGCTATAGGCCCAGCCTGCTGGGGGAGCTCCCATGATGCACCTCTCCTCTCCATGTACATGTGACATCATTGTTGTCATTAACTTGTTCCTCTCTCAGCAGGTGTCCCTGGCCTGGTGTTACGCTGCTTGTTGTCCCCTCTTTTCTGTCCTCTCAGCCCCAGCTGCTCCAGGCAGATGGCCGCCCTTCCTGGTTCTGGTTCTGATGGAGCTTTCTTCCTGTTAAAACTCAGTTTTTTCTTCCCACACTTCTGTGCGTGCTCGGGATTGAACAGAAGTTACGGTGCATTTTGTAGGATTCCTTAGCTAAGCTACTTCTTTTAATTGTGTCTGTGTTAATAAAACTGAACTGAAATGACAAATAAATGAACATGTACATCTGTACTGTTATATGTTACGTTAAAACAGAGTACTGAAATATATCTTTATTGAATAGATTAATAAATCTGAAGTCTGATTGTGTCCAGGGTTTCTTCCAGGTGTCCTCCCTCTGTCACCATCTCACATCTGAAATTCCTGTCAGTAGCATTTCAGAGCTGAGCCTCGGTTGGGAGAGTTTTTATCTTCACTTCATCTTCACAGACTATATTACCACAGCAATACAACTGAGCCAAATGCTGGATTTAAATTCATTTTTATTATATTTTCAAAGAAACGTCATTAATAAAAATAGAACATAAAACAATATTAACTATGTGTAAACTATATACATATATATGAAATTTATTCTGCCAGAGGGCAGGGTCTTTCCACTGCCTCAATGTTAATGATTTTTTTCCCAATATATTTTATATTTAGAAAGACTTTACCCTTTTCAAGGGCTCCCACAAGTCCTGGGAAATATAAAATACTTCGGTGCTGGACATGAGGAGCTCCAGCTCTCCCCTTGTGCTGCTCTCCATCACGCCCATCACCTCCACTCCAGCTGCCTCATCAGTCACAATCAGCACCTGCCAAAACAAACAGCACTTATGTCCCATAATACCTTGCAGCTAGATATTAAACCCCTTTCTTACTCCTTGTTTATTTCTTTAATCTCTTTCTCAATTGTGTCAGATCATTTGCCATTTCATGTCTGTATAATATACACTAGATTGCCAAAAGTATTCACTCACTCATCCAGATAATTAAATTCAGGTGTTCCCATCACTTCCATGGCCACAGGTGTAGAAATTCAAGCCCCTCGGCATGCAGACTGCTTCTACAAGCATCTGTGAAAGAATGGCTCGCTCTCAGGAGCTCAGTGGATTCCAGCGTGGTGCCATGATAGGATGCCACCTGTGCAACAAGTCCAGTGGAGACATTTCCTCGCTCCTAAATATCCCACAGTCAGCTGTCAGTGGTGTTAGAACAAAGTGGAAGCGACTGGGAACGCCAGCAGCTCAGCCACCAAGTGGTCGGCCACGTAAAATGACAGAGCGGGTTTGGAGGTCTGTAGCAATGGACTCTGCAGAAGGTTGGCGACCTTTCTGCAGAGTCAATTGCTGCAGACCTCCAAACTTCATGTGGCCTTTTACATGTTTAAACCAGAGAAAACAACTCCTTGTATGTGCCTACCGACTTGGCAAATAAAGCTCATTCTGATCCTGATTAGAATGTGTTTTTAGATTAGATGAATTAGAATGCTTTTTACTTCTACATTGCTGTAGGGTGTTGTGTGCAGGAAGTCCCCTCCTGCATCCATGTTGGACTTTAAGTGGGTAATCCTGCACTGGCTGCCGAGGTCCAGCTCCTGGACTGCAGCTTCCCGCCACAGCGTGAGGGAGGCAGAAGCTTTATCCTGTACAGAACACAGTATGAGATGTCAGAACTATAAAGGCACCAGAGATTACTCTGTAATGTGCAGCCTACAAGTGACCACAGTAAACATATAAACAACCAGCGCCACAGAAAGAGACAGTTAGCACACTCCCATAGACTACTAAGGTACTCACAGAATATGAAAGTTATCTTATTTTATCTTCCCTTATCTAGAAACCACAGAGGTTGTCCCTCCTCTCCAATCCTCCCGTTCTCTGGTCTTACCTGCTGCAGCTTCACCTCACGCAGCGGGACCTCCTCTCTCCCACTGCGGACCTTTTTCACAGCTGAGAGCTAAATAAGAACAAGTTCAGTCACTTAGTGATCTAATTAGACCTAAACATGTCATTGCAACAGCTTTTCTGTAATAAAACATTTCAAATACTGGTAGGCATTACTTTGTCTACCTAAAATGTTTGTATCTCTGAATTACAATTAAGCACGGTAATTTATCTGAGTGTATTAGTGTGTTCTTCTGATGAAGACAAATCAACATACCTGAACAACTTTGCCCTCCAGTGTGAGGAGGCCCTTTGTCCCCTTCACATTCTTTATAGTTGTGTGTAGGGACGGGGGACAGAGGAGGGCTTTCCTGCAAAGGGGTCCATCCTGCAAACCTTGCAGCACCAACCCCGCTCCATGCTGTCAGAGGTGGAGAAGATCATTAGGCTTTCCCTTGCCCTGCCCATATCTGTCAAAGCATCTGAGCGCTCTTTCTCAGCCTGAAAACCTGGCTGCGCAGCACCATGACGCAGGAGAGACTAATACATTTGGCCATTATGAACACTCACAGTGACCTTACGGATAAATTGGCTTAAACAATTTATCAAGAACACATCTTCAATTTGGAACTTTATACCGAATTTAATTTTCTCCAAATTAGGAGGCCTAAATTTCTTTTTACTTTGTAATTATAATGTTGAAAAAATCCCCTCAAAACTATCCTACTTTCATAAACAGATGCTTCTTTCTTGGTCATTGATCTACAAACATAATTTTCCCCCACATAGATACTACATATGGAACAATATTGGTATGAAGTTCCAAATTTAAAATGGGTTCTTGATAAATTGTTGCCAATTGCCAATTTATTTTGAAAATAGTAATACCACCTCAAACCAACTGGGTTATGTGTCGCACACGGAGCAAGACACCTGAGCTCAGCCACTCTGCTGGGAAATAATATGGGCACGGAGCGCAAAAAGAGCGAGATGAGGAGGTAACTGGGCTATATAGTCCATCCCACCAGCAGTAAATGGCTATTTACCCTTATTGCGGTGTGCAATTAGGGCCGTCATGACTCATAGGATGCGAAAGCATCTATGCTACTACACCAGCCTTCACCATTTCCCCAAGGAAAGACAGCGCCAGTGCATTATGAACCTCATTTATCCTCCTCTCTGCATCAAACACATTCATGCTGCCTTAACTGAAAACTGTCATTTCCACGTTGCAAATTTGAAAGTCAGGCCAAAATGCCATCGCTGTCAATTTGGGGAAAACGGAAAACTCATGCTACAACATTTCAAATGTGCGACTTTCAAAGTAATTAGGCTTTGGAACTTTTCTAAGGTTTTAAGATAATCACAGGACTGGGAAACCGCCCAAACTCGCCTTAACCATGGCCTGAACAGGCTAACGTTATGCCTGTTTGGTTCGTTAGCTAGCTAACTAATGCTAACGTTAGCTAGTGAACGCTAACTGTCAGAGCAGTAATTAAAACATATTAACAAACATACTTGCTTGATAACTTACCTTATTTATTCTTCTTCAAAAGAATAAAAAAAAGTGGACTCAGCAGGCTGCCCTCAGTGCCCCGGCCTGTGTGCTGGACTGCTGCGTTGCTGACATAGACCTAATATACTTTGCTGAGCGGGAGAGACTGAATGTTGCACCATGCACACTTCTTCTTCTTTGAATGCGCAGTGGGAGTGAGACTGTGTTGCTACTTATTGTTGAATGAGCTTCACTCTAAATAAAGTCATCTTCCCTCTAAACACTAAGTTTTTTGCATTTTTCACCATGCAACTAACTTTTACTTCATAAAAATCAGTCATAAGTGCATATGGTAATTAACCTAGTAAAGTTAAGGAATGTATGTATGTCAGGACAGCTATTGGACTTTACAGTGAAGATGTATTGTATATAGATAATCCATGAGCCTAGTCAAGCGGTGAAGTTGTAAAGCAATGAGATTGCTGAGATTTTCTCATGAGAATGAGAAAAAAGTGATCAGAGCTTCATCCTCTGTGGCTGGTTGACTGTTAGAGCTTCCAGCTGCCTCTAACTCCCACACCTCAAAAAACAAATGTCCCTTACAGGGTAGACATCTCAGGTGATGTTCTGACTGGGGTGGTTTATATAATCTATGTGTAGAACTGTTTGTGTTCTACCACCCAGGTATAGACAATAGTGATCCATCAGCTACTATTTCTAACACTCTCATGCTCTCTCCTTCACAGTGACGGTGCTGCTGTCAACACAAATAATTATTAACTTCCGTCACAGAAATGGATGTTAATGACGTGATTTTTATCCACAAGGACAATTCTTTCCAATTCTTCAAAAAAATACAGTTATATTTACTTCTGCGTCCTGCATGTCTTGTGTTGAAAAATTTGCCGATCACCCCATGACACACACACACACACACACACACACACAGACACACACAGACACACAGACACGAGGAAGTTAACCAGCTTCGGCTGCTGCTGATTGGTTGGCAGACACCTCTGTTTCTATTGGCCCTCAGTCTCCATGTTTCTGATCCTGGACCTGCTGAGATGTCCCAGGCCATTGTTGGTTTTGATCCTCATACATTTAACTTTGTCCTGAGCGGGCGGGAGTGCAAAGTTGTACCATCTGAAACGGCTGAAGAGTGCTCACTGCAGCGGGTGGGCGGAGGTGCAAAGTGACGCTTTGTAGGCAACAAAAGAGCACCGCCACAAGTGCGCATTGTGCCAGGAAGGGCTCTCGGACGTGAAACAGTGGAGGGTTATCGCTTCTCGGCCTTTTGGCTAAGATCAAGTGTAGTATCTGTTCTTATCTAGTCAGTACCGGGAGCAGTACCACGAGTGGCAGACCCTTCAAGACTTTAACGATACACGTGCACACTGGTGGGAAATGGTGAAGGAAAAGACCCAGACTTTCTTTAGACAGGCAGGTAGGAGAAAAAAGAATAGGGAAAACAGACGCATGATGGGACTGCAGAAGCGACTACAGCGCTATTTTAAATTAAACCAACAAGGGATGGATTTTAATGATGAAATAAAACAAGTGAAAACAGAGATGTCGATTTTAGCAGATATTAAAAGTAAGGGTGTCATTTTAAGAAGCAGGGAACGAGAAATAGAGGAAGGAGAGAAGTGCACAAGGTATTTTTTTAAGAAAATTGTGAATAAAGGGGGGGCCATTTTAAAGCTAACAAAAGAGAACGGGTGCACAGTTGATTCAATGGAAGAAATTAAACAAGCTGTTGAACAATTTTATCGTGAATTGTACGAACAAAAACCTGTTGAAATGGACACCATGACAGAAGTTTTAAATTTCATAGAAAAAACAGTAAAAGACAGTGTGCTTTTAACCCAAGATTTTACAATTTCAGAGTTAAATAAATGTTTTACAAATTTTAAGAAAGGGAAGTCCCCAGGACAAGATGGACTTCCCTTGGAATTTTATTTGACCTTTTGGGATATTTTAGCACCTGACTTGTTTACTGTTTTTATGGAATTTGAGCAACTTGAGCGACTTCCTGACAGTTTTAGAGCAGGGATAGTGACTCTTCTTCACAAAAAAAAAGACAAGACTGACTTGAAGAATTGGAGACCGATTACACTTTTAAACTTTGACTGTAAACTTTTTAGTAAACTTTTAGCTTCACGTATGTCCTTGTTTTTAGAAGACCTGATTCACCCGGATCAAGCCTGTGCCATCCCGGGGAGGAAGATAACCGACAGCCTCGTACTGATCCGAGACACCATCTGTTATGCGAGAGACAGAAACATTCGGCTAGCAGTCCTAAATTTAGACTTTGAGAAAGCCTTTGATCGGGTCTCGCACCAGTACCTTTTCCAGGTACTGCAAAAAATGGGGTTCCCAGAAAGGTTTATAGCTTGGGTGGGTCTGCTGTACCGGGGCATTACCAGCAAATTCCTTGTTAACGGGCATCTGACAAAAGCAGTAAACATCCACTGCGGTGTCCGTCAGGGTTGTCCGTTATCTGCCCTCCTCTACATCATCTGTGTGGAACCACTCGCACAGAGCTTGAGAAGGGACCACCGAATCAATGGGGTGAGAGTCCCGGGGAGCGGGGGACTATCGACAAAGTGTGTTTTATATATGGACGACGTAAACATTTTATGTACAGACCTAATATCCATCAATAGGACTCTGGACTTGACTGACTGGTATGGACGGGCCTCTGGGGCAAAACTAAACAGAAACAAGACCCAAGCCCAATTTTACGGGCCATGGACAGCGACTGAGACTGCAGGACTCCCCGTGACTATAACCCAGACCAAACAGAAAATACTGGGGATTAATTTTGACAAGGAAGGGGGAGGGACATCAAACTGGCCAGACGTGGTAGGGAAAGTAAAGCAAAGACTAGGATACTGGGGACTTAGAGGACTGACCATTGAAGGAAAGGTTTTAATCATCAAAGCCGTGATTTTACCTTTGCTTTTACTAATCAGTTCTGTTTTTATCCCACCTAGAAAAGTGCTTTTAGACCTGGACCGAGCCATTTTTTATTTTCTGTGGGGCTCCAAGTGGGAAAGACTGAGGAGAGATGTAATGAAGAAACAAAAAGAGAAAGGAGGAAAAGGAGTGCCTGATTTTTATTTGTTTTTAGGAAGCAGATACACTACACTGCACATCCTACAGGCCACAGACCCATCCGGAAACCCCAAAACTAAAGCAATGACACGATTCTGGATGGGTTCTTACCTCAGAAGACTGAAGATTTTACCCACCGACCTAAAAGTGCCTGTGTCTTTTAGCCTGCCACCATCCTATGCTTTTATCCAGACGTTCTTAAAGCATTTTAACTTGGAGGCAGAGGAGTTGCATGTTTTAACAAACCACCGCTCTTTGATTTCTGTTGTGCAGGAGCGGGAACCAGTGAGTCCAGTGCGTGGGCTCGCGTTCGGCGAGCCCTCAACAGTTTGGTGCAACGTCAACCATTCCGCTCTCCCAAACAGACTCCGGGACCTGTCGTGGATGGTGGCTCATGAGATCCTCCCAGTCAGGTCCGTTATGCACTCCCGGGGCATGTCAGCGATCTCAACCTGCCCGCGACCTGGTTGTGGCGCGCCCGAGTCGGTGAGGCACCTGCTCTGGGAGTGCAGCGCTGCTGCAGACCAGTGGGCAACAGCCGGCTCCTTGCAATTCCCGTACTTGCCAGCAAGGGAGGTCCTCACAGCACAACTCGTGCTCTATGGGGTGAGCCAAACAAAAATAAAAAAGAATGACTTTGCCAAGCAGTGGCTCACCCTAGCCGCTATGAAAGACGCCATGTGGACCTCCAGGAACTTGCTGGTGAGGAAGCGCATGCAGATCCCCCCCGTGGCTGTGATCCGGATGGCCGCAGCGGCGGCTCAAGCGGCCGGAGCTGCAGGCGGCGGGCCTAGGACACATCCAAAAAGAAGAATCGCCTCTGTGCCCATTCGGATGAAGGAGCCGGAGCTACACACAAAAAGGTCAAAGCAGCGACGGCCTGGCTCTCCGGGCGAGGCAGGTGGGAAGGAGCAACAGGGTGGGGATCTCCTCTGAGCACCACGACAGGATCCCGAGAGACCTACTGTTTGGGGGAGCGAAATGAGTTTCCCTGGGTAGGGACTCACTGCGCCCCTGCACAAAAAATGGACTTGGAAGAGAGCATTTTAACTAATGCACTCCTTTTTAAAGACACTCAATACAAACTGCTACTCGCATGAGAACTACTTCACATGTAACTTTTACCTTAGAGAACATTGACCTTATCTGTAATATCCCATGGAAAACTTGTTTTATTGTTGTTGTTTTAAATGTGGTTATACAGATTACACTTATTTATTGATGTTTTTATTCATAGGTAAAACATATGTCTTAAATATGAAGTTTTTATGAAAATGTGATGTATTAGTGTCAATAAATTTTTTCAAAAGAAAAAAAAATCTGTTCTTATCAGTTTAATATCTGATACGTCCTCTATATGAGGACTACATATTAAATGGATTTTTAGGCACAGGGGATGAAAAAGGGGCTTGCTCCGTTCACTCCACGCATCGTCCCGGTACTGCAGTGCCGCCGGGAATGGTGCACTCTTCCCAACTCTTGTGAAATAACAAAACCAGCGGTACATGGTGGTAGTTTCAGGGAGCCATTGTATTCTGACTTCTAAAATACAACTATAATCTTTAGAAAAGACGCAGTTTATGAGCACGTCGTGGGATTGAGCTTCCCTGGTTTCTCTGTATGACCATGAACACCAAACTACACACAGAGAACAGAGGAGCTTGACAGACACACACTAAGTTATCTGAGAGTCCCATTTTCAGCTGCAGAGAAAAAACACATCAGGGAAGTCGACGTGCAGGCTCAACATCAGCCTCTCAAGCCAACTCTCTGGTAAAATAGGGGAAACGTATGGTTCCAGCACCTATGTAACACATATTTGTCACGAGGACTGTGGCTTACGGCCACACCGCCCTGAACACGCCTGATCTCGTCCGAACTCGGAAGCCAAGCAGGGTCGGGCCTGGTTAGTACTTGGATGGGAGACCGCTTGGGAATACCAGGTGCTGTAAGCATTTTTCTCTCTTCTCTCTGCATGTCTTTTGTTGAAACATCTGTTGATCACCCTGTGATCCATCTTGCTGATCCTGGATCTGCTAAGGTGTCCCAGGTCATGGTTGCCTTTGATCCTCATACATTTAACTTTGTCCTGACAAAGGAGCAGTTCCAAAAAGTCAAACAGGGACTGCCTTTGCATTTGACGCAGTCAAACTGCATGCGCCTGGAGAAGCCAAAAGGCTTACAGCACCTGGTATTCCCAGGCGGTCTCCCCATCCAAGTACTAACCAGGCCCGACTCTGCTTAGCTTCTGAGATAAAACTCTGGCTTTTAGTCTGCGAAAAGAGAGTGAAAGTGAACTCCACTTTGAGATGGCTCTGGGATTGGGCCGACTGGGAGAATTGCTTGAAAAAAACCTCTACACCCAATGAGCGGTCAGAACAAAGCCTCAAGACCCCTAGTCTTTTGCACAGAGTAAAAGACAAAGCAGCCATTGAATAGGGCCCGATTGTTCCTACCTGGTCGGCCGAGGAGCCAGCGTCTCAACCAAGCAAAGCTCACCGTGGGGAAGGTGGCTATGCCAACTAGCCTGATGCACTGCTCCCGCAGTGTCAAATCCTCGTACTCTGGTTTCTCTTCATAACGTACAAGTCTTTCGCCTTTTACTAAAGACTTCCGTGGAGAGCAGCATTAATGAGTTGTTTCTATTTTTGGAAGGCTTTACCTTTGCGGGTGAAGCCCATTCTGTCTGTGCAAAGGAAATCTTCTTGCTGTGCCAAGTGACTTCTCGGAGTAGAGTCACCTTATTTCTTGAGACCGTGCCCATGTTCAAAGCCTGGAGCGCTAAATTGTTGTTGTTTGAACGGTGCTCAGTGGAGCGGGCGGGAGTGCAAAGTTGTACCATCTGAAACGGCTGAAGAGTGCTCACTGCAGCGGGTGGGCGGAGGTGCAAAGTGACGCTTTGTAGGCAACAAAAGAGCACCGCCACAAGTGCGCATTGTGCCAGGAAGGGCTCTCGGACGTGAAACAGTGGAGGGTTATCGCTTCTCGGCCTTTTGGCTAAGATCAAGTGTAGTATCTGTTCTTATCAGTTTAATATCTGATACGTCCTCTATATGAGGACTACATATTAAATGGATTTTTAGGCACAGGGGTTGAAAAAGGGGCTTGCTCCGTTCACTCCACGCATCGACCCGGTACTGCAGTGCCGCCGGGAACGGTGCACTCTTCCCAACTCTTGTGAAATAACAAAACCAGCGGTACATGGTGGTAGTTTCAGGGAGCCATTGTATTCTGACTTCTAAAATGGAACTATAATCTTTAGAAAAGACGCAGTTTATGAGCACGTCGTGGGATTGAGCTTCCCTGGTTTCTCTGTATGACCATGAACACCAAACTACACACAGAGAACAGAGGAGCTTGACAGACACACACTAAGTTATCTGAGAGTCCCATTTTCAGCTGCAGAGAACAATCACATCAGGGAAGTCGACGTGCAGGCTCAACATCAGCCTCTCAAGCCAACTCTCTGGTAAAATAGGGGCAACGTATGGTTCCAGCACCTATGTAACACATATTTGTCACGGGGACTGTGGCTTACGGCCACACCGCCCTGAACACGCCCGATCTCGTCCGAACTCGGAAGCCAAGCAGGGTCGGGCCTGGTTAGTACTTGGATGGGAGACCGCTTGGGAATACCAGGTGCTGTAAGCATTTTTCTCTCTTCTCTTCTCTCTGCATGTCTTTTGTTGAAACATCTGTTGATCACCCTGTGATCCATCTTGCTGATCCTGGATCTGCTAAGGTGTCCCAGGTCATGGTTGCCTTTGATCCTCATACATTTAACTTTGTCCTGACAAAGGAGCAGTTCCAAAAAGTCAAACAGGGACTGCCTTTGCATTTGACGCAGTCAAACTGCATGCGCCTGGAGAAGCCAAAAGGCTTACAGCACCTGGTATTCCCAGGCGGTCTCCCCATCCAAGTACTAACCAGGCCCGACTCTGCTTAGCTTCTGAGATAAAACTCTGGCTTTTAGTCTGCGAAAAGAGAGTGAAAGTGAACTCCACTTTGAGATGGCTCTGGGATTGGGCCGACTGGGAGAATTGCTTGAAAAAAACCTCTACACCCAATGAGCGGTCAGAACAAAGCCTCAAGACCCCTAGTCTTTTGCACAGAGTAAAAGACAAAGCAGCCATTGAATAGGGCCCGATTGTTCCTACCTGGTCGGCCGAGGAGCCAGCGTCTCAACCAAGCAAAGCTCACCGTGGGGAAGGTGGCTATGCCAACTAGCCTGATGCACTGCTCCCGCAGTGTCAAATACTCGTACTCTGGTTTCTCTTCATAACGTACAAGTCTTTCGCCTTTTACTAAAGACTTCCGTGGAGAGCAGCATTAATGAGTTGTTTCTATTTTTGGAAGGCTTTACCTTTGCGGGTGAAGCCCATTCTGTCTGTGCAAAGGAAATCTTCTTGCTGTGCCAAGTGACTTCTCGGAGTAGAGTCACCTTATTTCTTGAGACCGTGCCCATGTTCAAAGCCTGGAGCGCTAAATTGTTGTTGTTTGAACGGTGCTCAGTGGAGCGGGCGGGAGTGCAAAGTTGTACCATCTGAAACGGCTGAAGAGTGCTCACTGCAGCGGGTGGGCGGAGGTGCAAAGTGACGCTTTGTAGGCAACAAAAGAGCACCGCCACAAGTGCGCATTGTGCCAGGAAGGGCTCTCGGACGTGAAACAGTGGAGGGTTATCGCTTCTCGGCCTTTTGGCTAAGATCAAGTGTAGTATCTGTTCTTATCAGTTTAATATCTGATACGTCCTCTATATGAGGACTACATATTAAATGGATTTTTAGGCACAGGGGTTGAAAAAGGGGCTTGCTCCGTTCACTCCACGCATCGACCCGGTACTGCAGTGCCGCCGGGAACGGTGCACTCTTCCCAACTCTTGTGAAATAACAAAACCAGCGGTACATGGTGGTAGTTTCAGGGAGCCATTGTATTCTGACTTCTAAAATGGAACTATAATCTTTAGAAAAGACGCAGTTTATGAGCACGTCGTGGGATTGAGCTTCCCTGGTTTCTCTGTATGACCATGAACACCAAACTACACACAGAGAACAGAGGAGCTTGACAGACACACACTAAGTTATCTGAGAGTCCCATTTTCAGCTGCAGAGAACAATCACATCAGGGAAGTCGACGTGCAGGCTCAACATCAGCCTCTCAAGCCAACTCTCTGGTAAAATAGGGGCAACGTATGGTTCCAGCACCTATGTAACACATATTTGTCACGGGGACTGTGGCTTACGGCCACACCGCCCTGAACACGCCCGATCTCGTCCGAACTCGGAAGCCAAGCAGGGTCGGGCCTGGTTAGTACTTGGATGGGAGACCGCTTGGGAATACCAGGTGCTGTAAGCATTTTTCTCTCTTCTCTTCTCTTCTCTCTGCATGTCTTTTGTTGAAACATCTGTTGATCACCCTGTGATCCATCTTGCTGATCCTGGATCTGCTAAGGTGTCCCAGGTCATGGTTGCCTTTGATCCTCATACATTTAACTTTGTCCTGACAAAGGAGCAGTTCCAAAAAGTCAAACAGGGACTGCCTTTGCATTTGACGCAGTCAAACTGCATGCGCCTGGAGAAGCCAAAAGGCTTACAGCACCTGGTATTCCCAGGCGGTCTCCCCATCCAAGTACTAACCAGGCCCGACTCTGCTTAGCTTCTGAGATAAAACTCTGGCTTTTAGTCTGCGAAAAGAGAGTGAAAGTGAACTCCACTTTGAGATGGCTCTGGGATTGGGCCGACTGGGAGAATTGCTTGAAAAAAACCTCTACACCCAATGAGCGGTCAGAACAAAGCCTCAAGACCCCTAGTCTTTTGCACAGAGTAAAAGACAAAGCAGCCATTGAATAGGGCCCGATTGTTCCTACCTGGTCGGCCGAGGAGCCAGCGTCTCAACCAAGCAAAGCTCACCGTGGGGAAGGTGGCTATGCCAACTAGCCTGATGCACTGCTCCCGCAGTGTCAAATACTCGTACTCTGGTTTCTCTTCATAACGTACAAGTCTTTCGCCTTTTACTAAAGACTTCCGTGGAGAGCAGCATTAATGAGTTGTTTCTATTTTTGGAAGGCTTTACCTTTGCGGGTGAAGCCCATTCTGTCTGTGCAAAGGAAATCTTCTTGCTGTGCCAAGTGACTTCTCGGAGTAGAGTCACCTTATTTCTTGAGACCGTGCCCATGTTCAAAGCCTGGAGCGCTAAATTGTTGTTGTTTGAACGGTGCTCAGTGGAGCGGGCGGGAGTGCAAAGTTGTACCATCTGAAACGGCTGAAGAGTGCTCACTGCAGCGGGTGGGCGGAGGTGCAAAGTGACGCTTTGTAGGCAACAAAAGAGCACCGCCACAAGTGCGCATTGTGCCAGGAAGGGCTCTCGGACGTGAAACAGTGGAGGGTTATCGCTTCTCGTCCTTTTGGCTAAGATCAAGTGTAGTATCTGTTCTTATCAGTTTAATATCTGATACGTCCTCTATATGAGGACTACATATTAAATGGATTTTTAGGCACAGGGGTTGAAAAAGGGGCTTGCTCCGTTCACTCCACGCATCGACCCGGTACTGCAGTGCCGCCGGGAACGGTGCACTCTTCCCAACTCTTGTGAAATAACAAAACCAGCGGTACATGGTGGTAGTTTCAGGGAGCCATTGTATTCTGACTTCTAAAATGGAACTATAATCTTTAGAAAAGACGCAGTTTATGAGCACGTCGTGGGATTGAGCTTCCCTGGTTTCTCTGTATGACCATGAACACCAAACTACACACAGAGAACAGAGGAGCTTGACAGACACACACTAAGTTATCTGAGAGTCCCATTTTCAGCTGCAGAGAACAATCACATCAGGGAAGTCGACGTGCAGGCTCAACATCAGCCTCTCAAGCCAACTCTCTGGTAAAATAGGGGCAACGTATGGTTCCAGCACCTATGTAACACATATTTGTCACGGGGACTGTGGCTTACGGCCACACCGCCCTGAACACGCCCGATCTCGTCCGAACTCGGAAGCCAAGCAGGGTCGGGCCTGGTTAGTACTTGGATGGGAGACCGCTTGGGAATACCAGGTGCTGTAAGCATTTTTCTCTCTTCTCTCTGCATGTCTTTTGTTGAAACATCTGTTGATCACCCTGTGATCCATCTTGCTGATCCTGGATCTGCTAAGGTGTCCCAGGTCATGGTTGCCTTTGATCCTCATACATTTAACTTTGTCCTGACAAAGGAGCAGTTCCAAAAAGTCAAACAGGGACTGCCTTTGCATTTGACGCAGTCAAACTGCATGCGCCTGGAGAAGCCAAAAGGCTTACAGCACCTGGTATTCCCAGGCGGTCTCCCCATCCAAGTACTAACCAGGCCCGACTCTGCTTAGCTTCTGAGATAAAACTCTGGCTTTTAGTCTGCGAAAAGAGAGTGAAAGTGAACTCCACTTTGAGATGGCTCTGGGATTGGGCCGACTGGGAGAATTGCTTGAAAAAAACCTCTACACCCAATGAGCGGTCAGAACAAAGCCTCAAGACCCCTAGTCTTTTGCACAGAGTAAAAGACAAAGCAGCCATTGAATAGGGCCCGATTGTTCCTACCTGGTCGGCCGAGGAGCCAGCGTCTCAACCAAGCAAAGCTCACCGTGGGGAAGGTGGCTATGCCAACTAGCCTGATGCACTGCTCCCGCAGTGTCAAATACTCGTACTCTGGTTTCTCTTCATAACGTACAAGTCTTTCGCCTTTTACTAAAGACTTCCGTGGAGAGCAGCATTAATGAGTTGTTTCTATTTTTGGAAGGCTTTACCTTTGCGGGTGAAGCCCATTCTGTCTGTGCAAAGGAAATCTTCTTGCTGTGCCAAGTGACTTCTCGGAGTAGAGTCACCTTATTTCTTGAGACCGTGCCCATGTTCAAAGCCTGGAGCGCTAAATTGTTGTTGTTTGAACGGTGCTCAGTGGAGCGGGCGGGAGTGTAAAGTTGTACCATCTGAAACGGCTGAAGAGTGCTCACTGCAGCGGGTGGGCGGAGGTGCAAAGTGACGCTTTGTAGGCAACAAAAGAGCACCGCCACAAGTGCGCATTGTGCCAGGAAGGGCTCTCGGACGTGAAACAGTGGAGGGTTATCGCTTCTCGGCCTTTTGGCTAAGATCAAGTGTAGTATCTGTTCTTATCAGTTTAATATCTGATATGTCCTCTATATGAGGACTACATATTAAATGGATTTTTAGGCACAGGGGTTGAAAAAGGGGCTTGCTCCGTTCACTCCACGCATCGACCCTGTACTGCAGTGCCGCCGGGAACGGTGCACTCTTCCCAACTCTTGTGAAATAACAAAACCAGCGGTACATGGTGGTAGTTTCAGGGAGCCATTGTATTCTGACTTCTAAAATGGAACTATAATCTTTAGAAAAGACGCAGTTTATGAGCACGTCGTGGGATTGAGCTTCCCTGGTTTCTCTGTATGACCATGAACACCAAACTACACACAGAGAACAGAGGAGCTTGACAGACACACACTAAGTTATCTGAGAGTCCCATTTTCAGCTGCAGAGAACAATCACATCAGGGAAGTCGACGTGCAGGCTCAACATCAGCCTCTCAAGCCAACTCTCTGGTAAAATAGGGGCAACGTATGGTTCCAGCACCTATGTAACACATATTTGTCACGGGGACTGTGGCTTACGGCCACACCGCCCTGAACACGCCCGATCTCGTCCGAACTCGGAAGCCAAGCAGGGTCGGGCCTGGTTAGTACTTGGATGGGAGACCGCTTGGGAATACCAGGTGCTGTAAGCATTTTTCTCTCTTGTCTTCTCTTCTCTCTGCATGTCTTTTGTTGAAACATCTGTTGATCACCCTGTGATCCATCTTGCTGATCCTGGATCTGCTAAGGTGTCCCAGGTCATGGTTGCCTTTGATCCTCATACATTTAACTTTGTCCTGACAAAGGAGCAGTTCCAAAAAGTCAAACAGGGACTGCCTTTGCATTTGACGCAGTCAAACTGCATGCGCCTGGAGAAGCCAAAAGGCTTACAGCACCTGGTATTCCCAGGCGGTCTCCCCATCCAAGTACTAACCAGGCCCGACTCTGCTTAGCTTCTGAGATAAAACTCTGGCTTTTTAGTCTGCGAAAAGAGAGTGAAAGTGAACTCCACTTTGAGATGGCTCTGGGATTGGGCCGACTGGGAGAATTGCTTGAAAAAAAGCTCTACACCCAATGAGCGGTCAGAACAAAGCCTCAAGACCCCTAGTCTTTTGCAGAGAGTAAAAGACAAAGCAGCCATTGAATAGGGCCCGATTGTTCCTACCTGGTCGGCCGAGGAGCCAGCGTCTCAACCAAGCAAAGCTCACCGTGGGGAAGGTGGCTATGCCAACTAGCCTGATGCACTGCTCCCGCAGTGTCAAATACTCGTACTCTGGTTTCTCTTCATAACGTACAAGTCTTTCGCCTTTTACTAAAGACTTCCGTGGAGAGCAGCATTAATGAGTTGTTTCTATTTTTGGAAGGCTTTACCTTTGCGGGTGAAGCCCATCACTGCACGAAAAGAGGGATTTGTGTCACTGTGGACGGCAGTGAACTTCCGCGAATTTGCCTAATTTTCGGACGCACCTGGGCGCTTGCAGGCAGACAAACTTTAAGTTTGTTGAGCCCGAAAATCGTCAGAAACGAACCCGACTCGCGGCGGGCTCTCACAGCGGGGTGCTAATGGCCCAGCGATTAGCACCCCGCTGTGAGAGTGCCTGGACCTCTCACTGGCCTCACTGGTATTGGACGAAAAAGGCACGTGATTACATAAAAAAGCTCCTGTAAAGCTGTCCGCCCATTGGCCAATAAGGTTAATATATGCATACTTTATATGGGCATATCATTCAGTAATTATGATTAATAATTGTGATTATGATTACTAATATTCCTGGGATGTTTGTGTACTTCATATATTCACGTCATTCTTATAAGCTGCACTATGACTAGGCTAATGCAGGCATGAATGACGTGATTCTATTGAGAATGAAAAAGGAAACTTTTTTTTTTTTAAAGCGCTTTTATTGCCACACCACACAATGTACATAGCTTACATTGTAATAAGAACCATGTTGATAATAAAGAATTGAAAACTATATACACACACTGCTGTAGCCTACAATATACACAATAAGCCTAAACGCCGCCGTTTGGAATCCGCATTCTTCGCATCACTCCGGTCCCTGCAGGGTCTGCGGGAGTTGTCAGACGTCCTCATCCTGGATCAGAAGCTGGCTTCTGGGAGCTGTTGGAATAACCAATAAATAATCCATGCACAGCATATTGACAACTTGTCTATAAAGTAACAAAAGTCATATTGACAGCGTATATGTTCTTACTCTCTTTCACTCTTCTGTGGTGAGACTGTGAGTATTTCGGGTTGGCTTCAAGACGCGCCTGTAGCACAGCACACAGGTCCGTCACGCAGCTGAAAAAAACAAACAAGAGGAATGAATAAAATGACCAGTGCTTAAAAGTGTCAGTGCCAGCCGTGGTAAAAGCCAGCGCCGCTCACCCTCGATAGTGTCCCCGTCTGCCTCTCTGAAGTTCGGACTGTTTGACACCGCCTCCTTCAAGCGACTCGTTACATCCATATTGTGAGGTGACAGTAGCCTGTAAAAACAAAAGGCCTATGGTTAATAAAAAAAACTGCATTAACGTAACATCGGGTCCAACTCAACTAGATATTGGGAGAACATTCACTTATTCTTACCCTTGACCTGGATTATAATGCCACGGTGAGTTATGCAGGCGGCGAACTGCTTCCTATAAATTGAAAACACGAAATTCATTTTTTTAAATAAAGCAACTCACACTGGTTTTCACGTGATGGACACAATTAAGTTGAGTTTAGCCTAAAGCCACAGTCAATAACCTACTCTTACCGCGATTTTCGGATTCTGTATCCGCCTTCTCTTGCGCTCTTCAACTTCTCTGGAATGTAACTTCAGTCCGTTCTCGACGGCCATCTTACCTCCAACCTAGCGAATCTCTGGTCGATTCCCCCCAGCACCCTCTCCACGACCATATCCACAGTGCTGGCCACCATACGAGACATCCCGGTCATAGCATTCAACAAGACTTTCATTTTATCTGCCTGTAAGCAAGTGAGTAAGTAAGTTTAATATACAGCACATTTAAAATCAGCGAGAACTGTCCCAAGTGCTGTACAGTGTCAACAAGACTAAAATTAAACAATCAAATGGTCATGTGCAAGTAGAAAAAAACACACAAACCTGTAGACCCGCAGAGAGTTGCTGGGGAGTTGAAAGCTAGTCGTCTTCCAGCCATTGTATTGCACAAACCAGGGCAGTTTTCACAGTACGGGACTCTGTCTGCCTTTCTGTCTGTCTTTCTGCCGCCAGATCTGCTCCTTAAACTTTTTGTTTACACTGCACGACACAATGTTTCTCATACGTGATTGAACGAGAGCTTATGCGAGCCGTTAAGCTCCACCAATCATATGCGTATACGTCATTACACGGAATACTCGCGAGACAACCTCCCGTCCTTTTGCTATTTAATGTTGTCTGACCACAGCTGGCAATTTGCACTGTTTTGACACAAAAATGGACTCTGCAAGGACAAAGAAAAGACCTCGGCGATATTGTGACCATTGTGACACCGAATTAAGCCATACACAATAAAACACTGAGCGCACTACTGCACATTATGTATACAGGCCAGATTTCTATATTTTTATTTCTATATTTCTATTTTATTTAAGAAACCTTTTAGAATATTGCTGTTGCATGCTTATTTTATCTTTATCTTATCTTTATTATTATACATTTGGACATCCAGTGCGGGCAACAAAGAAAATAATTTCATTGTTCAGGGAAACACGTTTCTAACTGCACACATGACAATAAACCTTTGAAACCTTGAATCCTTGAATTTTGCCCACAAAAAGCGGTTACAAAAGAGGTGTTTGGGAGAAAAAAAAAACAGATATGCATCACCTGTCACCAGCAGACAGCGTGCACCTCTTCTTTTTCAAGACAACACAGCAACAAACTTGGCTGGAGTTGGAGGTGATAGTGAACGTGTAGAAACAGGCCTGCCCACCCCCCACCTCACCTCACCCCACCCCACTTGAAAATGACTGTGGCAGCTCCTGACCTGATCACTGGCATTTACATATTAAAGGCTCTCCTAAGTAGGGGAGGGGAGGGGGGCATGGGGGAGCAGTTGCCAGGTCAATTTGCGACAATTTGGGCCAAGTTTTCACTTTTACCACCGCAAATGCAGGGGCTTAACGTATGCGGACATGTAAGGGGCCACATACATCCACAAATCCCTCTTTTCATGCAGTGCATTCTGTCTGTGCAAAGGAAATCTTCTTGCTGTGCCAAGTGACTTCTCGGAGTAGAGTCACCTTATTTCTTGAGACCGTGCCCATGTTCAAAGCCTGGAGCGCTAAATTGTTGTTGTTTGAACGGTGCTCAGTGGAGCGGGCGGGAGTGCAAAGTTGTACCATCTGAAACGGCTGAAGAGTGCTCACTGCAGCGGGTGGGCGGAGGTGCAAAGTGACGCTTTGTAGGCAACAAAAGAGCACCGCCACAAGTGCGCATTGTGCCAGGAAGGGCTCTCGGACGTGAAACAGTGGAGGGTTATCGCTTCTCGGCCTTTTGGCTAAGATCAAGTGTAGTATCTGTTCTTATCAGTTTAATATCTGATACGTCCTCTATATGAGGACTACATATTAAATGGATTTTTAGGCACAGGGGTTGAAAAAGGGGCTTGCTCCGTTCACTCCACGCATCGACCCGGTACTGCAGTGCCGCCGGGAACGGTGCACTCTTCCCAACTCTTGTGAAATAACAAAACCAGCGGTACATGGTGGTAGTTTCAGGGAGCCATTGTATTCTGACTTCTAAAATGGAACTATAATCTTTAGAAAAGACGCAGTTTATGAGCACGTCGTGGGATTGAGCTTCCCTGGTTTCTCTGTATGACCATGAACACCAAACTACACACAGAGAACAGAGGAGCTTGACAGACACACACTAAGTTATCTGAGAGTCCCATTTTCAGCTGCAGAGAACAATCACATCAGGGAAGTCGACGTGCAGGCTCAACATCAGCCTCTCAAGCCAACTCTCTGGTAAAATAGGGGCAACGTATGGTTCCAGCACCTATGTAACACATATTTGTCACGGGGACTGTGGCTTACGGCCACACCGCCCTGAACACGCCCGATCTCGTCCGAACTCGGAAGCCAAGCAGGGTCGGGCCTGGTTAGTACTTGGATGGGAGACCGCTTGGGAATACCAGGTGCTGTAAGCACTTTTCTCTCTTGTCTTCTCTTCTCTCTGCATGTCTTTTGTTGAAACATCTGTTGATCACCCTGTGATCCATCTTGCTGATCCTGGATCTGCTGAGATGTCCCAGGTCATGGTTGCCTTTGATCCTCATACATTTAACTTTGTCCTGACAAAGGAGCAGTTCCAAAAAGTCAAACAGGGACTGCCTTTGCATTTGACGCAGTCAAACTGCATGCGCCTGGAGAAGCCAAAAGGCTTACAGCACCTGGTATTCCCAGGCGGTCTCCCCATCCAAGTACTAACCAGGCCCGACTCTGCTTAGCTTCTGAGATAAAACTCTGGCTTTTAGTCTGCGAAAAGAGAGTGAAAGTGAACTCCACTTTGAGATGGCTCTGGGATTGGGCCGACTGGGAGAATTGCTTGAAAAAAACCTCTACACCCAATGAGCGGTCAGAACAAAGCCTCAAGACCCCTAGTCTTTTGCACAGAGTAAAAGACAAAGCAGCCATTGAATAGGGCCCGATTGTTCCTACCTGGTCGGCCGAGGAGCGAGCGTCTCAACCAAGCAAAGATCACCGTGGGGAAGGTGGCTATGCCAACTAGCCTGATGCACTGCTCCCGCAGTGTCAAATACTCGTACTCTGGTTTCTCTTCATAACGTACAAGTCTTTCGCCTTTTACTAAAGACTTCCGTGGAGAGCAGCATTAATGAGTTGTTTCTATTTTTGGAAGGCTTTACCTTTGCGGGTGAAGCCCATTCTGTCTGTGCAAAGGAAATCTTCTTGCTGTGCCAAGTGACTTCTCGGAGTAGAGTCACCTTATTTCTTGAGACCGTGCCCATGTTCAAAGCCTGGAGCGCTAAATTGTTGTTGTTTGAACGGTGCTCAGTGGAGCGGGCGGGAGTGCAAAGTTGTACCATCTGAAACGGCTGAAGAGTGCTCACTGCAGCGGGTGGGCGGAGGTGCAAAGTGACGCTTTGTAGGCAAAAAAAGAGCACCGCCACAAGTGCGCATTGTGCCAGGAAGGGCTCTCGGACGTGAAACAGTGGAGGGTTATCGCTTCTCGGCCTTTTGGCTAAGATCAAGTGTAGTATCTGTTCTTATCAGTTTAATATCTGATACGTCCTCTATATGAGGACTACATATTAAATGGATTTTTAGGCACAGGGGTTGAAAAAGGGGCTTGCTCCGCTCACTCCACGCATCGACCCGGTACTGCAGTGCCGCCGGGAACGGTGCACTCTTCCCAACTCTTGTGAAATAACAAAACCAGCGGTACATGGTGGTAGTTTCAGGGAGCCATTGTATTCTGACTTCTAAAATGGAACTGTAATCATTAGAAAAGACGCAGTTTATGAGCACGTCGTGGGATTGAGCTTCCCTGGTTTCTCTGTATGACCATGAACACCAAACTACACACAGAGAACAGAGGAGCTTGACAGACACACACTAAGTTATCTGAGAGTCCCATTTTCAGCTGCAGAGAACAATCACATCAGGGAAGTCGACGTGCAGGCTCAACATCAGCCTCTCAAGCCAACTCTCTGGTAAAATAGGGGCAACGTATGGTTCCAGCACCTATGTAACACATATTTGTCACGGGGACTGTGGCTTACGGCCACACCGCCCTGAACACGCCCGATCTCGTCTGAACTCGGAAGCCAAGCAGGGTCGGGCCTGGTTAGTACTTGGATGGGAGACCGCTTGGGAATACCAGGTGCTGTAAGCATTTTTCTCTCTTGTCTTCTCTTCTCTCTGCATGTCTTTTGTTGAAACATCTGTTGATCACCCTGTGATCCATCTTGCTGATCCTGGATCTGCTAAGGTGTCCCAGGTCATGGTTGCCTTTGATCCTCATACATTTAACTTTGTCCTGACAAAGGAGCAGTTCCAAAAAGTCAAACAGGGACTGCCTTTGCATTTGACGCAGTCAAACTGCATGCGCCTGGAGAAGCCAAAAGGCTTACAGCACCTGGTATTCCCAGGCGGTCTCCCCATCCAAGTACTAACCAGGCCCGACTCTGCTTAGCTTCTGAGATAAAACTCTGGCTTTTAGTCTGCGAAAAGAGAGTGAAAGTGAACTCCACTTTGAGATGGCTCTGGGATTGGGCCGACTGGGAGAATTGCTTGAAAAAAACCTCTACACCCAATGAGCGGTCAGAACAAAGCCTCAAGACCCCTAGTCTTTTGCACAGAGTAAAAGAAAAAGCAGCCATTGAATAGGGCCCGATTGTTCCTACCTGGTCGGCCGAGGAGCCAGCGTCTCAACCAAGCAAAGCTCACCGTGGGGAAGGTGGCTATGCCAACTAGCCTGATGCACTGCTCCCGCAGTGTCAAATACTCGTACTCTGGTTTCTCTTCGTAACGTACAAGTCTTTCGCCTTTTACTAAAGACTTCCGTGGAGAGCAGCATTAATGAGTTGTTTCTATTTTTGGAAGGCTTTACCTTTGCGGGTGAAGCCCATTCTGTCTGTGCAAAGGAAATCTTCTTGCTGTGCCAAGTGACTTCTCGGAGTAGAGTCACCTTATTTCTTGAGACCGTGCCCATGTTCAAAGCCTGGAGCGCTAAATTGTTGTTGTTTGAACGGTGCTCAGTGGAGCGGGCGGGAGTGCAAAGTTGTACCATCTGAAACGGCTGAAGAGTGCTCACTGCAGCGGGTGGGCGGAGGTGCAAAGTGACGCTTTGTAGGCAAAAAAAGAGCACCGCCACAAGTGCGCATTGTGCCAGGAAGGGCTCTCGGACGTGAAACAGTGGAGGGTTATCGCTTCTCGGCCTTTTGGCTAAGATCAAGTGTAGTATCTGTTCTTATCAGTTTAATATCTGATACGTCCTCTATATGAGGACTACATATTAAATGGATTTTTAGGCACAGGGGTTGAAAAAGGGGCTTGCTCCGCTCACTCCACGCATCGACCCGGTACTGCAGTGCCGCCGGGAACGGTGCACTCTTCCCAACTCTTGTGAAATAACAAAACCAGCGGTACATGGTGGTAGTTTCAGGGAGCCATTGTATTCTGACTTCTAAAATGGAACTGTAATCATTAGAAAAGACGCAGTTTATGAGCACGTCGTGGGATTGAGCTTCCCTGGTTTCTCTGTATGACCATGAACACCAAACTACACACAGAGAACAGAGGAGCTTGACAGACACACACTAAGTTATCTGAGAGTCCCATTTTCAGCTGCAGAGAACAATCACATCAGGGAAGTCGACGTGCAGGCTCAACATCAGCCTCTCAAGCCAACTCTCTGGTAAAATAGGGGAAACGTATGGTTCCAGCACCTATGTAACACATATTTGTCACGGGGACTGTGGCTTACGGCCACACCGCCCTGAACACGCCCGATCTCGTCCGAACTTGGAAGCCAAGCAGGGTCAGGCCTGGTTAGTACTTGGATGGGAGACCGCTTAGGAATACCAGGTGCTGTAAGCATTTTTCTCTCTTGTCTTCTCTTCTCTCTGCATGTCTTTTGTTGAAACATCTGTTGATCACCCTGTGATCCATCTTGCTGATCCTGGATCTGCTAAGGTGTCCCAGGTCATGGTTGCCTTTGATCCTCATACATTTAACTTTGTCCTGACAAAGGAGCAGTTCCAAAAAGTCAAACAGGGACTGCCTTTGCATTTGACGCAGTCAAACTGCATGCGCCTGGAGAAGCCAAAAGGCTTACAGCACCTGGTATTCCCAGGCGGTCTCCCCATCCAAGTACTAACCAGGCCCGACTCTGCTTAGCTTCTGAGATAAAACTCTGGCTTTTAGTCTGCGAAAAGAGAGTGAAAGTGAACTCCACTTTGAGATGGCTCTGGGATTGGGCCGACTGGGAGAATTGCTTGAAAAAAACCTCTACACCCAATGAGCGGTCAGAACAAAGCCTCAAGACCCCTAGTCTTTTGCAGAGAGTAAAAGACAAAGCAGCCATTGAATAGGGCCCGATTGTTCCTACCTGGTCGGCCGAGGAGCCAGCGTCTCAACCAAGCAAAGCTCACCGTGGGGAAGGTGGCTATGCCAACTAGCCTGATGCACTGCTCCCGCAGTGTCAAATACTCGTACTCTGGTTTCTCTTCATAACGTACAAGTCTTTCGCCTTTTACTAAAGACTTCCGTGGAGAGCAGCATTAATGAGTTGTTTCTATTTTTGGAAGGCTTTACCTTTGCGGGTGAAGCCCATTCTGTCTGTGCAAAGGAAATCTTCTTGCTGTGCCAAGTGACTTCTCGGAGTAGAGTCACCTTATTTCTTGAGACCGTGCCCATGTTCAAAGCCTGGAGCGCTAAATTGTTGTTGTTTGAACGGTGCTCAGTGGAGCGGGCGGGAGTGCAAAGTTGTACCATCTGAAACGGCTGTAGAGTGCTCACTGCAGCGGGTGGGCGGAGGTGCAAAGTGACGCTTTGTAGGCAAAAAAAGAGCACCGCCACAAGTGCGCATTGTGCCAGGAAGGGCTCTCGGACGTGAAACAGTGGAGGGTTATCGCTTCTCGGCCTTTTGGCTAAGATCAAGTGTAGTATCTGTTCTTATCAGTTTAATATCTGATATGTCCTCTATATGAGGACTACATATTAAATGGATTTTTAGGCACAGGGGTTGAAAAAGGGGCTTGCTCCGCTCACTCCACGCATCGACCCGGTACTGCAGTGCCGCCGGGAACGGTGCACTCTTCCCAACACTTGTGAAATAACAAAACCAGCGGTACATGGTGGTAGTTTCAGGGAGCCATTGTATTCTGACTTCTAAAATGGAACTATAATCTTTAGAAAAGACGCAGTTTATGAGCACGTCGTGGGATTGAGCTTCCCTGGTTTCTCTGTATGACCATGAACACCAAACTACACACAGAGAACAGAGGAGCTTGACAGACACACACTAAGTTATCTGAGAGTCCCATTTTCAGCTGCAGAGAACAATCACATCAGGGAAGTCGACGTGCAGGCTCAACATCAGCCTCTCAAGCCAACTCTCTGGTAAAATAGGGGCAACGTATGGTTCCAGCACCTATGTAACACATATTTGTCACGGGGACTGTGGCTTACGGCCACACCGCCCTGAACACGCCCGATCTCGTCCGAACTCGGAAGCCAAGCAGGGTCGGGCCTGGTTAGTACTTGGATGGGAGACCGCTTGGGAATACCAGGTGCTGTAAGCATTTTTCTCTCTTGTCTTCTCTTCTCTCTGCATGTCTTTTGTTGAAACATCTGTTGATCACCCTGTGATCCATCTTGCTGATCCTGGATCTGCTAAGGTGTCCCAGGTCATGGTTGCCTTTGATCCTCATACATTTAACTTTGTCCTGACAAAGGAGCAGTTCCAAAAAGTCAAACAGGGACTGCCTTTGCATTTGACGCAGTCAAACTGCATGCGCCTGGAGAAGCCAAAAGGCTTACAGCACCTGGTATTCCCAGGCAGTCTCCCCATCCAAGTACTAACCAGGCCCGACTCTGCTTAGCTTCTGAGATAAAACTCTGGCTTTTAGTCTGCGAAAAGAGAGTGAAAGTGAACTCCACTTTGAGATGGCTCTGGGATTGGGCCGACTGGGAGAATTGCTTGAAAAAAACCTCTACACCCAATGAGCGGTCAGAACAAAGCCTCAAGACCCCTAGTCTTTTGCACAGAGTAAAAGACAAAGCAGCCATTGAATAGGGCCCGATTGTTCCTACCTGGTCGGCCGAGGAGCCAGCGTCTCAACCAAGCAAAGCTCACCGTGGGGAAGGTGGCTATGCCAACTAGCCTGATGCACTGCTCCTGCAGTGTCAAATACTCGTACTCTGGTTTCTCTTCATAACGTACAAGTCTTTCGCCTTTTACTAAAGACTTCCGTGGAGAGCAGCATTAATGAGTTGTTTCTATTTTTGGAAGGCTTTACCTTTGCGGGTGAAGCCCATTCTGTCTGTGCAAAGGAAATCTTCTTGCTGTGCCAAGTGACTTCTCGGAGTAGAGTCACCTTATTTCTTGAGACTGTGCCCATGTTCAAAGCCTGGAGCGCTAAATTGTTGTTGTTTGAACGGTGCTCAGTGGAGCGGGCGGGAGTGCAAAGTTGTACCATCTGAAACGGCTGAAGAGTGCTCACTGCAGCGGGTGGGCGGAGGTGCAAAGTGACGCTTTGTAGGCAAAAAAAGAGCACCGCCACAAGTGCGCATTGTGCCAGGAAGGGCTCTCGGACGTGAAACAGTGGAGGGTTATCGCTTCTCGGCCTTTTGGCTAAGACTGCGATCGCCTCCTTTGGGTGGACTATTTTATGCCTCTTCGGCATTAAATTTTTCTCGCTTTGGAGGTTCTTTTTTGCGTTCGATCAAAGTATTCCAAGTCGTTTGTAGTTGGAGTTCTTTCTCTTTAAATTTTCTTGTATTACCCTTTTTTTTCCCAGGTTTTTGCTTTTTTGAACGAGTTTCAGCTGACACAGGGTCGGTGTCGGTGTTCCATTTTTTTTAGAGGAAGGTAAGTATCCATTTTTAGTACCTTTTCATCCACTTTTTACTCTTTTATTGGGCTTTTAGTGTGATATTTATTTTTGTTCTTTTAAGCATTTTATTTAAAAACTGTTTGTGGTGCCTCCATCATGTCGGCAAACTATGCTGGCATGAGGAGGCACCACAGCGCTAGATTTTTATTTAAAGAAAAAGAAGGAAAGCTTATAGAGATGTCCAGATTGGACTTCTCTCAGAAGCTAATTCAAAACATATTGAACTTCAAGCCAGACGATTTGAATTGCATCCTGTCATTGCCTTTTAACAAAGGTTTCGATGTAAGTTTTCGCACTGCAGCTTTGCTGCAGGAGTTTTGGACGAGATTTGGTAATGTGCAAGCCCAGTTTTCTGTGTTTACTGTTGAGAAACTTACTGACAATACTCTGAAGACAGTAATTGTCAGAATGTTCAATGAAATGGTGAACGCAGAAGATATCTGTATATGGTTGGGAAGATTCTGCACTGTTAAAGGCCAGGCAATGAAGGTGAGGGATGTTGACGGCATCTGGAACTGCGCCTGGAGGGTTCCCATCCAACAATGGCAAGACCCCCAGGGCTTCCAGGGCCTGAAACATCTCCCATCAATGATTGTCTTGGGAGAAAACAGAGGCTACATCCACTACCAGGGACAGCCCAAACTCTGCCGCAAATGTGGGGAGCACGGGCACCTGGTGGAGGCCTGCACGAAGGTGTTTTGTGGCAAATGTAGAGGAATCGGTCACACCTTCGAAGAGTGTACGAATGGCAGAAAGTGCAATCTCTGTGGAGAATCAAACCACCTCTTCAGAGATTGCCCAAAATCCTTTGCCAACAAATTGAAATCCAAAAAAACGCGGGAAGGAAATGGAGGGCAGACCGAGGCAGTTAACGAGCTACTTGAAACAGCTGGGCTGGAAAATTCAAACTTCCCGCCAAAATCCCTGAATGGTGGACAGCAGTCAGGTGAGGCCGAGGAGGGGGAGGGGCCTGCTACACCCCCACCAATGGAGAGTTCTGGAGAGGAGGAGGAGGAGGTGGTGCAGGCAGAAGGCGGAGCTAGTTCAGAATGTGAAGAAGTCCAATCACAGGATGATAGTGAGGATGCCTCCCTCCCAGATGCCCAGCAAACAAAGAGGCTTGCATCAGAATTGTCCTCTGATTCTCCTATAGTCTCAGAGAAGAGGGGAAGAGCTGGGACTACCTCAGACAGTTCATCTGTGGAGGAGCCCAGAGTCTTCCCCTCCAATTCACCAAATGAGGTCTCTTTTTTAAATGTAGTTCTGCAATCAACCCCTAGAGACTCAAAGTTTAACAAAACCTTGCAACAGAGGCCGACCCCCAGAGTCCGACCGGGGAATAGAGCTCAACACCCTCGCCTCTCACCTGTAGAAGTGAAGGAAGAGCTCCGTTCACAAGAAATTACATAACTGCTTTTAAGACATTTTAAATGTTTTAACCCTCATTTAGTCTTTTAAGATGTCATACCTGTTGTTTTTAACCATACTCATGACACTCACTCTCTCAACTATTAATGTGAGAAGTGTAAAGTCAAAAGTTAGAGCCCAGAGTGTTTTATCCTTTCTTAGTTCTTTTAAGTCAGATGTTCTTTTAATACAGGAATGCGGCCTACCGTTTTTAAAGCACTACAGACAGTGGGAGGAGATGTGGCCACAGACATCATTGTGGAGTGGATCCAACCAAAACAAAAATGATGGAGTGGCCATTTTGATCAAAAACCCTCAGGTTCTGGTGAAGGGCAGCACTGTGGTGAGAGACGGACGGGCACTTTTAGCACATTTGACTTTTATGGGACAAGATTTTAACCTCTTAAATATTTATGGCTTTAACGGAAAAAATGACCGGTATGACCTTTTAGAAGACCTGCAGTCCCACATGCTAGGCAGGGCACCACTAGTTTTAGGGGGTGATTTTAACTGTATTTTAAGCAGGAGTGACAGAAAAAGAGCAGGGGAATTTTTTAAAGTTGACAAAACATCGGTTTTATTACAGGGCATATGCAAGGATTTTAAACTTCAGGACTGTTTTAAAACCATGCATCCCAGAGAGGAGGGCTTCACCTGGTTCAGTGGTGATGGCACCAGAGCCTCTCGTATAGACTACCTTTTTACACGGGACTGCCCACCAACCGATGCTAGATTGAGCCCCGTTTTCTTTTCTGATCACCTAATGCTTTCCTGCACCCTATCACTCTCTTCGGGTGTGACTTCCGGAAGTGGTCTGTGGAAACTAAACTGCTCCCTTTTAAAAGAAAATGAAATAGTTAGTCAGTACCGGGAGCAGTACCACGAGTGGCAGACCCTTCAAGACTTTTACGATACACGTGCACACTGGTGGGAAATGGTGAAGGAAAAGACCCAGACTTTCTTTAGACAGGCAGGTAGGAGAAAAAAGAATAGGGAAAACAGACGCATGATGGGACTGCAGAAGCGACTACAGCGCTATTTTAAATTAAACCAACAAGGGATGGATTTTAATGATGAAATAAAACAAGTGAAAACAGAGATGTCGATTTTAGCAGATATTAAAAGTAAGGGTGTCATTTTAAGAAGCAGGGAACGAGAAATAGAGGAAGGAGAGAAGTGCACAAGGTATTTTTTTAAGAAAATTGTGAATAAAGGGGGGGCCATTTTAAAGCTAACAAAAGAGAACGGGTGCACAGTTGATTCAATGGAAGAAATTAAACAAGTTGTTGAACAATTTTATCGTGAATTGTACGAACAAAAACCTGTTGAAATGGACACCATGACAGAAGTTTTAAATTTCATAGAAAAAACAGTAAAAGACAGTGTGCTTTTAACCCAAGATTTTACAATTTCAGAGTTAAATAAATGTTTTACAAATTTTAGAAAAGGGAAGTCCCCAGGACAAGATGGACTTCCCTTGGAATTTTATTTGACCTTTTGGGATATTTTAGCACCTGACTTGTTTACTGTTTTTATGGAATTTGAGCAACTTGAGCGACTTCCTGACAGTTTTAGAGCAGGGATAGTGACTCTTCTTCACAAAAAAAAGGACAAGACTGACTTGAAGAATTGGAGACCGATTACACTTTTAAACTTTGACTGTAAACTTTTTAGTAAACTTTTAGTCTCACGTATGTCCTTGTTTTTAGAAGACCTGATTCACCCGGATCAAGCCTGTGCCATCCCGGGGAGGAAGATAACCGACAGCCTCGTACTGATCCGAGACACCATCTGTTATGCGAGAGACAGAAACATTCGGCTAGCAGTCCTAAATTTAGACTTTGAGAAAGCCTTTGATCGGGTCTCGCACCAGTACCTTTTCCAGGTACTGCAAAAAATGGGGTTCCCAGAAAGGTTTATAGCTTGGGTGGGTCTGCTGTACCGGGGCATTACCAGCAAATTCCTTGTTAACGGGCATCTGACAAAAGCAGTAAACATCCACTGCGGTGTCCGTCAGGGTTGTCCGTTATCTGCCCTCCTCTACATCATCTGTGTGGAACCACTGGCACAGAGCTTGAGAAGGGACCACCGAATCAATGGGGTGAGAGTCCCGGGGAGCGGGGGACTATCAACAAAGTGTGTTTTATATATGGACGATATAAACATTTTATGTACAGACCTATTATCCATCAATAGGACTCTGGACTTGACTGACTGGTATGGACGGGCCTCTGGGGCAAAACTAAACAGAAACAAGACCCAAGCCCAATTTTACGGGCCATGGACAGCGACTGAGACTGCAGGACTCCCCGTGACTATAACCCAGACAAAACAGAAAATACTGGGGATTAATTTTGACAAGGAAGGGGGAGGGACATCAAACTGGCCAGACGTGGTAGGGAAAGTAAAGCAAAGACTAGGATACTGGGGACTTAGAGGACTGACCATTGAAGGAAAGGTTTTAATCATCAAAGCCGTGATTTTACCTTTGCTTTTACTAATCAGTTCTGTTTTTATCCCACCTAGAAAAGTGCTTTTAGACCTGGACCGAGCCATTTTTTATTTTCTGTGGGGCTCCAAGTGGGAAAGACTGAGGAGAGATGTAATGAAGAAACAAAAAGAGAAAGGAGGAAAAGGAGTGCCTGATTTTTATTTGTTTTTAGGAAGCAGATACACTACACTGCACATCCTACAGGCCACAGACCCATCCGGAAACCCCAAAACTAAAGCAATGACACGATTCTGGATGGGTTCTTACCTCAGAAGACTGAAGATTTTACCCACCGACCTAAAAGTGCCTGTGTCTTTTAGCCTGCCACCATCCTATGCTTTTATCGAGACGTTCTTAAAGCATTTTAACTTGGAGGCAGAGGAGTTGCATGTTTTAACAAACCACCGCTCTTTGATTTCTGTTGTGCAGGAGCGGGAACCAGTGAGTCCAGTGCGTGGGCTCGCGTTCGGCGAGCCCTCAACAGTTTGGTGCAACGTCAACCATTCCGCTCTCCCAAACAGACTCCGGGACCTGTCGTGGATGGTGGCTCATGAGATCCTCCCAGTCAGGTCCGTTATGCACTCCCGGGGCATGTCAGCGATCTCAACCTGCCCGCGACCTGGTTGTGGCGCGCCCGAGTCGGTGAGGCACCTGCTCTGGGAGTGCAGCGCTGCTGCAGACCAGTGGGCAACAGCCGGCTCCTTGCAATTCCCGTACTTGCCAGCAAGGGAGGTCCTCACAGCACAACTCGTGCTCTATGGGGTGAGCCAAACAAAAATAAAAAAGAATGACTTTGCCAAGCAGTGGCTCACCCTAGCCGCTATGAAAGACGCCATGTGGACCTCCAGGAACTTGCTGGTGAGGAAGCGCATGCAGATCCCCCCCGTGGCTGTGATCCGGATGGCCGCAGCGGCGGCTCAAGCGGCCGGAGCTGCAGGCGGCGGGCCTAGGACACATCCACAAAGAAGAATCGCCTCTGTGCTCATTCGGATGAAGGAGCCGGAGCTACACACAAAAAGGTCAAAGCAGCGACGGCCTGGCTCTCCGGGTGAGGCAGGTGGGAAGGAGCAACAGGGTGGGGATCTCCTCTGAGCACCACGACAGGATCCCGAGACCTACTGTTTGGGGGAGCGAAATGAGTTTCCCTGGGTAGGGACTCACTACGCTCCTGCACAAAAAATGGACTTGGAAGAGAGCATTTTAACTAATACACTCCTTTTTAAAGACACTCAATACAAACTGCTACTCGCATGAGAACTACTTCACATGTAACTTTTACCTTAGACAACATTGACCTTATCTGTAATATCCCATGGAAAACTTGTTTTATTGTTGTTGTTTTAAATGTGGTTATACAGATTACACTTATTTATTGATGTTTTTATTCATAGGTAAAACATATGTCTTAAATATGAAGTTTTTATGAAAATGTGATGTATTAGTGTCAATAAATTTTTTCAAAAGAAAAAAAATCTGTTCTTATCAGTTTAATATCTGATACGTCCTCTATATGAGGACTACATATTAAATGGATTTTTAGGCACAGGGGTTGAAAAAGGGGCTTGCTCCGCTCACTCCACGCACCGACCCGGTACTGCAGTGCCGCCGGGAACGGTGCACTCTTCCCAACTCTTGTGAAATAACAAAACCAGCGGTACATGGTGGTAGTTTCAGGGAGCTATTGTATTCTGACTTCTAAAATGGAACTATAATCTTTAGAAATGACGCAGTTTATGAGCACGTCGTGGGATTGAGCTTCCCTGGTTTCTCTGTATGACCATGAACACCAAACTACACACAGAGAACAGAGGAGCTTGACAGACACACACTAAGTTATCTGAGAGTCCCATTTTCAGCTGCAGAGAACAATCACATCAGGGAAGTCGACGTGCAGGCTCAACATCAGCCTCTCAAGCCAACTCTCTGGTAAAATAGGGGCAACGTATGGTTCCAGCACCTATGTAACACATATTTGTCACGGGGACTGTGGCTTACGGCCGCACCGCCCTGAACACGCCCGATCTCGTCCGAACTCGGAAGCCAAGCAGGGTCGGGCCTGGTTAGTACTTGGATGGGAGACCGCTTGGGAATACCAGGTGCTGTAAGCATTTTTCTTTCTTCTCTTCTCTCTGCATGTCTTTTGTTGAAACATCTGTTGATCACCCTGTGATCCATCTTGCTGATCCTGGATCTGCTAAGGTGTCCCAGGTCATGGTTGCCTTTGATCCTCATACATTTAACTTTGTCCTGACAAAGGAGCAGTTCCAAAAAGTCAAACAGGGACTGCCTTTGCATTTGACGCAGTCAAACTGCATGCGCCTGGAGAAGCCAAAAGGCTCACAGCACCTGGTATTCCCAGGCGGTCTCCCCATCCAAATACTAACCAGGCCCGACTCTGCTTAGCTTCTGAGATAAAACTCTGGCTTTTAGTCTGCGAAAAGAGAGTGAAAGTGAACTCCACTTTGAGATGGCTCTGGGATTGGGCCGACTGGGAGAATTGCTTGAAAAAAACCTCTACACCCAATGAGCGATCAGAACAAAGCCTCAAGACCCCTAGTCTTTTGCACAGAGTAAAAGACAAAGCAGCCATTGAATAGGGCCCGATTGTTCCTACCTGGTCGGCCGAGGAGCCAGCGTCTCAACCAAGCAAAGCTCACCGTGGGGAAGGTGGCTATGCCAACTAGCCTGATGCACTGCTCCCGCAGTGTCAAATACTCGTACTCTGGTTTCTCTTCATAACGTACAAGTCTTTCGCCTTTTACTAAAGACTTCCGTGGAGAGCAGCATTAATGAGTTGTTTCTATTTTTGGAAGGCTTTACCTTTGCGGGTGAAGCCCATTCTGTCTGTGCAAAGGAAATCTTCTTGCTGTGCCAAGTGACTTCTCGGAGTAGAGTCACCTTATTTGTTGAGACCGTGCCCATGTTCAAAGCTGGAGCGCTAAATTGTTGTTGTTTGAATGGTGCTCAGTGGAGTGGGCGGGAGTGCAAAGTTGTACCATCTGAAACGGCTGAAGAGTGCTCACTGCAACGCCAGAACAAAAACCAAGGTAGAGTTGCCCAGGGATATTTACATTATACAGTCAAATCAGGGGAGAGCGCGAACGCAGTCCCCCACTACCAGAAATTATGCAGTCGAGATTCCCACATTTGGGGAATTCGCAAGGGTCAGTACAGCCGGTGTGCAATGGCTGAGCCTCGTCCTGGGTGAATCACCTTCTTGATCATGGTATCTCCCCTGCCAGGTAAGTATGAGTTGGAACTGTCAGAGGCTGACACCTCTTTTCCAGGTGCTTCACTCGGCAGGACGGTGCAGCAAATTCAACTGTCTGCAGTGCCATGCCAGCAGCTAACCTGAATCTGAAAAGCTTGCAGATTAAAACAGTCCGGCTTTTCTTCATCTTTCTGATCAGTTCTTGTTTCAACAACCAAGGAATTTGGAGCACAAATTGATTTAGTTTTTCCACTCTCCCCGTCTCTAGAGCCACACCCACCCACACTGGGAAAATTCTTAGTTGAGGCAAACCCTCACGGCTTAATATCTCCAGTGCAGAAATGCTGCCGTATTCTCATCTCGTTGTTGCCATCACTAAGGCAACGCCCACCTGCCTGGGGTGACTGCACCGTATGACCTCACCTGACAACTGCGCAGCTGCATATCAGCTGTGCAGACCTGCCGCAGCATTCAGCAAACCTTGCAAAACATGGGTTTTAAAGATGGAAAGGTGTCGTTAAATCAGAACCGCCAGGACAAAAACCAAGGTAGAGTTGCCCAGGGATATTCACGTTATACAGTCAAATCAGGGGAGAGCGCGAACGCAGTCCCCCACTACCAGAAATTATGCAGTCGAGATTCCCACATTTAGGGAATTCGCAAGGGTCAGTACAGCCGGTGTGCAATGGCTGAGTCTCGTCCTGGGTGAACCACCTTCTTGATCATGGTATCTCCCCTGCCAGGTAAGTATGAGTTGGAACTGTCAGAGGCTGACACCTCTTTTCCAGGTGCCTCACTCGGCCGGACGGTGCAGCAAATTCAACTGTCTGCAGTGCCATGCCAGCAGCTAACCTGAATCTGAAAAGCTTGCAGATTAAAACAGTCCGGCTTTTCTTCATCTTTCTGATCAGTTCTTGTTTCAACAACCAAGGAATTTGGAGCACAAATTGATTTAGTTTTTCCACTCTCCCCGTCTCTAGAGCCACACCCACCCACACTGGGAAAATTCTAAGTTGATGCAAACCCTCACGGCTTAATATCTCCAGTGCAGAAATGCTGCCGTATTCTCATCTCGTTGTTGCCATCACTAAGGCAACGCCCACCTGCCTGGGGTGACTGCACCGTATGACCTCACCTGACAACTGCGCAGCTGCATATCAGCTGTGCAGACCTGCCGCAGCATTCAGCAAACCTTGCAAAACATGGGTTTTAAAGATGGAAAGGTGTCGTTAAAGCAGCAACGTCAGAACAAAAACCAAGGTAGAGTTGCCCAGGGATATTCACATTATACAGTCAAATCAGGGGAGAGCGCGAACGCAGTCCCCCACTACCAGAAATTATGCAGTCGAGATTCCCACATTCGGGGAATTCGCAAGGGTCAGCACAGCCGGTGTGCAATGGCTGAGCCTCGTCCTGGGTGAACCACCTTCTTGATCATGGTATCTCCCCTGCCAGGTAAGTATGAGTTGGAACTGTCAGAGGCTGACACCTCTTTTCCAGGTGCCTCACTCGGCCGGACGGTGCAGCAAATTCAACTGTCTGCAGTGCCATGCCAGCAGCTAACCTGAATCTGAAAAGCTTGCAGATTAAAACAGTCCGGCTTTTCTTCATCTTTCTGATCAGTTCTTGTTTCAACAACCAAGGAATTTGGAGCACAAATTGATTTAGTTTTTCCACTCTCCCCATCTCTAGAGCCACACCCACCCACACTGGGAAAATTCTTAGTTGAGCCAAACCTTCACGGCTTAATATCTCCAGTGCAGAAATGCTGACGTATTCTCATCTCGTTGTTGCCATCACTAAGGCAACGCTCACCTGCCTGGGGGGACTGCACCGTATGACCTCACCTGACAACTGCGCAGCTGCATATCAGATGTGCAGACCTGCCGCAGCATTCAGCAAACCTTGCAAAACATGGGTTTTAAAGATGGAAAGGTGTCGTTAAAGCAGCAACGCCAGGACAAAAACCAAGGTAGAGTTGCCCAGGGACATTCACGTGATACAGTCAAATCAGGGGAGAGCGCGAACGCAGTCCCCCACTACCAGAAATTATGCAGTCGAGATTCCCACATTTGGGGAATTCGCAAGGGTCAGCACAGCCGGTGTGCAATGGCTGAGCCTCGTCCTGGGTGAACCAACTTCTTGATCATGGTATCTCCCCTGCCAGGTAAGTATGAGTTGGAACTGTCAGAGGCTGACACCTCTTTTCCAGGTGCCTCACTCGGCCGGACGGTGCAGTAAATTCAACTGTCTGCTGTGCCATGCCAGCAGCTAACCTGAATCTGAAAAGCTTGCAGATTAAAAAAGTCCGGCTTTTCTTCATCTTTCTGATCAGTTCTTGTTTCAACAACCAAGGAACTTGGAGCACAAATTGATTTAGTTTTTCCACTCTCCCCATCTCTAGAGCCACACCCAACGAACACTGCGCAGCTGCATTTCAGCTGTGCAGACCTGCCGCAGCATTCAGCAAACCTTGCAAAACATGGGTTTTAAAGATGGAAAGGTGTCGTTAAAGCAGCAACGCCAGGACAAAAACCAAGGTTGAGTTGCCCAGGGATATTTACATCATACAGTCAAATCAGGGGAGAGCGCGAACGCAGTCCCCCACTACCAGAAATTACGCAGTCGAGATTCCCACATTTGGGGAATTCGCAAGGGTCAGTACAGCCGGTGTGCAATGGCTGAGCCTCGTCCTGGGTGAACCACCTTCTTGATCATGGTATCTCCCCTGCCAGGTAAGTATGAGTTGGAACTGTCAGAGGCTGACACCTCTTTTCCAGGTGCCTCACTCGGCCGGACGGTGCAGTAAGTTCAACTGTCTGCAGTGCCATGCCAGCAGCTAACCTGAATCTGAAAAGCTTGCAGATTAAAAAAGTCCGGCTTTTCTTCATCTTTCTGATCAGTTCTTGTTTCAACAACCAAGGAACTTGGAGCACAAATTGATTTAGTTTTTCCACTCTCCCCGTCTCTAGAGCCACACCCACCCACACTGGGAAAATTCTTAGTTGAGGCAAACCCTCACGGCTTAATATCTCCAGTGCAGAAATGCTGCTGTATTCTCACCTCGTTGTTGCCATCACTAAGGCAAAGCCCACCTGCCTGGGGTGACTGCACTGTATGACCTCACCTGACAACTGCGCAGCTGCATATCAGCTGTGCAGACCTGCCGCAGCATTCAGCAAACCTTGCAAAACATGGGTTTTAAAGATGGAAAGGTGTCGTTAAAGCAGCAACGCCAGGATAAAAACCAAGGTTGAGTTGCCCAGGGATATTCACGTTACACAGTCAAATCAGGGGAGAGCGCGAACGCAGTCCCCCACTACCAGAAATTATGCAGTCGAGATTCCCACATTTGGGGAATTCGCAAGGGTCAGCACAGCCGGTGTGCAATGGCTGAGCCTCGTCCTGGGTGAACCACCTTCTTGATCATGGTATCTCCCCTGCCAGGTAAGTATGAGTTGGAACTGTCAGAGGCTGACACCTCTTTTCCAGGTGCCTCACTCGGCCGGACGGTGCAGTAAATTCAACTGTCTGCAGTGCCATGCCAGCAGCTAACCTGAATCTGAAAAGCTTGCAGATTAAAACAGTCCGGCTTTTCTTCATCTTTCTGATCAGTTCTTGTTTCAACAACCAAGGAACTTGGAGCACAAATTGATTTAGTTTTTCCACTCTCCCCATCTCTAGAGCCACACCCAACGAACACTGGGAAAATTCTTAGTTGAGGCAAACCCTCACGTCTTAATATCTCCAGTGCAGAAATGCTGCCGTATTCTCATCTCGTTGTTGCCATCACTAAGGCAAAGCCCACCTGCCTGGGGGGACTGCACCGTATGACCTCACCTGACAACTGCGCAGCTGCATATCAGCTGTGCAGACCTGCCGCAGCATTCAGCAAACCTTGCAAAACATGGGTTTTAAAGATGGAAAGGTGTCGTTAAAGCAGCAACGCCAGGACAAAAACCAAGGTTGAGTTGCCCAGGGATATTCACGTTATACAGTCAAATCAGGGGAGAGCGCGAACGCAGTCCCCCACTACCAGAAATTATGCAGTCGAGATTCCCACATTTGGGGAATTCGCAAGGGTCAGCACAGCCGGTGTGCAATGGCTGAGCCTCGTCCTGGGTGAACCACGTTCTTGATCATGGTATCTCCCCTGCCAGGTAAGTATGAGTTGGAACTGTCAGAGGCTGACACCTCTTTTCCAGGTGCCTCACTCGGCCGGACGGTGCAGTAAATTCAACTGTCTGCAGTGCCATGCCAGCAGCTAACCTGAATCTGAAAAGCTTGCAGATTAAAACAGTCCGGCTTTTCTTCATCTTTCTGATCAGTTCTTGTTTCAACAACCAAGGAACTTGGAGCACAAATTGATTTAGTTTTTCCACTCTCCCCATCTCTAGAGCCACACCCAACCCACACTGGGAAAATTCTTAGTTGAGGCAAACCCTCACGGCTTAATATCTCCAGTGCAGAAATGCTGCCGTATTCTCATCTCGTTGTTGCCATCACTAAGGCAACGCCCACCTGCCTGGGGTGACTGCACTGTATGACCTCACCTGACAACTGCGCAGCTGCATATCAGATGTGCAGACCTGCCGCAGCATTCAGCAAACCTTGCAAAACATGGGTTTTAAAGCTGGAAAGGTGTCGTTAAAGCAGCAACGCCAGGACAAAAACCAAGGTAGAGTTGCCCAGGGACATTCACGTGATACAGTCAAATCAGGGGAGAGCGCGAACGCAGTCCCCCACTACCAGAAATTATGCAGTCGAGATTCCCACATTTGGGGAATTCGCAAGGGTCAGCACAGCCGGTGTGCAATGGCTGAGCCTCGTCCTGGGTGAACCACCTTCTTGATCATGGTATCTCCCCTGCCAGGTAAGTATGAGTTGGAACTGTCAGAGGCTGACACCTCTTTTCCAGGTGCCTCACTCGGCTGGACGGTGCAGCAAATTCAACTGTCTGCAGTGCCATGCCAGCAGTTAACCTGAATCTGAAAAGCTTGCAGATTAAAACAGTCCGGCTTTTCTTCATCTTTCTGATCAGTTCTTGTTTCAACAACCAAGGAACTTGGAGCACAAATTGATTTAGTTTTTCCACTCTCCCCATCTCTAGAGCCACACCCAACGAACACTGGGAAAATTCTTAGTTGAGGCAAACCCTCACGGCTTAATATCTCCAGTGCAGAAATGCTGCCGTATTCTCATCTCGTTTTTGCCATCACTAAGGCAACGCCCACCTGCCTGGGGGGACTGCACTGTATGACCTCACCTGACAACTGCGCAGCTGCATATCAGATGTGCAGACCTGCCGCAGCATTCAGCAAACCTTGCAAAACATGGGTTTAAAACATGGAAAGGTGTCCTTAAAGCAGCAACGCCAGGACAAAAATCAAGGGAGAGTTGCCAAGGGATATTTACGTTATACAGTCAAATCAGGGGAGAGCGCGAACGCAGTCCCCCACTACCAGAAATTATGCAGTCGAGATTCCCACATTTGGGGAATTCGCAAGGGTCAGTACAGCCGGTGTGCAATGGCTGAGCCTCGTCCTGGGTGAACCACCTTCTTGATCATGGTATCTCCCCTGCCAGGTAAGTATGAGTTGGAACTGTCAGAGGCTGACACCTCTTTTCCAGGTGCCTCACTCGGCCGGACGGTGCAGTAAATTCAACTGTCTGCAGTGCCATGCCAGCAGCTAACCTGAATCTGAAAAGCTTGCAGATTAAAACAGTCCGGCTTTTCTTCATCTTTCTGATCAGTTCTTGTTTCAACAACCAAGGAACTTGGAGCACAAATTGATTTAGTTTTTCCACTCTCCCCATCTCTAGAGCCACACCCAACGAACACTGGGAAAATTCTTAGTTGAGGCAAACCCTCACGTCTTAATATCTCCAGTGCAGAAATGCTGCCGTATTCTCATCTCGTTGTTGCCATCACTAAGGCAAAGCCCACCTGCCTGGGGGGACTGCACCGTATGACCTCACCTGACAACTGCGCAGCTGCATATCAGCTGTGCAGACCTGCCGCAGCATTCAGCAAACCTTGCAAAACATGGGTTTTAAAGATGGAAAGGTGTCGTTAAAGCAGCAACGCCAGGACAAAAACCAAGGTAGAGTTGCCCAGGGACATTCACGTTATACAGTTAAATCAGGGGAGAGCGCGAACGCAGTCCCCCACTACCAGAAATTATGCAGTCGAGATTCCCACATTTGGGGAATTCGCAAGGGTCAGCACAGCCGGTGTGCAATGGCTGAGCCTCGTCCTGGGTGAACCACCTTCTTGATCATAGTATCTCCCCTGCCAGGTAAGTATGAGTTGGAACTGTCAGAGGCTGACACCTCTTTTCCAGGTGCCTCACTCGGCCGGACGGTGCAGCAAATTCAACTGTCTGCAGTGCCATGCCAGCAGCTAACCTGAATCTGAAAAGCTTGCAGATTAAAACACTCCGGCTTTTCTTCATCTTTCTGATCAGTTCTTGTTTCAACAACCAAGGAACTTGGAGCACAAATTTATTTAGTTTTTCCACTCTCCCCATCTCTAGAGCCACACACACACACACAGTGGGAAAATTCTTATGTAACCCGGAGGTATCCCCGAGTCACGTGATTTCAGTTCAGTATATCAATTTATTCTCAGTAATAAATAAATAGTTACACTTATGATAAATAATTTATTTTTACTTTTTTTGTTTATTTTTACTTGTAAAAACATGGTAAAAACACACTATATAGGATATAATGTGAAATATTGAATTTGAACATAACTGTGAAATATATGCGAGTTCAGGAGGGTATCGCGGGAATTGGGGAAAAAGAGAGGGAGAGAACGGGAGGAAGAAGCTCCAGGCAGGTTTGCTAGGAGAAGTGTTTGAGAGTTACACGATTAGTTTCCTCTGTTAAGTCGTCATTTATCATTTATTGTGACACTTTGTTTTTTATGGCGCAAGCTCAATCCGGGTTTTTGAATTTGATTTATAACATTGTTTTTACTATTGGTGAAGTACTACGAGTGTAGACACCACGATAAGGCAACGCACATGACCGAGTGGTGCATGATAGCTAGCTAAAGTAAAAGAAGTGTACACCAGCGCGCCGATTGTTGCTGATTATTTTGATAGCAGGACAAAGTAGTGAATGTTTCTTGGTTAGCGCCTCAGACTACCAGGGACGTCTGAGGTTCCACCAGGTTAACCTTCGAGGGATCAACGCGCCCTGGATAGCGCCACTGGCGACCAGGATAAAGTCAGTGGTTCCTCCGGGCACCGAGGGATCAACGCGCCCCGGATAGCACCACTGGCGACCAGGATAAAGTCAGTGGTTCCTCCGGGCACCGAGGGATCAACGCGCCCCGGATAGCACCACTGGCGACCAGGATAAAGTCAGTGGTTCCTCCGGGCACCGAGGGAGGCTCGCGCTTCGTGTCTCCACGTTTGCATGGGAGACGTGTGACACCACGGACAACCCACCGCAGCTCGCTGGGGTCGTGAGTAAAGGCAGACTTTGACGGGAATAAACTTGAGAGAATTAACAGGCTTGCAACGTTTGTTGTTTTCATAGCCGGCTTTTTGTTTCTTTTATTTGGTGCACCGGTGCAGTTTTGTATGAGTGTTGTGACTAGAAGGGTGACGTAAGCCTCACGCTCTACTTTCGGGAGTGTGGGTAACATTTGGTTTTATACTGTGGGGCTACTGTCTGCAATAGTAGCCTAGTCTAAGGGAAGTATTGGCCAACTGTTTTTGTTTTGTCTTTGATTAAGGGGGAGAGGTTTTTTGTCAATGTTTATGTTGAGTTACAGGGACAACGTTGTGCTGGGTTAGAGGAGGAGGAGCCTACTCTTCCATGCTCTTTTGAAGTTGAAGGGGCTGGTACTTAAATTTAGGTACTGAAAGGCTTATAATTATGCAGAGTGTGGCCACGGTTTAGAGGTGTGGTCGGTAAAAGCAGTGAATATAGTGACATATAGTTTGAAGTGTACTATTGAGTACCTTTGATTTATTGTTTTTTCATTTTGAGAGCTTATACGGGGGCAACATAGTAGTTGAGAGTGGGAGATTACCCATTTGTGCATTTTTTGTTTGAACTATTACATAAATGGTGCTTAAATAAATATTTTCTTTTGGAAATTCATTGTATAACTTGTCAGACTCCACTCACTTTAGGGTAACTGCATTACCAGGTACACATACTTACTATAGCTCAGCACGAACCCACTTTTGTCCACTTATTTATCTGAACGGTAATAGGAAGGGCTACATAAAATGGCGACGAGGATGGGATTTGTTTAGCAGTGGGTGTATTATTTATGTTTATGTTTAAGTGAGTGGAGTAGTCTAAGTTTAACATAATAACTTATCAGTAGACATGTCAGTGTTAATTAATTGGTGTAAGCGTGAGGGGCTAGACCTCAAACATGCCTTAGTTGTCGGCCAAGTTCCAGCTGATGTCAGCATGGACACATTAGAAGAAACACTCAATTCCCTTAAACGTCTTGGTCGAGTTAAAGTGAAGGGAAGGATGTTCGATCCTCAAAGTAATGGATTGATGGTGCTTTGTTCTTGCAGTCAGGTAGTGAATATAAAAGCAATTCCTCTTGATGTGATACCTAGTACGGGAGGGGAGCCCTGGACACTCAGTGTGCCTGAGCCCGAGTGCTCTACTGGGGAAAAACGCAAGCGCATCATTGAGAGCTTAAAAGGCCCTGCATTAGAGATCGCACAAGCAGTTAGGTCTAGTGACCCCAACGCCACACCCAAGGATTATCTCGAGGCCTTAGAGCGTGCCTTTGGGTCTTCTGTATCAGGAGAAGACTTGTATTATGCATTCAGATTGCTGCGCCAAAATCAAGGAGAGAGGTTGTCGGATTTCTTGCGTCGCATTGAACATGCATTAACTAAGGTCGTTCTTAGGGGTGGGGTGACAGCTACCCAAAGAGACAGGTGCGTATTGAACAACTTCTACGGGGCGCGATTGAGTCAGACCTTGTGTTAGTACAACTACGTCTCCGTGAACGCAAAGTCAACCCCCCTTCATTCTTACAACTTGTAACTGAGATACGTGAAGAGGAAGACCAGCAGTCAGTGAGACAGAAGTCAACAACACTGAATGCTAAAGCTACCGTACGGCAAGTTAAAACAACTGAGGATGAGCCGCTGAGTTCCACTGATGCAGCTAAGCTACGGGCAGAATTGGACAAGCTCAGAGTGGTAGTTGCTAAATTGACAGCCAATGAAGCACGACACACAGCACCGAGCAGGGAGACTGAGACTACCGTAGCCCCACACAGTAATCCTATGGACAACGACAGTGAGGTCAGGGCCCTACAGAGACAGGTAGCTGACCTTCAGCAACAACTGCAGATTATGACTGTGAACCACCGCAGTGTGCCTTACAGTGCATCCCCAGCATGGAAGCCTCAGTGTGGGGGTGACACTTATCCCAAACCAGTGTCTGCTAACAGCAGGATGGCTCAGCCTTCTAGTGGATTAGGGGAGTATTTCTGCTATCATTGTGGGCAGGATGGACATATAGCCACGGTGCACTGCTGAAGAAGATTCGGGTAAAGTCATCACTCGACTAATTCGCAGCTTGCGTAAACAAAAAGGGGAAGACTCCTCTCAGAACAACCCTGACTCAGCTGATACAAATTGCCCGGTGAAGAAAAGCCAAGTGGAAACCCCAGTAGCCTCCCTCCTTCCTGACGGATTAGTGGGAAAACCGTCTCTGAGCCCTGTGAAGATCGATGGATAGCGGGTCTACTGTTACCATTATTTTCGAGAAGAGGTACCGTGAGCATTTGTCTCATCTCACCATCCAGCCTATTTCAAGGTTATGCATCTGGGGCCTAAGTGACAGTAGCTACCCTTACCTGGGTTACGTGGCAGTCTCCATGCAGATCCAAGATGGTGAAGGCCGTTTCCTTACCCAGACAGTCCTGGCGTTGGTATGCCCTGACCCCCAAGGACCAGACCAAGTTTCAGTGATTATAGGTACTAATGCAAGGGCATTTCACCATGAACTGGTGACAAATAGCAGAGCAGCGGGACACCACTCTGCGATGGCCTGGAGAGTGACTGCTGGTCTCCCGACACCAAACCCTGAAACACTGAAGAGTCTTACTTCAGATCATGTGGGGCAGGTTAAGTGGGTGGGCCCAGGGCCACTTACTTTGACGCCAGGGGAATCCTGTGTAGCTGTCGGCAAAGCTACCCTTGACGGGGCAGGGAATCCTGGGATACTGGTTGTGGATAGCTCAAGTGCCTTACCACAAGGGGTGGCCTTGCCTCCCTGTGTGTTGTTACCAGCTGACCTGAATAAAGACCGTTGTAAAGTTCTCCTAAAGAATGTCTCCCTGAAAACAAAATCCATCCCCAAAGGGACGGTCATAGCGCAGATCCATAGAGCCGACGTGGTGACTGGTCTTGCACAGGCCCCATCCGTCCAGGATGACATTGATCCAGCTTTGTTTGATTTCGGAGACTCCCTGTTACCTCAGAAGTGGCGGGACAGACTAGCTCAGAAGTTAGCAGAAAGGACTAAAGTGTTCTCTGTGGAGGAATGGGATGTAGGATTGGCTAAAGATGTGGAGCACCACATTAGGCTTTCAGACTCCCGACCTTTTAGAGAACGATCCAGACGCATTGCTCCTGGAGATATTGATGATGTACGGCGACATCTACAGGAGTTGTTGGCCGCCGGAATAATCAAGGAATCACGCAGCCCGTACGCATCGCCCATTGTCGTAGCAAGGAAAAAGAGTCGCAAAATTTTCATGTGTATCGATTACAGAACCCTAAACACACACACTATCCCAGATCAGTACACAGTACCTAGGATAGATGATGCCCTTGACTGTCTATCTGGGAGCAAGTGGTTTTCTGTTTTGGATTTAAGAAGCGGTTATTACCAAATTCCTATGTGTGACGAGGACATGGAGAAGACCGCTTTTATCTGTCCACTGGGTTTCGATCAATTCAAACGAATGCCGCAGGGCATCATGAGCGCTCCTGCGACGTTCCAACGTTTGATGGAGAAAGCAGTGGGAGATATGCACTTGTTGCGGTGCTTAGTGTACCTGGATGACATAATTGTGTTCAGCCACACAATCGAAGAGCACGAAGAGCGGTTGCTTAAAGTCTTGGACCGCCTGGAGGAATTTGGGCTGAAAGTATCCATTGACAAGTGTCAGTTCTTTCGAACTTGTGTTAAGTATGTAGGGCACATTGTATCTGAAGATGGGGTCTCCACAGACGCAGACAAGATTAAGGCGGTGGCCCAGTGGCCACAACCCACAAACCTGAAGTCATTGCAGTCATTTTTAGGGTTTTGTGGTTATTACAGACGATTTATCGCCAACTACTCTGCAATTGTGCGCCCCCTGACTGACCTAACAAGAGGTTATGAGCCCCCCAGACGGGGATGACCAAAACAAAACGAACAGGGAAAACACTACTTGAGCAAGGCTGAGCCATTTGGGGAACGATGGACTCCCGCCTGTACCGAGTCATTCCAAAAAATTAAGACTTGCTTGATTCAGGCCCCAGTGTTAGCATTCGCTGATCCAACCCACCCTTACATACTGCATGTGGATGCCAGTTTCGATGGCCTGGGAGCTGTGCTCAACCAAGAATACCCAGACGGCCTGCGACCGGTAGCATTTGCAAGCAGAAAGCTCAGTGTTTCAGAACGCAACTACCCAGTTCATCAACTTGAATTTCTAGCCCTAAAATGGGCCGTAGTGGATAAATTTCATGACTACCTTTATGGCCTTCGCTTTACTGTACGCACAGACAATAATCCATTAACCTACGTCCTGACTAGTGCTAAGCTGAATTCCTGTGGCCATAGGTGGTTGGCGCCCTTGTCTGTGTATGATTTCTGCATAAAATACAGACCAGGGCGCAAAAATGTAGACGCTGACCTTTTGTCCCGAAATGTAGTTGAGCAGGTCGGGTGTATTACCCCTGCTGGGGTCAAAGCCATCTGTGAGCCCATTCACACCCCTGTGCTCAATGACCCTGCAACCAGATGGATTGATCAGTTGGGTGCCCCACCCCAGTGCGTCCCGCAGGCATACTTTCACTCCATACAAGTCAGCGAAGGGAATTTGGAGCCTTTTAGTTTAGGTGAGCTGCGTGTGGCACAGGATGCCGATAACACCATTAGTAAAATGAAACAAGCCCTACTAGCTGGTAGACCAATTGCCTCCCCACGAGATTCCCCAGAACTCAGTGCCCTACAAAGGGAGTGGCCACGTCTTATTATCAAGAAGGGAAATGCTATATCGAAACACTGTCAGGAAATTAGGGAAACAGATTTCCCAGTTCGTGCTACCCAAGCAGTTGAGAGTCCCTGCCCTACAGTCACTACATGATGAGGGAGGGCACTTGGGCATTGAACGTGTCATTGAACTGATGAGGGAGAGATTCTTCTGGCCCAAGATGGCAAATGACATAGCCAACTACATAAAGAACTGTGGCAGATGTGTAGTTAGGAAGACTCTCCCTGGACGTGCCGCTCCATTAAACCAGCTTACCAGTAGTGGACCACTCGAGCTGGTTTGCATGGACTTTTTATCAATAGAGCCAGATTCCCGCGGAGTCACGAATGTTTTAGTAGTGACAGACCACTTCACAAGATACGCCCAAGCCTATCCCACTCGGGATCAGAAGGCCCCTACGGTTGCAAAAGTACTGGTTGAGAAGTTTTTTTGTCAACTGTGGGTTGCCTGCTCGGCTCCATTCCGATCAGGGGAGGGATTTTGAAAGCCGACTAATCAAAGAGATGCTCAAAGTGTTGGGTATACGGAAGTCTAGAACGACCCCTTACCATCCTCAGGGAGACCCTCAGCCTAAGAGGTTTAACCGTACTTTGCTCTCCATGTTGGGTACTCTAGATTCTGGAAAGAAACAAAGGGGGAGTCAGCAAATATCCACTCTTGTTAATGCGTACAATTGCACACAAAATGATGCCACTGGTTACTCCCCCTATTTCTTAATGTTTGGGAGGGAGGCCCGCCTTCCCATAGATGTGTGTTTTCGGGCAGTGTTTGACAGTGAGGAGGCAGTCACTCACCAGAAGTATGTTGACAACTTGAGAGGTGACCTCAAGAACGCATACCAGTTGGCCATGGAAGCCTCTACTAAAAACCATCAAAAGAACAAACGGGCTTATGACCGAACTGTACGCCAACAGGCTCTTGAAAAGGGGGACAGAGTACTTGTGCGGGCATTAGGGGGAACTGGTTAACAGAAGCTGAAAGACAAATGGAGTTCACTGCCCTATGTAGTTCTTGAAAAGTTGCCGAACTTACCTGTTTATCGGGTACAACCTGAAATGGGAGCAGGGGTAGTGAAAACCTTACACAGGGATCATTTATTACCAATTGGCGAGGTGGTAAGATTGCCCTATTCCAAGAATAATGACAAAGAGGAGCCAGAGCCACACACAAAGGGGGTGGCTACACGGCACAAACACCGGGGAACACGAAACAGTCACCATACCCAACATACTGATCATGAATCCAGTTCCTCTGATGAGGATAGGGACTATTATTCTCCTAGAGTCACTGTAAGTTTAGATCCTGATATCCCACCATCCATGGAAGTGGCTGCAAGTATGGAGAATAGAGGTCAAGATGTGTTGGAAGCAATTTCCCCACCGTCAGCACAGCTTACTGCAGAGAGTAGTGGGGCTGATAATAGCGGCGAAGAGAATCCTCCTATCATAGAGACAGATGCAGGGTTGGCATTAGATAATGGTGATGTGGATATGCAACCAGCTCACGTAGAACCAACAGAAGGTTCTGCAAATGACACGGACAGTGTCATTGTGTCTATTGACTGTGAAGGTATAGGACAGTATGCCCCTAGAGGGAGGCGACAGCCAAAGCCAGTGCTGCGGTTCACCTATGATGAATTGGGGAAACCTTCAGATTGCCCGGTAGTTATTCAACACAAGGGCATACGGGTATCAGTCAGCAAAGACAGGGTCAGCCCCAATACTGCATGTTTGATGATTCGTATCGTTCCCATGGTCTGATGGGGACATACAGACCATTTGAAGGGGGAGGGTGTAACCCGGAGGTATCCCCGAGTCACATGATTTCAGTTCAGTATGTCAATTTATTCTCAGTAATAAATAAATAGTTACACTTATGATAAATAGTTTATTTTTACGTTTTTTTTGTTTATTTGTACTTGTAAAAACATGGCAAAAACACACCATATGGGATATAAAGTGAAATATTGAATTTGAACATAACTGTGAAATATATGCAAGTTCAGGTGGGTATCACGGGAATTGGGGAAAAAGAGAGGGAGAGAACGGGAGGCAGCTCCAGGCAGGTTTGCTAGGAGAAGTGTTTGAGAGTTACACGATTAGTTTCCTCTGTTAAGTCGTCATTTATCATTTATTGTGACACTTTGTTTTTTATGGCGCAAGCTCAATCCGGGTTTTTGAATTTGATTTATAACATTGTTTTTACTATTGGTGAAGTACTACGAGTGTAGACACCACGATAAGGCAACGAACATGACCGAGTGGTGCATGATAGCTAGCTAAAGTAAAAGAAGTGTACACCAGCGCGCCGATTGTTGCTGATTATTTTGATAGCAGGACAAAGTAGTGAATGTTGCTTGGTTAGCGCCTCAGACTACCAGGGACGTCTGAGGTTCCACCAGGTTAACCATCGAGGGATCAACGCGCCCTGGATAGCGCCACTGGCGACCAGGATAAAGTCAGTGGTTCCTCCGGGCACCGAGGGATCAACGCGCCCCGGATAGCACCACTGGCGACCAGGATAAAGTCAGTGGTTCCTCCGGGCACCAAGGGAGGCTCGCGCTTCGTGTCTCCACGTTTGCATGGGAGACGTGTGACACCACAGACAACCCACTGCAGCTCGCTGGGGTCGTGAGTAAAGACAGACTTTGACGGGAACAAACTTGAGAGAATTAACAGGCCTGCAACGTTTGTTGTTTTCATAGCCGGCTTTTTGTTTCTTTTATTTGGTGCACCGGTGCAGTTTTGTATGAGTGTTGTGACTAGAAGGGTGACGTAAGCCTCACGCTCTACTTTCGGGAGTGTGGGTAACATTTGGTTTTATACTGTGGGGCTACTGTCTGCAATAGTAGCCTAGTCTAAGGGAAGTATTGGCCAGCTGTTTTTGTTTTGTCTTTGATTAAGGGGGAGAGGTTTTTTGTCAATGTTTATGTTGAGTTACAGGGACAACGTTGTGCTGGGTTAGAGGAGGAGGAGCCTACTCTTCCATGCTCTTTTGAAGTTGAAGGGGCTGGTACTTAAATTTAGGTACTGAAGGGCTTATAATTATGCAGAGTGTGGCCACGGTTTAGAGGTGTGGTCGGTAAAAGCAGTGAATATAGTGACATATAGTTTGAAGTGTAGTATTGAGTACCTTTGATTTATTGTTTTTTCATTTTGTGAGCTTATACGGGGGCAACATAGTAGTTGAGAGTGGGAGATTACCCATTTGTGGATTTTTTGTTTGAACAATTACATAGTTTTATTTTTTCTATTGAACATATAAATGGTGCTTCAATAAATATTTTCTTTTGGAAATTCATTGTATAACTTGTCAGACTCCACTCACTTTAGGGTAACTGCATTACCAGGTACACATACTTACTATAGCTCAGCACGAACCCACTTTTGTCCACTTATTTATCTGAACTGGAATAGGAAGGGCTACACTTAGTTGAAGCAAACCCTCACGGCTTAATATCTCCAGTGTAGAAATGCTGCCGTTGTTGCCATCACTAAGGCAACGCCCACCTGCCTGGGGTGACTGCACTGTATGACATCACCTGACAACTGCGCAGCTGCATATCAGCTGTGCAGAACAGCCGCAGCATTCAGCAAACCTTGCAAAACATGGGTTTTAAAGATAGAAAGGCGTTATTGAAGCAGCAACGCCAGGACAAAAACCAAGGTAGAGTTGCCCAGGGATATTCACTTTAAACAGTCAAATCAGGGGAGAGCGCGAACGCAGTCCCCCACTACCAGAAATTATGCAGTCGAGATTCCCACATTTGGGGAATTCGTAAGGGTCAGTACAGCCGGTATGCAATGGCTGAGCCTCGTCCTGGGTGAACCACCTTCTTGATCATGGTATCTCCCCTGCCAGGTAAGTATGAGTTGGAACTGTCAGAGGCTGACACCTCTTTTCCAGGTGCCTCACTCGGCCGGACACATGCCAACTAACAAGTAAGCCCAATCAGACTCTAAAACCTGCTCCTCTATTACCAATTCCAGCAGTCAATCAACCTTTTGAGCACGTGATCGTGGACTGTTTGGGCCCCCTCCCTCGCTCGAAATCCGGTACTATCTATCTTCTCACTGTAATGTGCCAAGCCACTCGCTATCCAGCAGCATACCCGTTGCGTACCATCACTGCTAGGTCGGTGGTGAGAGCGTTGTCACAATTCATCTCTATATTTGGCATTCCAAAAATCATTCAAAGTGACCAGGGTTTGAATTTCTCCTCACACCTTTTCTCTCAAGTGTTGAAGCAGCTTAACATCAAACATAACAAAGCATCTGCGTACCATGCACAAAGTCACGGAGCATTAGAACGTTTCCATCAAACGTTGAAGTCGTTGCTACGTTCTTATTGCATTCAAATGGAAGGTGACTGGGAGGAGGGTTTGCCCTGGTTAATGCTTGCGGCTAGGGAAGTAGTTCAAGAGAGTACAAGGTTTAGTCCAAATGACTTGGTGTTCGGCCATACTGTACGAGGTCCGTTAGCCATTTTGAGGGACCAGTGGATGGGGGAGGACCCTCCCCAGAACCTGTTAGACTATGTGAATGGTTTTCGGCGTAGACTTTATGCAGCTGGCGAACTGGCCAGGGAGAAAATGGAGCATGTGCAGGGAAAAATGAAAAAGCTCTATGATAGACGTACGGAACGGTGGGTTTTCAGTCCTGGTGATCGAGTACTGGCGCTGTTGCCCATCATAGGCTCGCCATTTCAAGCCAAATTTAATGGCCCACACACAGTTTTAAGGAAGCTTTCTGATTTAAATTATTTGATTTCGACTCCAGAGCGCAGGAAAACCACCCAATTGTGTCATGTGAACCTGTTAAAACCATATTATGAGCGTGCGTCAAAATCACCTGGGTATGGTGCACAGGTTATCGCGGTGAATTTTCATCCAGCATGTTTAGCAACTAGAGCATCAGCGGTCACTACACCTTTGTTGGTGAGTGAGGTGGAGGCGGATGGGTTACCAGCTGTTGATCAAGCATTAACACATGGGCGGCTGAAAAACTCTGAGGCTCTCTGTAACCTTGAGGCATTGTTGCAACATCTGCCAGAGTTAGAAAGGGCAGAGTTGGCAGAGTTGATTAGGTCTTTTCCATGTTTGTTTGGTGATACGCCTACTCAGACCCTCCTTATTGAACACGATATTGAGGTGGGAGATGTTCAGCCTATTCGTCAACGTTTTTTTCGTCTCAATGCTGAAAAACGCAGGTATCTGGATGCCGAAATTAAGTATATGTTGGAGAATGGAATAGCTGAGCCATCCTCCTCAAGCTGGGCATCGCCTTGCATCACGGTACCCAAAGCAGACGGCACACCAAGGTTTTGCACTGACTTCAGGAAAGTTAATGCTGTCACCAGACCTGACTCGTTCCCACTTCCTAGTATGGAAGATTGTGTAGATGAGGTTGGTTATGCTAAGTTTGTAAGTAAGTTTGATATATTGAAAGGGTACTGACAGGTCCCTTTAACTCAGCGGACCCATGAAATTTCTGCATTTGTGACACCGCACAGTTTGTTTTCTTACAAGGTTATGCCTTTTGGCTTGAGAAATGCGCCAGCGACATTTCAACGCCTTATGACTTGTGTTCTGGGGGACCTGGAGGGTTGCGCTGTCTATTTGGATGACGTGGTGGTGTTTTCTGACTCTTGGCGTCAGCATGTCGAGCGCATCAGGGCGCTGTTCGGTCGCTTGGCTGAGGCCTGTCTCACCGTGAACCTCTCAAAATTTGAGTTTGCCAAGGCGACAGTGACTTATCTTGGCCGAGTTGTGGGTCAGGGGTGCGTCCGTCCTGTGGCTGCTAAAGTGAGCCCGGTTGAAAATTATCCGGTACCAACCACGAAAAAGGAACTGTTGCGGTTTCTTGGATTAGTGGGTTACTACAGGTGTTTTTGTCGCAATTTTTCCACTGTTGCATCGCCACTCACTAACCTTTTGAAGGCAAAGGCAGTGTATATATGGACCCCTGAATGTCAACAGGCTTTTGAGAACATTAAAGCCTTGTTATGTACAGCTCCTGTTCTTGAGGCACCACGGTTTGACCGCCCTTTTTCACTGCAGGTAGATGCGAGTCACGTGGGTGCAGGTGCTGTTCTATTGCAAGCTGATGATCTGGGTGTTGATAAGCCAGTGAATTTTTTTTTTCAAAAAAGTTTAACTCCTACCAACTAAATTATTCAATCATCGAAAAGGAGGCACTAGCTTTGATATGGGCTTTGAAACATTTTGACGTGTATGTAGTTTCAGGCACTACACCCGTGGTGGTCTACACGGATCACAATCCACTAACCTTTTTGAACTCCTTGCAGTGTCCAAACCAGAGACTGATACGATGGTCTCTGATGTTGCAGTCTTATGGGTTGGACATCCGATACATAAAAGGATCAGAGAATGTGGTGGCGGATGCCCTCTCTCGGGCCCATTAGAAGTATGGGTTGGCGAGGGACCTGGTGTGCTAGGACAACTTTGATCGGTTGATGTCCCCTTCCAGTTCCGCTTGCGGTGTCTGTTCCTGCCTCCTGTCTTTCTCCTCTTAAATGCTCACAGAAATCCTAGGCAAATCTCTGTTGCTGAGGAGCAAGAGTTTGGTGTGCTGGGGGCAGATGGCAGTGGTTGGACTTTAAACTGCTAATGGGGCAAGTGTTTTTTCTCTGATTTGTTTTTTTTGATAACTTTTCATTGAGCATTTAATAGTGCTGGTTGTGTGTTGTACCTACTAGGTTTTTTACATATTTCGGTTCCCTATGTTGAACCTCTTTTTAGGGGGAGGGTGTCACAGCCCCTGGGGCTTGTGCTGGGCATGTCTCTCTCCTCCCTCTTTCTTTGGCTGTGTTCGAAACCGCCTACTACACACTTGAAAATGGCATACTCATCGATCTGACAGTATGCAGAGCGTTTACACACAGTGCACTTCACTCCTGCCTGAGCCAAAATCAGCCGGCCTGAAAAGCTGATTTCGCTTAAGCTATAAACTCTGTAAATATATAACTTTAGCAACATTTGAAACATTTTCAGGGGAGAAAGTAGTCATTTAGACCCCCAAGGTGTTAAAAATCTGACAAAATACCGGCTATTTATAATTTTGTTCCCATGAATTCGGCGCTACAAAAGCTAGCCGCAGTGAGCAACGCACTTCCGGTTTCGCCGTTTTGACTGCTCTCGTCCCGTTAACGGAATTTGACTGTTCAAATGGCGATGGGTCACATTACGTTGCATCTTGGGTATTTTGAGTGTGACAAGTAACCTCATGATGAATACTCAACATTTCGGCGAATCTAGTATGTATCTAGTGTACATCCGGGAACTTAAAAAAGTATGACTAGTAGGAATAGTAGGAGAAGTAGGCGGTTTTGAACACAGCCTTTGTCTCCTCCCTCAGACCAGGAAGCTGATTGGAGTGTGCAGCAGTGATTGCGGCAGCTCGTACACCTGGCCGTCTGTGGGAGTGGATTTAAGCCGCCTTATTTTGTTAATTCTTCCCTTTTGGTTCCTGGCTGGGTTTGTGAGAACAGCATTATGTTTTGGGATTGTTTGCTTTATCCTTTTGATATGTTTCGCACCATACAACACCTTTGCCGCACATTTATGCTCCATAACACCACTACACTACTGATGACTGATTGCCACATCCCATTGTTTTACTTTTGTTGAATTCGTAGCTTAAGTTCGAATTGTTTTAAATAAATTTGATTTCCTTATAACTTACAAACCGTGTGCTTCCTCCTTTTTGATACGGCTTTTGAGCCAGGTCGCGTCATTAGTAAAAGCAAAGGTAAAATCACGGCTTTGATGATTAAAACCTTTCCTTCAATGGTCAGTCCTCTAAGTCCCCAGTATCCTAGTCTTTGCTTGACTTTCCCTACCACGTCTGGCCAATTTGATGACCCTCCTCCTTCCCTGTCAAATTTAATCCCCAGTACCCCGGGACTCTCACCCCATTGATTCGGTGGTCCCTTCTCAAGCTCTGTGCCAGTGGTTCCACACAGATGATGTAGAGGAGGGCAGATAACGGACAACCCTGACGGACACCGCAGTGGATGTTTACTGCTTTCGTCAGATGCCCATTAACTAGGAATTTGCTGGTAATGCCCCGGTACAGCAGACCCACCCAAGCTATAAACCTTTCTGGGAACCCCATTTTTTGCAGTACCTGGAAAAGGTACTGGTGCGAGACCCGATCAAAGGCTTTCTCAAAGTCTAAATTTAGGACTGCTAGCCGAATGTTTCTGTCTCTCGCATAACAGATGGTGTCTCGGATCAGTACGAGGCTGTCGGTTATCTTCCTCCCCGGGATGGCACAGGCTTGATCCGGGTGAATCAGGTCTTCTAAAAACAAGGACATACGTGAGGCTAAAAGTTTACTAAAAAGTTTACAGTCAAAGTTTAAAAGTGTAATCGGTCTCCAATTCTTCAAGTCAGTCTTGTCTTTTTTTTTGTGAAGAAGAGTCACTATCCCTGCTCTAAAACTGTCAGGAAGTCGGTCAAGTTGCTCAAATTCCATAAAAAAAGTAAACAGGTCAGGTGCTAAAATATCCCAAAAGGTCAAATAAAATGCTACGGGAAGTCCATCTTGTCCTGGGGACTTCCCTTTCTTAAAATTTGTAAAACATTTATTTAACTCTGAAATTGTAAAATCTTGGGTTAAAAGCACACTGTCTTTTACTGTTTTTTCTATGAAATTTAAAACTTCTGTCATGGTGTCCATTTCAACAGGTTTTTGTTCGTACAATTCACGATAAAATTGTTCAACAGCTTGTTTAATTTCTTCCATTGAATCAACTGTGCACCCGTTCCCCTTTGTTAGCTTTAAAATGGCCCCCCCTTTATTCACAATTTTCTTAAAAAAATACCTTGTGCACTTCTCTCCTTCCTCTATTTCTCGTTCCCTGCTTCTTAAAATGACACCCTTACTTTTAATATCTGCTAAAATCGACATCTCTGTTTTTACTTGTTTAATTTCATCATTAAAATCCATCCCTTGTTGGTTTAATTTAAAATAGCGCTGTAGTCGCTTCTGCAGTCCCATCATGCGTCTGTTTTCCCTATTCTTTTTTCTCCTACCTGCCTGTCTAAAGAAAGTCTGGGTCTTTTCCTTCACCATTTCCCACCAGTGTGCACGTGTATCGTAAAAGTCTTGAAGGGTCTGCCACTCGTGGTACTGCTCCCGGTACTGACTAACTATTTCATCTTCTTTTAAAAGGGAGCAGTTTAGTTTCCACAGACCACTTCCGGAAGTCACACCCGAAGAGAGTGATAGGGTGCAGGAAAGCATCAGGTGATCAGAAAAGAAAACGGGGGTCAATCTAGCATCGGTTGGTGGGCAGTCCCGTGTAAAAAGGTAGTCTATACGAGAGGCTCTGGTGCCATCACCACTGAACCAGGTGAAGCCCTCCTCTCTGGGATGCATGGTTTTAAAACAGTCCTGAAGTTTAAAATCCTTGCATATGCCCTGTAATAAAACCGATGTTTTGTCAACGTTAAAAAATTCCCCTGCTCTTTTTCTGTCACTCCTGCTTAAAATACAGTTAAAATCACCCCCTAAAACTAGTGGTGCCCTACCTAGCATGTGGGACTGCAGGTCTTCTAAAAGGTCATACCGGTCATTTTTTTCGTTAAAGCCATAAATATTTAAGAGGTTAAAATCTTGAAATCTTAAAATGTCTTAAAAGCAGTTATGTAATTTCTTGTGAATGGAGCTCTTCCTTCACTTCTACAGGTGAGAGGCGAGGGTGTTGAGCTCTATTCCCCGGTCGGACTCTGGGGGTTGGCCTCTGTTGCAAGGTTTTGTTAAACTTTGAGTCTCTAGGGGTTGATTGCAGAACTACATTTAAAAAAGAGACCTCATTTGGTGAATTGGAGGGGAAGACTCTGGGCTCCTCCACAGATGAACTGTCTGAGGTAGTCCCAGCTCTTCCCCTCTTCTCTGAGACTATAGGACAGGGGTGTCGAATTCATTTTCACCGAGGGCCACATCAGCATAATTGTTGCCCTCAAAGGGCCAGATGTAACTTATAAATGTAACTACTCCTAAATGTTAAATAACTCTGAATTTATTACTTATTCAAGTTACAAATATTACATATATATTTGCATAGATGTAAAAAAAATACATGTTTGCTTGTTGTTCTGTTATTATATCATAAATCCTTTTAATTTGTCAGGTGATGAAACCCACATCAACTCCATCCATCAATGATCAAACTATCCAAGTGAATAAAGAAAAGTTATGACATTTGCTTTGTTCCAAACTTGAAATATCAAACAAAGCTAGCTTTTACTGCCGCATTGTTTCCAGTTTTAGCGAACACATTCTGCTGCGATTGCAGTTTGCCTTTTAATTCTTTGGCAGTTTGTTGTTTTTCTTGATGCCTGATGTTGGCTCTGAGCTCCGTGTTTGGTCTCAGAATGCGGACGTAGATCGTACTCTTTGACAACAGGCACCGCCTCACAACACAAAAGACATACCGTTTCTTCTCCTTGAAGCAAAAACATGTATTTGCCTTCCAATCTTTCTTGAAACAGAAAAATTGATGCAGATGGAAGGGCATCTGCATCAATATTTCTCTTCCTGGACATTTTGGGAACATTATTTGTATTTCTCAATTCAGCTTGTTGGGAAAATCACATCGATTTAGAAACATTGCAGTCCAGTTTGCGCGTAACATAATCAGCATGCATTGTGGGAAATGTAGCTTTTGGTCACTGCACGTATTTGACTTTATTTTGATTTTATTTTTAGACAATCAGACCTTTTAAGCTCTCGCAGGCCACATTTGGCCCGCGGGCCTTGAGTTTGACACTATATGCTATAGGAGAATCAGTGGACAATTCTGATGCAAGCCTCTTTGTTTGCTGGGCATCTGGGAGGGAGGCATCCTCGCTATCATCCTGTGATTGGACTTCTTCACATTCTGAACTAGCTCCTCCATAACTCTCCATTGTGGGGGGTGTAGCAGGCCCCTCCCCCTCCTCGGCCTCACCTGACTGCTATCCACCATTCAGAGGTTTTGGCGGGAAGTTTGAATTTTCCAGCCCAGCTGTTTCAAGTAGCTCGTTAACTGCCTCGTCTGCCCTCCATTTCCTTCCCGCGTTTTTTTGGATTTCAATTTGTTGGCAAAGGATTTTGGGCAATCTCTGAAGAGGTGGTTTAATTCTCCACAGAGATTGCACTTTCTGCCATTAGTACACCAGGTGCCTGTGCTCCCCATATTTGCGGCAGAGTTTGGGCTGTCCCTGGTAGTGGATGTAGCCTCTGTTTTCTCCCAAGACAATCATTGATGGGAGATGTTTCAGGCCCTGGAAGCCCTGGGGGTCTTGCCATTGTTGGATGGGGACCCTCCAGGCGCAGTTCCAGATGCCATCACATCCCTCACCTTCATTGCCTGGCCTTTAACAGTGCAGAATCTTCCCAACCATATACAGATATCTTCTGCGTTCACCATTTCATTGAACATTCTGACAATTACTGTCTTCAGAGTATTGTCAGTAAACGCAGAAAACTGGCTTGCACATTTACAAATCTCGTCCAAAACTCCTGCAGCAAAGCTGCAGTGCGAAAACCAAATTCCTTGTTAAAAGGCAATTACATGATGCAATTCAAATCGTCTGGCTTGAAGTTCAATGTTTTTTGGATTAGCTTCCGGGAGAAGTCCAATCTGGACATCTCTATAAGCTTTCCTTCTTTTTCTTTAAATAAAAATCTAGCGCTGTGGTGCCTCCTCATGCCAGCATAGTTAGCCGACATGATGGAGGCACCACAAACAGTTTTAAACAAAAAGCTTAAAAGAACAATAATAAATATCACACTAAAAACCCAATAAAAGAGTAAAAAGTGGATAAAAAAGTACTAAAAGGGATACTTACCTTCCTCTCCTAAAAAAACGGGACACCGACCTTGTTTCAGCTGAAACTCCTTGGACGAGTTCAAAAAAGTAAAAACTTGAAAAAAGGGGGTAATACAGGAACATTTTTTGATAAAGAACACCAAATACAAAGAGTTGGAATAATTTGACCAAACACAAAATTAACCTCCAAAGCGCGAGAATTTAATGCTGAAATGCATAAAATCATCCACCCAAAGGTGGCGATCGCAGTCTTAGCCAAAAAGCCGAGAAGCGATTTTAGAAGTCAGAATACAATGGCTCCCTGAAACTACCACCATGTACCGCTGGTTTTGTTATTTCACAAGAGTTGGGAAGAGTGCACCGTTCCCGGCGGCACTGCAGTACCGGGTCGATGCGTGGAGTGAACGGAGCAAGCCCCTTTTTCAACCCCTGTGCCTAAAAATCCATTTAATATGTAGTCCTCATATAGAGGACGTATCAGATATTAAAGTGATAAGAACAGATTTTTTTTTTCTTTTGAAAAAATTTATTGACACTAATACATTGAAACAAAAAGAGAAGGGAGGAAAAGGAGTGCCTGATTTTTATTTGTTTTTAGGAAGCAGATACACTACACTGCACATCCTACAGGCCACAGACCCATCCGGAAACCCTAAAACTAAAGCAATGACACGATTCTGGATGGGTTCTTACCTCAGAAGACTGAAGATTTTACCCACCGACCTAAAAGTGCCTGTGTCTTTTAGCCTGCCACCATCCTATGCTTTTATCCAGACGTTCTTAAAGCATTTTAACTTGGAGGCAGAGGAGTTGCATGTTTTAACAAACCACCGCTCTTTGATTTCTGTTGTGCAGGAGCGGGAACCAGTGAGTCCAGTGCGTGGGCTCGCGTTCGGCGAGCCCTCAACAGTTTGGTGCAACGTCAACCATTCCGCTCTCCCAAACAGACTCCGGGACCTGTCGTGGATGGTGGCTCATGAGATCCTCCCAGTCAGGTCCGTTATGCACTCCCGGGGCATGTCAGCGATCTCAACCTGCCCGCGACCTGGTTGTGGCGCGCCCGAGTCGGTGAGGCACCTGCTCTGGGAGTGCAGCGCTGCTGCAGACCAGTGGGCAACAGCCGGCTCCTTGCAATTCCCGTACTTGCCAGCAAGGGAGGTCCTCACAGCACAACTCGTGCTCTATGGGGTGAGCCAAACAAAAATGAAAAAGAATGACTTTGCCAAGCAGTGGCTCACCCTAGCCGCTATGAAAGACGCCATGTGGACCTCCAGGAACTTGCTGGTGAGGAAGCGCACGCAGATCCCCCCCGTGGCTGTGATCCGGATGGCCGCAGCGGCGGCTCAAGCGGCCGGAGCTGCAGGCGGCGGGCCTAGGACACATCCACAAAGAAGAATCGCCTCTGTGCCCATTCGGATGAAGGAGCCGGAGCTACACACAAAAAGGTCAAAGCAGCGACGGCCTGGCTCTCCGGGTGAGGCAGGTGGGAAGGAGCAACAGGGTGGGGATCTCCTCTGAGCACCACGACAGGATCCCGAGAGACCTACTGTTTGGGGGAGCGAAATGAGTTTCCCTGGGTAGGGACTCACTGCGCTCCTGCACAAAAAATGGACTTGGAAGAGAGCATTTTAACTAATGCACTCCTTTTTAAAGAAACTCAATACAAACTGCTACTCGCATGAGAACTACTTCACATGTAACTTTTACCTTAGACGACATAGACTTTATCTGTAATATCCCATGGAAAACTTGTTTTATTGTTGTTGTTTTAAATGTGGTTATACAGATTACACTTATTTATTGATGTTTTTATTCATAGGTAAAACATATGTCTTAAATATGAAGTTTTTATGAAAATGTGATGTATTAGTGTCAATAAATTTTTTCAAAAGAAAAAAAAAATCTGTTCTTATCAGTTTAATATCTGATACGTCCTCTATATGAGGACTACATATTAAATGGATTTTTAGGCACAGGGGTTGAAAAAGGGGCTTGCTCCGTTCACTCCACGCATCGACCCGGTACTGCAGTGCCGCCGGGAACGGTGCACTCTTCCCAACTCTTGTGAAATAACAAAACCAGCGGTACATGGTGGTAGTTTCAGGGAGCCATTGTATTCTGACTTCTAAAATGGAACTATAATCTTTAGAAAAGACGCAGTTTATGAGCACGTCGTGGGATTGAGCTTCCCTGGTTTCTCTGTATGACCATGAACACCAAACTACACACAGAGAACAGAGGAGCTTGACAGACACACACTAAGTTATCTGAGAGTCCCATTTTCAGCTGCAGAGAACAATCACATCAGGGAAGTCGACGTGCAGGCTCAACATCAGCCTCTCAAGCCAACTCTCTGGTAAAATAGGGGCAACGTATGGTTCCAGCACCTATGTAACACATATTTGTCACGGGGACTGTGGCTTACGGCCACACCGCCCTGAACACGCCTGATCTTGTCCGAACTTGGAAGCCAAGCAGGGTCGGGCCTGGTTAGTGCTTGGATGGGAGACCGCTTGGGAATACCAGGTGCTGTAAGCATTTTTCTCTCTTCTCTCTGCATGTCTTTTGTTGAAACATCTGTTGATCACCCTGTGATCCATCTTGCTGATCCTGGATCTGCTAAGATGTCCCAGGTCATTGTTGCCTTTGATCCTCAGACATTTAACTTTGTCCTGACAAAGGAGCAGTTCCAAAACGTCAAACAGGGACTGCCTTTGCATTTGACGCAGTCAAACTGCATGCGCCTGGAGAAGCCAAAAGGCTTACAGCACCTGGTATTCCCAGGCGGTCTCCCCATCCAAGTACTAACCAGGCCCGACTCTGCTTAGCTTCTGAGATAAAACTCTGGCTTTTAGTCTGCGAAAAGAGAGTGAAAGTGAACTCCACTTTGAGATGGCTCTGGGATTGGGCCGACTGGGAGAATTGCTTGAAAAAAACCTCTACACCCAATGAGCGGTCAGAACAAAGCCTCAAGACCCCTAGTCTTTTGCACAGAGTAAAAGACAAAGCAGCCATTGAATAGGGCCCGATTGTTCCTACCTGGTCGGCCGAGGAGCCAGCGTCTCAACCAAGCAAAGCTCACCGTGGGGAAGGTGGCTATGCCAACTAGCCTGATGCACTGCTCCCGCAGTGTCAAATTCTCGTACTCTGGTTTCTCTTCATAACGTACAAGTCTTTCGCCTTTTACTAAAGACTTCCGTGGAGAGCAACATTAATGAGTTGTTTCTATTTTTGGAAGGCTTTACCTTTGCGGGTGAAGTACTTGAGGTGGTTTAATCCACCTCAAGTACTTCATTTTATGAACTAAACCACCTGAAATGCCTAATTATATCAACTAAACCACCTGAAATGCTTAATTTTATCAACTAAACCACCTGAAATGCTTAATTTTATCAACTAAACCACCTGAAATGCTAAACTTTCTGAACTAAACCACCTGAAATGCTTCATTTTATCAACTAAACCACCTGAAATGTTTCATTTTCATGATCTAAACCACCTCAAATGTTTCATTTTCATGATCTAAACCACGTCAAATACTTAACGAGCCAAAAATGCTCAAAAAAAAAAAAGCTCTGTTTTGGAGGCCTCATAACTCAGTCATACGACATCACAGAGACCTCATTCAATGTTTATATGTGACAGGAGACTCTCAACTTTATAGGGGTTGTTCAAGATATTTCTATCACGATTAATACCCATGGTTATAGGAGTGAAAAAGAAGGCACTTTTGCCTAAATGCCAGAAACTGCCCTATTTTGGAGTTGCCATAACTCAGCCATCCGACATCACAGAGACCTCATTCAAAGTTTATGTGACAAGAGACTCTCGACTTTAACTAAACTAAAAAAAAAATTTATTGGGCGGGCAGTAGATTGGCACCCATCAAATTTCTTTAGGAATTTTCTAGAAGATCAGAAAGATGAAGAAAAGCCGGATTGTCTCAACCAAGCAAAGCTCATCATGGGGAAGGTGGCTATGCCAACTAGCCTGATGCACTGCTCCCGCAGTGTCAACTACTCGTACTCTGGTTTATCTTCATAACGTACAAGTCTTTTGCCTTTTACTAAAGACTTCCGTGGAGAGCAACATTAATGAGTTGTTTCTATTTTTGGAAGGCTTTACCTTTGCGGGTGAAGTACTTGAGGTGGTTTAATCCACCTCAAGTACTTCATTTTATCAACTAAACCACCTGAAATGCCTAATTTGATCAACTAAACCACCTGAAATGCCTAATTTGATCAACTAAACCACCTGAAATGCTTTATTTTATCAACAAAACCACATCAAATGTTTCATTTTCATGGATTTAACCATCTCAAGTACTTCATTTTATCAACTAAACCACCTTAAAGCGGCAGTCGGCAACTTTTTTTTAGTCATATTAGCTTGAACTGTCATGGGATTCTGGAAGTAGAATATTAAATAGTCTGTTTAGGAAAAATAACGAAATCTGTAGCTCCCTCTGAAGCCTGTAATCATGCTTACAAAAACCGAGCGCTCCCGGCTGTTTTTTAACCAATCAAGTTAGGGTGGAGGAATCCTACCTGTCAATCACAGCTTGTGCACACGCTGCTGAGCGTGAGTCTGCCCCAGCTTGTGTGCGCTCAAACTGGTGTGAACTCACGTGCACAACCTCGTCCACAGAGGGGGAAGGGTTTGGGGGGCAATTCGGAGCTTGTTAGAGGTTGGGGGAGGGACCTGAAAGTTGTATCAGTTCGAATTTTCCGACTTTAGACTCGGAATTTTGAAAACTTGCCGACTGCAGCTTTAAATGCTTAATTTTATGAACTAAACCACCTGAAATGCTTTATTTTATCATCTAGAAGATCAGAAAGATGAAGAAAAGCCGGACTGTTTTAATCTGCAAGCTTTTCAGATTCAGGTTAGCTGCTGGCATGGAACAGCAGACAGTTGAATTTGCTGCACCGTCCGGCCGAGTGAGGCACCTGGAAAAGAGGTGTCAGCCTCTGACAGTTCCAACTCATACTTACCTGGCAGGGGAGATACCATGATCAAGAAGGTGGTTCACCCAGGACGAGGCTCAGCCATTGCACACCGGCTGTACTGACCCTTGCGAATTCCCCAAATGTGGGAATCTCCACTGCATAATTTCTGGTAGTGGGGGACTGCGTTCGCGCTCTCCCCTGATTTGACTGTATAATGTGAATATCCCTTGGCAAGGCCCTCAGCTCGTACAAAGTGCAAAATTGGATTTAGACTTTAGGACAAATAAGGCATATTATTGGGTAAAAGATTTGTCAATCAAATCCATGGAGAGGGAGGGATGGGAAATCATGGGCATGCTGTACTATTGGTCAATTAGCTGTCAAAAGCTGCCAGGCCATGTGGTGAAGTGTTGTGGCAGGGTGAATCTAGGGAAATGTACAAAATACGACTTAAATGATCGTTTTATACAAGTGTTTTGTCTAATTGGGAGTGTTGGACATTGAATCGTGTTTTAATGTTTGCATTGCTGTCTATTGATCACTTCATTTGAGTGATTTATTAATTTTCACCCACCAGCTGGTACTTGGTATTGTATGAAAAAAAGAAAAAGGTGGTTAAAAAAAGACATGAGACTAATTGGTGTGGCTATTTTCAGAAACATTTGGATGTGAATGTAAACAAAACCTCTAAAGCTCTTATTTTTGTCTTTCCATAGGTCGACCCGCTGGTTTGAGGCCTACATGGTGATGGAGACATTGATTATGGGGGAAATGACACACTGTTACCTCTGCAACATTGTCTATTAAGTCAATAAACTTTTTTTATTTCTTCACAGTTGTATGCTGTTCATGTGTTTATTATTACAGATGATGGTATATCATGAATGATTATAATTACTGGTAGGTTACATTATAATGAATAGATTGAAGGAGAACATTGAAAGTGTTGACTTGGAAATGACACAACACACTGCTACTGCGATTCAAGGCACTTTAAGGGCTGAAGTGCATTTATTCAAGTGCATTCTCATTTAGTAAACAAAGTTAAGACATGTATAGTGCACATTTTTCATGACAAGACATTTGAAATTAAGTGTGTGAGGGGGAGAGAGAGAGAGAGGGGGGGGGGGGGTGAGGTGGAGGTGGAGGTGGAGGGAGAGTGTGTGTGTGTGAGACAGAGACAGACTGATTGACCAGGAGCAGTGGGCAGACAGGAGACAGAGCCATGTGCAACAGCAGATATGGGAACAAACAAGAAATCAAGTGTAAGTGAACAATACAAATGAGAACTATATACATGTGCATGTAGGAGTGCAATCAGGAAACTATATACACAAACAACAACATAGGGACATCAAAGATAAGAGAAAAAAAAAGTTCAGACAAGTCAAGATCAGTCACTGGGCCTCAGTATCAGTCATTTACCAGCCGTTGATGTCACAGATGGGCCTCACCGTGTTGCCGTAGCCACAGCGGTACAGGAAAGCCTTCGGGTTGTCCTTGGCAGGACAGCCGGGCTCGGTGCAGCGGACGCTGTAGCGCCACACACCAACTGGCCTCCAGAAGAAGACGCGGTGTCGGAAGAAACTGTCTGCCACGGGGACAGTGCTGCCATCCACCACACCGGGCATCTCGGGAGGGTGGAACCACATCTTTTCACTCTTCAGGACCTTCCTCCACCTATTCCTGCCGTACATGTCAGAGAAGGGCCGCGGCTTCAGAAAGAGCCCCCTCTCCTCATCCTCCTTCAGCCACTTAATGTCTTGCTCGGGCAGCCCGCTGTCCTCAGCCTCCCAGGATTTGTGCCATCCTTCAAACAGGATGGCGTCTTCACCACCAACTGCCTCCTGTGACTGGCTCTCTGTAAATACAAAAAAACCCAAAACACATTGATTATAGTATATCCACACTGTCGAATGAGGCTTTTCATTACAGCAGCCCACTGGATGTGACATGCACGATCTGTGTGCTATTAGCCAGTAAACTAATACAACTTGTGTTAAATGAATATGTACCTTGTGTTTCGTAGGTGGACAGAGCCTCCACAAGCAGAGCGTCGTCTTCCCAGCTGGGGTCTGCTGAGCTGGGAGTGGTGGCTGATGGACGGGGCGCAAAGAAGGAGGGTACCGGTGAAGAGGTAGGCACAGCTGCACGGGGTGCTGGGGCAGCCGACTTGGAGGAGGCCTTCTTCTTCGGCTTCGCGGTGGAGGTGGGGGATGCTGCTGCTGCTGCTGGTGCTGAAGGGGGCTTTGTGGTGGAGGTAGGTGTGGCTGATGGACGAGCCTTGCTGGTGATGGAGGGAGATGCAGGAGGAGGAGGTGATGGAGGGGCCTTGCTGGTGGTGGGTGGTGCTGCTGCTGCTGCTGCAGATGCTGCTGGGGGCTTGCTGGAGGAAGCAGACGCGGTGGAAGGAGTGGCTACACCCTGCTGAGGTATTAGGAGGAATATTACATTTCAGTTTTGCTGAATACATTTGTTATGTTATACCTTTATACACATGTTCACCTGCACACATACCTCCTTGTCCAGAATGTACTTTCTGAACCTCTTCAGGGCCTTTGAATTGATGTCATCCTCCTTCATGATGAGCCACTGTGTCACCGACGTGTAGGCCTCCTGCGCCCTCTTCCTCTCAGCGTCGCTGCCAACCTGAGGATCCGCCAGGAGCCTCTTGTGCAGGCTGTACCACTGCCACATCTCCAGGTAGGTGAACGGCTTGAACCTCCCCTGTCCATAGATGGCCCGGTCCACATTCACCTCCAGGTGGCACGAGACGGTGGTGAAGAGGTGCGCGTACTTGACCAGCTGCTCCTTCAGCCACTCGTCGTTGATGGTCTTCCTCTTCTCAGGGTGCCTCATCTCCTTCATGTGGCGGTCGACGATGCTGAAATGGCATAGTAATGTAACATAGTGATACAGTACTATTAAGTTATAACACTATTCACATGGCCATCACTTACTATTTGCAGTAGCCGACATCATTCTCGACCAGCCACTTGAAGCTCTTGCTGGTGTACTGGCCAAAGGTCGTCACCAGCTGCCCCAGGACTTGCGCCTCAGTTGGAGAGGGTGTGACGATCTGGCATTTCTTCAAAGCTGTAGACAGATAAATAAGGGGGAACAAAATTAAAGTAATCATGTCTAGACAGTAGTGCAGTTGTAAGCACAGGGTTGTGCATGCACTCTTCTCACCTTCTTTGTAAGCCTTGTCTGAGTCTCTCAGCCTACTGTCCACTGTCTCACGGTCCCGTGCATGTGCCTTAAGGAAGTCCTTGGCCTCCTTGGTCATCCCAAGCACACACTGCTGCCTGTCCTTAGGGAAGCTTGTGTCCAGGATGGACAGCACAGGCATCAGAGGATCCATTTGCTTCTATAAACACACACAGACAGACAGACACACACACACACACACACACACACACAGCCTGTCTGTATAGTATAACCAGTTGTTTAGTTTACAAGTTATAGAGGGGAAAAAATCACAGATGCTGACACGATTGCATTACTGTAGTTATAAATCTGTATAACTATGGGATATTAATAGTAAATTGTTCCATGTAGTAATGGCATGAGACTAGTATAAAAGCTTTGTATTAGAATAGGATGCATATTATTCAGAAATCTGTGTCACAACAGATGTTTCAACAAAAGACATGCAGAGAGAAGAGAGAAAAATGCTTACAGCACCTGGTATTCCCAAGCGGTCTCCCATCCAAGTACTAACCAGGCCCAACCCTGCTTGGCTTCCGAGATCGGGCGTGTTCAGGGCGGTGTGGCCGTAAGCCACAGTCCCTGTGACAAATATGTGTTACATAGGTGCTGGAACCATACGTTTCCCCTATTTTACCAGAGAGTTGGCTTGAGAGGCTGATGTTGAGCCTGCACGTCGACTTCCCTGATGTGATTGTTCTCTGCAGCTGAAAATGGGACTCTCGGATAACTTAGTGTGTGTCTGTCAAGCTCCTCTGTTCTCTGTGTGTAGTTTGGTGTTCATGGTCATACAGAGAAACCAGGGAAGCTCAATCTCACGACGTGCTCATAAACTGCGTCTTTTCTAAAGATTATAGTTCCATTTTAGAAGTCAGAGTACAATGGCTCCCTGAAACTACCACCATGTACCGCTGGTTTTGTTATTTCACAAGAGTTGGGAAGAGTGCACCGTTCCCGGCGGCACTGCAGTACCGGGTCGATGCGTGGAGTGAATGGAGCAAGCCCTTTTTTCAACCCCTGTGCCTAAAAATCCATTTAATATGTAGTCCTCATATAGAGGACGTATCAGATATTAAACTGATAAGAACAGATACTACACTTGATCTTAGCCAAAAGGCCGAGAAGCGATAACCCTCCACTGTTTCACGTCCGAGCGCCCTTCCTGGCACAATGCGCACTTGTGGCGGTGCTCTTTTTTTGCCTACAAAGCGTCACTTTGCACCTCCGCCCACCCGCTGCAGTGAGCACTCTTCAGCCGTTTCAGATGGTACAACTTTGCACTCCCGCCCGCTCCACTGAGCACCATTCAAACAACAACACTTTAGCGCTCCAGCTTTGAACACGGGCACGGTCTCAACAAATAAGGTGACTCTACTCCGAGAAGTCACTTGGCACAGCAAGAAGATTTCCTTTGCACAGACAGAATGGGCTTCACCCGCAAAGGTAAAGCCTTCCAAAAATAGAAACAACTCATTAATGCTGCTCTCCACGGAAGTCTTTAGTAAAAGGCGAAAGACTTGTACGTTATGAAGAGAAACCAGAGTACGAGTATTTGACACTGCGGGAGCAGTGCATCAGGCTAGTTGGCATAGCCACCTTCCCCACGGTGAGCTTTGCTTGGTTGAGACGCTGGCTCCTCGGCCGACCAGGTAGGAACAATCGGGCCCTATTCAATGGCTGCTTTGTCTTTTACTCTGTGCAAAAGACTAGGGGTGTTGAGGCTTCGTTCTGACCGCTCATTGGGTGTTGAGCTTTTTTTCAAGCAATTCTCCCAGTCGACCCAATCCCAGAGCCATCTCAAAGTGGAGTTCACTTTCACTCTCTTTTCGCAGACTAAAAGCCAGAGTTTTATCTCAGAAGCTAAGCAGAGTCGGGCCTGGTTAGTACTTGGATGGGGAGACCGTCTGGGAATACCAGGTGCTGTAAGCCTTTTGGCTTCTCCAGGCGCATGCAGTTTGACTGCGTCAAATGCAAAGGCAGTCCCTGTTTGACTTTTTGGAACTGCTCCTTTGTCAGGACAAAGTTAAATGTATGAGGATCAAAGGCAACCATGACCTGGGACACCTTAGCAGATCCAGGATCAGCGAGATGGATCACAGGGTGATCATCAGATGTTTCAACAAAAGACATGCAGAGAGAAGAGAGAAAAATGCTTACAGCACCTGGTATTCCCAAGCGGTCTCCCATCCAAGTACTAACCAGGCCCGCCCCTGCTTGACTTCCGAGTTCGGACGAGATCGGGCGTGTTCAGGGTGGTGTGGCCGTAAGCCACAATCCCTGTGACAAATATGTGTTACATAGGTGCTGGAACCATACGTTTCCCCTATTTTACCAGAGAGTTGGCTTGAGAGGCTGATGTTGAGCCTGCACGTCGACTTCCCTGATGTGATTGTTCTCTGCAGCTGAAAATGGGACTCTCAGATAACTTAGTGTGTGTCTGTCAAGCTCCTCTGTTCTCTGTGTGTAGTTTGGTGTTCATGGTCATACAGGGAAACCAGGGAAGCTCAGTCCCACGACATGCTCATAAACTGCGTCTTTTCTAAAGATTATAGTCCTATTTTAGAAGTCAGAATACAACGGCTCCATGAAACTACCACCATGTACCGCTGGTTTTGTTATTTCACAAGAGTTGGGAAGAGTGCACCGTTCCCGGCGGCACTGCAGTACCGGGTCGATGCGTGGAGTGAATGGAGCAAGCCCTTTTTTCAACCCCTGTGCCTAAAAATCCATTTAATATGTAGTCCTCATATAGAGGACGTATCAGATATTAAACTGATAAGAACAGATACTACACTTGATCTTAGCCAAAAGGCCGAGAAGCGATAACCCTCCACTGTTTCACGTCCGAGCGCCCTTCCTGGCACAATGCGCACTTGTGGCGGTGCTCTTTTTTTGCCTACAAAGCGTCACTTTGCACCTCCGCCCACCCGCTGCAGTGAGCACTCTTCAGCCGTTTCAGATGGTACAACTTTGCACTCCCGCCCGCTCCACTGAGCACCATTCAAACAACAACACTTTAGCGCTCCAGCTTTGAACACGGGCACGGTCTCAACAAATAAGGTGACTCTACTCCGAGAAGTCACTTGGCACAGCAAGAAGATTTCCTTTGCACAGACAGAATGGGCTTCACCCGCAAAGGTAAAGCCTTCCAAAAATAGAAACAACTCATTAATGCTGCTCTCCACGGAAGTCTTTAGTAAAAGGCGAAAGACTTGTACGTTATGAAGAGAAACCAGAGTACGAGTATTTGACACTGCGGGAGCAGTGCATCAGGCTAGTTGGCATAGCCACCTTCCCCACGGTGAGCTTTGCTTGGTTGAGACGCTGGCTCCTCGGCCGACCAGGTAGGAACAATCGGGCCCTATTCAATGGCTGCTTTGTCTTTTACTCTGTGCAAAAGACTAGGGGTGTTGAGGCTTCGTTCTGACCGCTCATTGGGTGTTGGGCTTTTTTTCAAGCAATTCTCCCAGTCGACCCAATCCCAGAGCCATCTCAAAGTGGAGTTCACTTTCACTCTCTTTTCGCAGACTAAAAGCCAGAGTTTTATCTCAGAAGCTAAGCAGAGTCGGGCCTGGTTAGTACTTGGATGGGGAGACCGTCTGGGAATACCAGGTGCTGTAAGCCTTTTGGCTTCTCCAGGCGCATGCAGTTTGACTGCGTCAAATGCAAAGGCAGTCCCTGTTTGACTTTTTGGAACTGCTCCTTTGTCAGGACAAAGTTAAATGTATGAGGATCAAAGGCAACCATGACCTGGGACACCTTAGCAGATCCAGGATCAGCGAGATGGATCACAGGGTGATCATCAGATGTTTCAACAAAAGACATGCAGAGAGAAGAGAGAAAAATGCTTACAGCACCTGGTATTCCCAAGCGGTCTCCCATCCAAGTACTAACCAGGCCCGCCCCTGCTTGACTTCCGAGTTCGGACGAGATCGGGCGTGTTCAGGGTGGTGTGGCCGTAAGCCACAATCCCTGTGACAAATATGTGTTACATAGGTGCTGGAACCATACGTTTCCCCTATTTTACCAGAGAGTTGGCTTGAGAGGCTGATGTTGAGCCTGCACGTCGACTTCCCTGATGTGATTGTTCTCTGCAGCTGAAAATGGGACTCTCAGATAACTTAGTGTGTGTCTGTCAAGCTCCTCTGTTCTCTGTGTGTAGTTTGGTGTTCATGGTCATACAGGGAAACCAGGGAAGCTCAGTCCCACGACATGCTCATAAACTGCGTCTTTTCTAAAGATTATAGTCCTATTTTAGAAGTCAGAATACAACGGCTCCATGAAACTACCACCATGTACCGCTGGTTTTGTTATTTCACAAGAGTTGGGAAGAGTGCACCGTTCCCGGCGGCACTGCAGTACCGGGTCGATGCGTGGAGTGAATGGAGCAAGCCCTTTTTTCAACCCCTGTGCCTAAAAATCCATTTAATATGTAGTCCTCATATAGAGGACGTATCAGATATTAAACTGATAAGAACAGATACTACACTTGATCTTAGCCAAAAGGCCGAGAAGCGATAACCCTCCACTGTTTCACGTCCGAGCGCCCTTCCTGGCACAATGCGCACTTGTGGCGGTGCTCTTTTTTTGCCTACAAAGCGTCACTTTGCACCTCCGCCCACCCGCTGCAGTGAGCACTCTTCAGCCGTTTCAGATGGTACAACTTTGCACTCCCGCCCGCTCCACTGAGCACCATTCAAACAACAACACTTTAGCGCTCCAGCTTTGAACACGGGCACGGTCTCAACAAATAAGGTGACTCTACTCCGAGAAGTCACTTGGCACAGCAAGAAGATTTCCTTTGCACAGACAGAATGGGCTTCACCCGCAAAGGTAAAGCCTTCCAAAAATAGAAACAACTCATTAATGCTGCTCTCCACGGAAGTCTTTAGTAAAAGGCGAAAGACTTGTACGTTATGAAGAGAAACCAGAGTACGAGTATTTGACACTGCGGGAGCAGTGCATCAGGCTAGTTGGCATAGCCACCTTCCCCACGGTGAGCTTTGCTTGGTTGAGACGCTGGCTCCTCGGCCGACCAGGTAGGAACAATCGGGCCCTATTCAATGGCTGCTTTGTCTTTTACTCTGTGCAAAAGACTAGGGGTGTTGAGGCTTCGTTCTGACCGCTCATTGGGTGTTGAGCTTTTTTTCAAGCAATTCTCCCAGTCGACCCAATCCCAGAGCCATCTCAAAGTGGAGTTCACTTTCACTCTCTTTTCGCAGACTAAAAGCCAGAGTTTTATCTCAGAAGCTAAGCAGAGTCGGGCCTGGTTAGTACTTGGATGGGGAGACCGTCTGGGAATACCAGGTGCTGTAAGCCTTTTGGCTTCTCCAGGCGCATGCAGTTTGACTGCGTCAAATGCAAAGGCAGTCCCTGTTTGACTTTTTGGAACTGCTCCTTTGTCAGGACAAAGTTAAATGTATGAGGATCAAAGGCAACCATGACCTGGGACACCTTAGCAGATCCAGGATCAGCGAGATGGATCACAGGGTGATCATCAGATGTTTCAACAAAAGACATGCAGAGAGAAGAGAGAAAAATGCTTACAGCACCTGGTATTCCCAAGCGGTCTCCCATCCAAGTACTAACCAGGCCCGCCCCTGCTTGACTTCCGAGTTCGGACGAGATCGGGCGTGTTCAGGGTGGTGTGGCCGTAAGCCACAATCCCTGTGACAAATATGTGTTACATAGGTGCTGGAACCATACGTTTCCCCTATTTTACCAGAGAGTTGGCTTGAGAGGCTGATGTTGAGCCTGCACGTCGACTTCCCTGATGTGATTGTTCTCTGCAGCTGAAAATGGGACTCTCAGATAACTTAGTGTGTGTCTGTCAAGCTCCTCTGTTCTCTGTGTGTAGTTTGGTGTTCATGGTCATACAGGGAAACCAGGGAAGCTCAGTCCCACGACATGCTCATAAACTGCGTCTTTTCTAAAGATTATAGTCCTATTTTAGAAGTCAGAATACAACGGCTCCATGAAACTACCACCATGTACCGCTGGTTTTGTTATTTCACAAGAGTTGGGAAGAGTGCACCGTTCCCGGCGGCACTGCAGTACCGGGTCGATGCGTGGAGTGAATGGAGCAAGCCCTTTTTTCAACCCCTGTGCCTAAAAATCCATTTAATATGTAGTCCTCATATAGAGGACGTATCAGATATTAAACTGATAAGAACAGATACTACACTTGATCTTAGCCAAAAGGCCGAGAAGCGATAACCCTCCACTGTTTCACGTCCGAGCGCCCTTCCTGGCACAATGCGCACTTGTGGCGGTGCTCTTTTTTTGCCTACAAAGCGTCACTTTGCACCTCCGCCCACCCGCTGCAGTGAGCACTCTTCAGCCGTTTCAGATGGTACAACTTTGCACTCCCGCCCGCTCCACTGAGCACCATTCAAACAACAACACTTTAGCGCTCCAGCTTTGAACACGGGCACGGTCTCAACAAATAAGGTGACTCTACTCCGAGAAGTCACTTGGCACAGCAAGAAGATTTCCTTTGCACAGACAGAATGGGCTTCACCCGCAAAGGTAAAGCCTTCCAAAAATAGAAACAACTCATTAATGCTGCTCTCCACGGAAGTCTTTAGTAAAAGGCGAAAGACTTGTACGTTATGAAGAGAAACCAGAGTACGAGTATTTGACACTGCGGGAGCAGTGCATCAGGCTAGTTGGCATAGCCACCTTCCCCACGGTGAGCTTTGCTTGGTTGAGACGCTGGCTCCTCGGCCGACCAGGTAGGAACAATCGGGCCCTATTCAATGGCTGCTTTGTCTTTTACTCTGTGCAAAAGACTAGGGGTGTTGAGGCTTCGTTCTGACCGCTCATTGGGTGTTGAGCTTTTTTTCAAGCAATTCTCCCAGTCGACCCAATCCCAGAGCCATCTCAAAGTGGCGTTCACTTTCACTCTCTTTTCGCAGACTAAAAGCCAGAGTTTTATCTCAGAAGCTAAGCAGAGTCGGGCCTGGTTAGTACTTGGATGGGGAGACCGTCTGGGAATACCAGGTGCTGTAAGCCTTTTGGCTTCTCCAGGCGCATGCAGTTTGACTGCGTCAAATGCAAAGGCAGTCCCTGTTTGACTTTTTGGAACTGCTCCTTTGTCAGGACAAAGTTAAATGTATGAGGATCAAAGGCAACCATGACCTGGGACACCTTAGCAGATCCAGGATCAGCGAGATGGATCACAGGGTGATCATCAGATGTTTCAACAAAAGACATGCAGAGAGAAGAGAGAAAAATGCTTACAGCACCTGGTATTCCCAAGCGGTCTCCCATCCAAGTACTAACCAGGCCCGACCCTGCTTGACTTCCGAGTTCGGACGAGATCGGGCGTGTTCAGGGCGGTGTGGCCGTAAGCCACAATCCCTGTGACAAATATGTGTTACATAGGTGCTGGAACCATACGTTTCCCCTATTTTACCAGAGAGTTGGCTTGAGAGGCTGATGTTGAGCCTGCACGTCGACTTCCCTGATGTGATTGTTCTCTGCAGCTGAAAATGGGACTCTCAGATAACTTAGTGTGTGTCTGTCAAGCTCCTCTGTTCTCTGTGTGTAGTTTGGTGTTCATGGTCATACAGGGAAACCAGGGAAGCTCAGTCCCACGACATGCTCATAAACTGCGTCTTTTCTAAAGATTATAGTCCTATTTTAGAAGTCAGAATACAACGGCTCCATGAAACTACCACCATGTACCGCTGGTTTTGTTATTTCACAAGAGTTGGGAAGAGTGCACCGTTCCCGGCGGCACTGCAGTACCGGGTCGATGCGTGGAGTGAATGGAGCAAGCCCTTTTTTCAACCCCTGTGCCTAAAAATCCATTTAATATGTAGTCCTCATATAGAGGACGTATCAGATATTAAACTGATAAGAACAGATACTACACTTGATCTTAGCCAAAAGGCCGAGAAGCGATAACCCTCCACTGTTTCACGTCCGAGCGCCCTTCCTGGCACAATGCGCACTTGTGGCGGTGCTCTTTTTTTGCCTACAAAGCGTCACTTTGCACCTCCGCCCACCCGCTGCAGTGAGCACTCTTCAGCCGTTTCAGATGGTACAACTTTGCACTCCCGCCCGCTCCACTGAGCACCATTCAAACAACAACACTTTAGCGCTCCAGCTTTGAACACGGGCACGGTCTCAACAAATAAGGTGACTCTACTCCGAGAAGTCACTTGGCACAGCAAGAAGATTTCCTTTGCACAGACAGAATGGGCTTCACCCGCAAAGGTAAAGCCTTCCAAAAATAGAAACAACTCATTAATGCTGCTCTCCACGGAAGTCTTTAGTAAAAGGCGAAAGACTTGTACGTTATGAAGAGAAACCAGAGTACGAGTATTTGACACTGCGGGAGCAGTGCATCAGGCTAGTTGGCATAGCCACCTTCCCCACGGTGAGCTTTGCTTGGTTGAGACGCTGGCTCCTCGGCCGACCAGGTAGGAACAATCGGGCCCTATTCAATGGCTGCTTTGTCTTTTACTCTGTGCAAAAGACTAGGGGTGTTGAGGCTTCGTTCTGACCGCTCATTGGGTGTTGAGCTTTTTTTCAAGCAATTCTCCCAGTCGACCCAATCCCAGAGCCATCTCAAAGTGGCGTTCACTTTCACTCTCTTTTCGCAGACTAAAAGCCAGAGTTTTATCTCAGAAGCTAAGCAGAGTCGGCCTGGTTAGTACTTGGATGGGGAGACCGTCTGGGAATACCAGGTGCTGTAAGCCTTTTGGCTTCTCCAGGCGCATGCAGTTTGACTGCGTCAAATGCAAAGGCAGTCCCTGTTTGACTTTTTGGAACTGCTCCTTTGTCAGGACAAAGTTAAATGTATGAGGATCAAAGGCAACCATGACCTGGGACACCTTAGCAGATCCAGGATCAGCGAGATGGATCACAGGGTGATCATCAGATGTTTCAACAAAAGACATGCAGAGAGAAGAGAGAAAAATGCTTACAGCACCTGGTATTCCCAAGCGGTCTCCCATCCAAGTACTAACCAGGCCCGACCCTGCTTGACTTCCGAGTTCGGACGAGATCGGGCGTGTTCAGGGCGGTGTGGCCGTAAGCCACAATCCCTGTGACAAATATGTGTTACATAGGTGCTGGAACCATACGTTTCCCCTATTTTACCAGAGAGTTGGCTTGAGAGGCTGATGTTGAGCCTGCACGTCGACTTCCCTGATGTGATTGTTCTCTGCAGCTGAAAATGGGACTCTCAGATAACTTAGTGTGTGTCTGTCAAGCTCCTCTGTTCTCTGTGTGTAGTTTGGTGTTCATGGTCATACAGGGAAACCAGGGAAGCTCAGTCCCACGACATGCTCATAAACTGCGTCTTTTCTAAAGATTATAGTCCTATTTTAGAAGTCAGAATACAACGGCTCCATGAAACTACCACCATGTACCGCTGGTTTTGTTATTTCACAAGAGTTGGGAAGAGTGCACCGTTCCCGGCGGCACTGCAGTACCGGGTCGATGCGTGGAGTGAATGGAGCAAGCCCTTTTTTCAACCCCTGTGCCTAAAATCCATTTAATATGTAGTCCTCATATAGAGGACGTATCAGATATTAAACTGATAAGAACAGATACTACACTTGATCTTAGCCAAAAGGCCGAGAAGCGATAACCCTCCACTGTTTCACGTCCGAGCGCCCTTCCTGGCACAATGCGCACTTGTGGCGGTGCTCTTTTTTTGCCTACAAAGCGTCACTTTGCACCTCCGCCCACCCGCTGCAGTGAGCACTCTTCAGCCGTTTCAGATGGTACAACTTTGCACTCCCGCCCGCTCCACTGAGCACCATTCAAACAACAACACTTTAGCGCTCCAGCTTTGAACACGGGCACGGTCTCAACAAATAAGGTGACTCTACTCCGAGAAGTCACTTGGCACAGCAAGAAGATTTCCTTTGCACAGACAGAATGGGCTTCACCCGCAAAGGTAAAGCCTTCCAAAAATAGAAACAACTCATTAATGCTGCTCTCCACGGAAGTCTTTAGTAAAAGGCGAAAGACTTGTACGTTATGAAGAGAAACCAGAGTACGAGTATTTGACACTGCGGGAGCAGTGCATCAGGCTAGTTGGCATAGCCACCTTCCCCACGGTGAGCTTTGCTTGGTTGAGACGCTGGCTCCTCGGCCGACCAGGTAGGAACAATCGGGCCCTATTCAATGGCTGCTTTGTCTTTTACTCTGTGCAAAAGACTAGGGGTGTTGAGGCTTCGTTCTGACCGCTCATTGGGTGTTGAGCTTTTTTTCAAGCAATTCTCCCAGTCGACCCAATCCCAGAGCCATCTCAAAGTGGCGTTCACTTTCACTCTCTTTTCGCAGACTAAAAGCCAGAGTTTTATCTCAGAAGCTAAGCAGAGTCGGGCCTGGTTAGTACTTGGATGGGGAGACCGTCTGGGAATACCAGGTGCTGTAAGCCTTTTGGCTTCTCCAGGCGCATGCAGTTTGACTGCGTCAAATGCAAAGGCAGTCCCTGTTTGACTTTTTGGAACTGCTCCTTTGTCAGGACAAAGTTAAATGTATGAGGATCAAAGGCAACCATGACCTGGGACACCTTAGCAGATCCAGGATCAGCGAGATGGATCACAGGGTGATCATCAGATGTTTCAACAAAAGACATGCAGAGAGAAGAGAGAAAAATGCTTACAGCACCTGGTATTCCCAAGCGGTCTCCCATCCAAGTACTAACCAGGCCCGACCCTGCTTGACTTCCGAGTTCGGACGAGATCGTTGCGTGTTCAGGGCGGTGTGGCCGTAAGCCACAATCCCTGTGACAAATATGTGTTACATAGGTGCTGGAACCATACGTTTCCCCTATTTTACCAGAGAGTTGGCTTGAGAGGCTGATGTTGAGCCTGCACGTCGACTTCCCTGATGTGATTGTTCTCTGCAGCTGAAAATGGGACTCTCAGATAACTTAGTGTGTGTCTGTCAAGCTCCTCTGTTCTCTGTGTGTAGTTTGGTGTTCATGGTCATACAGGGAAACCAGGGAAGCTCAGTCCCACGACATGCTCATAAACTGCGTCTTTTCTAAAGATTATAGTCCTATTTTAGAAGTCAGAATACAACGGCTCCATGAAACTACCACCATGTACCGCTGGTTTTGTTATTTCACAAGAGTTGGGAAGAGTGCACCGTTCCCGGCGGCACTGCAGTACCGGGTCGATGCGTGGAGTGAATGGAGCAAGCCCTTTTTTCAACCCCTGTGCCTAAAAATCCATTTAATATGTAGTCCTCATATAGAGGACGTATCAGATATTAAACTGATAAGAACAGATACTACACTTGATCTTAGCCAAAAGGCCGAGAAGCGATAACCCTCCACTGTTTCACGTCCGAGCGCCCTTCCTGGCACAATGCGCACTTGTGGCGGTGCTCTTTTTTTGCCTACAAAGCGTCACTTTGCACCTCCGCCCACCCGCTGCAGTGAGCACTCTTCAGCCGTTTCAGATGGTACAACTTTGCACTCCCGCCCGCTCCACTGAGCACCATTCAAACAACAACACTTTAGCGCTCCAGCTTTGAACACGGGCACGGTCTCAACAAATAAGGTGACTCTACTCCGAGAAGTCACTTGGCACAGCAAGAAGATTTCCTTTGCACAGACAGAATGGGCTTCACCCGCAAAGGTAAAGCCTTCCAAAAATAGAAACAACTCATTAATGCTGCTCTCCACGGAAGTCTTTAGTAAAAGGCGAAAGACTTGTACGTTATGAAGAGAAACCAGAGTACGAGTATTTGACACTGCGGGAGCAGTGCATCAGGCTAGTTGGCATAGCCACCTTCCCCACGGTGAGCTTTGCTTGGTTGAGACGCTGGCTCCTCGGCCGACCAGGTAGGAACAATCGGGCCCTATTCAATGGCTGCTTTGTCTTTTACTCTGTGCAAAAGACTAGGGGTGTTGAGGCTTCGTTCTGACCGCTCATTGGGTGTTGAGCTTTTTTTCAAGCAATTCTCCCAGTCGACCCAATCCCAGAGCCATCTCAAAGTGGCGTTCACTTTCACTCTCTTTTCGCAGACTAAAAGCCAGAGTTTTATCTCAGAAGCTAAGCAGAGTCGGGCCTGGTTAGTACTTGGATGGGGAGACCGTCTGGGAATACCAGGTGCTGTAAGCCTTTTGGCTTCTCCAGGCGCATGCAGTTTGACTGCGTCAAATGCAAAGGCAGTCCCTGTTTGACTTTTGGAACTGCTCCTTTGTCAGGACAAAGTTAAATGTATGAGGATCAAAGGCAACCATGACCTGGGACACCTTAGCAGATCCAGGATCAGCGAGATGGATCACAGGGTGATCATCAGATGTTTCAACAAAAGACATGCAGAGAGAAGAGAGAAAAATGCTTACAGCACCTGGTATTCCCAAGCGGTCTCCCATCCAAGTACTAACCAGGCCCGACCCTGCTTGACTTCCGAGTTCGGACGAGATCGGGCGTGTTCAGGGCGGTGTGGCCGTAAGCCACAATCCCTGTGACAAATATGTGTTACATAGGTGCTGGAACCATACGTTTCCCCTATTTTACCAGAGAGTTGGCTTGAGAGGCTGATGTTGAGCCTGCACGTCGACTTCCCTGATGTGATTGTTCTCTGCAGCTGAAAATGGGACTCTCAGATAACTTAGTGTGTGTCTGTCAAGCTCCTCTGTTCTCTGTGTGTAGTTGGTGTTCATGGTCATACAGGGAAACCAGGGAAGCTCAGTCCCACGACATGCTCATAAACTGCGTCTTTTCTAAAGATTATAGTCCTATTTTAGAAGTCAGAATACAACGGCTCATGAAACTACCACCATGTACCGCTGGTTTTGTTATTTCACAAGAGTTGGGAAGAGTGCACCGTTCCCGGCGGCACTGCAGTACCGGGTCGATGCGTGGAGTGAATGGAGCAAGCCCTTTTTTCAACCCCTGTGCCTAAAAATCCATTTAATATGTAGTCCTCATATAGAGGACGTATCAGATATTAAACTGATAAGAACAGATACTACACTTGATCTTAGCCAAAAGGCCGAGAAGCGATAACCCTCCACTGTTTCACGTCCGAGCGCCCTTCCTGGCACAATGCGCACTTGTGGCGGTGCTCTTTTTTTGCCTACAAAGCGTCACTTTGCACCTCCGCCCACCCGCTGCAGTGAGCACTCTTCAGCCGTTTCAGATGGTACAACTTTGCACTCCCGCCCGCTCCACTGAGCACCATTCAAACAACAACACTTTAGCGCTCCAGCTTTGAACACGGGCACGGTCTCAACAAATAAGGTGACTCTACTCCGAGAAGTCACTTGGCACAGCAAGAAGATTTCCTTTGCACAGACAGAATGGGCTTCACCCGCAAAGGTAAAGCCTTCCAAAAATAGAAACAACTCATTAATGCTGCTCTCCACGGAAGTCTTTAGTAAAAGGCGAAAGACTTGTACGTTATGAAGAGAAACCAGAGTACGAGTATTTGACACTGCGGGAGCAGTGCATCAGGCTAGTTGGCATAGCCACCTTCCCCACGGTGAGCTTTGCTTGGTTGAGACGCTGGCTCCTCGGCCGACCAGGTAGGAACAATCGGGCCCTATTCAATGGCTGCTTTGTCTTTTACTCTGTGCAAAAGACTAGGGGTGTTGAGGCTTCGTTCTGACCGCTCATTGGGTGTTGAGCTTTTTTTCAAGCAATTCTCCCAGTCGACCCAATCCCAGAGCCATCTCAAAGTGGAGTTCACTTTCACTCTCTTTTCGAGACTAAAAGCCAGAGTTTTATCTCAGAAGCTAAGCAGAGTCGGCCTGGTTAGTACTTGGATGGGGAGACCGTCTGGGAATACCAGGTGCTGTAAGCCTTTTGGCTTCTCCAGGCGCATGCAGTTTGACTGCGTCAAATGCAAAGGCAGTCCCTGTTTGACTTTTTGGAACTGCTCCTTTGTCAGGACAAAGTTAAATGTATGAGGATCAAAGGCAACCATGACCTGGGACACCTTAGCAGATCCAGGATCAGCGAGATGGATCACAGGGTGATCATCAGATGTTTCAACAAAAGACATGCAGAGAGAAGAGAGAAAAATGCTTACAGCACCTGGTATTCCCAAGCGGTCTCCCATCCAAGTACTAACCAGGCCCGACCCTGCTTGACTTCCGAGTTCGGACGAGATCGGGCGTGTTCAGGGCGGTGTGGCCGTAAGCCACAATCCCTGTGACAAATATGTGTTACATAGGTGCTGGAACCATAACGTTTCCCCTATTTTACCAGAGAGTTGGCTTGAGAGGCTGATGTTGAGCCTGCACGTCGACTTCCCTGATGTGATTGTTCTCTGCAGCTGAAAATGGGACTCTCAGATAACTTAGTGTGTGTCTGTCAAGCTCCTCTGTTCTCTGTGTGTAGTTTGGTGTTCATGGTCATACAGGGAAACCAGGGAAGCTCAGTCCCACGACATGCTCATAAACTGCGTCTTTTCTAAAGATTATAGTCCTATTTTAGAAGTCAGAATACAACGGCTCCATGAAACTACCACCATGTACCGCTGGTTTTGTTATTTCACAAGAGTTGGGAAGAGTGCACCGTTCCCGGCGGCACTGCAGTACCGGGTCGATGCGTGGAGTGAATGGAGCAAGCCCTTTTTTCAACCCCTGTGCCTAAAAATCCATTTAATATGTAGTCCTCATATAGAGGACGTATCAGATATTAAACTGATAAGAACAGATACTACACTTGATCTTAGCCAAAAGGCCGAGAAGCGATAACCCTCCACTGTTTCACGTCCGAGCGCCCTTCCTGGCACAATGCGCACTTGTGGCGGTGCTCTTTTTTTGCCTACAAAGCGTCACTTTGCACCTCCGCCCACCCGCTGCAGTGAGCACTCTTCAGCCGTTTCAGATGGTACAACTTTGCACTCCCGCCCGCTCCACTGAAACCATTCAAACAACAACACTTTAGCGCTCCAGCTTTGAACACGGGCACGGTCTCAACAAATAAGGTGACTCTACTCCGAGAAGTCACTTGGCACAGCAAGAAGATTTCCTTTGCACAGACAGAATGGGCTTCACCCGCAAAGGTAAAGCCTTCCAAAAATAGAAACAACTCATTAATGCTGCTCTCCACGGAAGTCTTTAGTAAAAGGCGAAAGACTTGTACGTTATGAAGAGAAACCAGAGTACGAGTATTTGACACTGCGGGAGCAGTGCATCAGGCTAGTTGGCATAGCCACCTTCCCCACGGTGAGCTTTGCTTGGTTGAGACGCTGGCTCCTCGGCCGACCAGGTAGGAACAATCGGGCCCTATTCAATGGCTGCTTTGTCTTTTACTCTGTGCAAAAGACTAGGGGTGTTGAGGCTTCGTTCTGACCGCTCATTGGGTGTTGAGCTTTTTTTCAAGCAATTCTCCCAGTCGACCCAATCCCAGAGCCATCTCAAAGTGGCGTTCACTTTCACTCTCTTTTCGCAGACTAAAAGCCAGAGTTTTATCTCAGAAGCTAAGCAGAGTCGGGCCTGGTTAGTACTTGGATGGGGAGACCGTCTGGGAATACCAGGTGCTGTAAGCCTTTTGGCTTCTCCAGGCGCATGCAGTTTGACTGCGTCAAATGCAAAGGCAGTCCCTGTTTGACTTTTTGGAACTGCTCCTTTGTCAGGACAAAGTTAAATGTATGAGGATCAAAGGCAACCATGACCTGGGACACCTTAGCAGATCCAGGATCAGCGAGATGGATCACAGGGTGATCATCAGATGTTTCAACAAAAGACATGCAGAGAGAAGAGAGAAAAATGCTTACAGCACCTGGTATTCCCAAGCGGTCTCCCATCCAAGTACTAACCAGGCCCGACCCTGCTTGACTTCCGAGTTCGGACGAGATCGGGCGTGTTCAGGGCGGTGTGGCCGTAAGCCACAATCCCTGTGACAAATATGTGTTACATAGGTGCTGGAACCATACGTTTCCCCTATTTTACCAGAGAGTTGGCTTGAGAGGCTGATGTTGAGCCTGCACGTCGACTTCCCTGATGTGATTGTTCTCTGCAGCTGAAAATGGGACTCTCAGATAACTTAGTGTGTGTCTGTCAAGCTCCTCTGTTCTCTGTGTGTAGTTTGGTGTTCATGGTCATACAGGGAAACCAGGGAAGCTCAGTCCCACGACATGCTCATAAACTGCGTCTTTTCTAAAGATTATAGTCCTATTTTAGAAGTCAGAATACAACGGCTCCATGAAACTACCACCATGTACCGCTGGTTTTGTTATTTCACAAGAGTTGGGAAGAGTGCACCGTTCCCGGCGGCACTGCAGTACCGGGTCGATGCGTGGAGTGAATGGAGCAAGCCCTTTTTTCAACCCCTGTGCCTAAAAATCCATTTAATATGTAGTCCTCATATAGAGGACGTATCAGATATTAAACTGATAAGAACAGATACTACACTTGATCTTAGCCAAAAGGCCGAGAAGCGATAACCCTCCACTGTTTCACGTCCGAGCGCCCTTCCTGGCACAATGCGCACTTGTGGCGGTGCTCTTTTTTTGCCTACAAAGCGTCACTTTGCACCTCCGCCCACCCGCTGCAGTGAGCACTCTTCAGCCGTTTCAGATGGTACAACTTTGCACTCCCGCCCGCTCCACTGAGCACCATTCAAACAACAACACTTTAGCGCTCCAGCTTTGAACACGGGCACGGTCTCAACAAATAAGGTGACTCTACTCCGAGAAGTCACTTGGCACAGCAAGAAGATTTCCTTTGCACAGACAGAATGGGCTTCACCCGCAAAGGTAAAGCCTTCCAAAAATAGAAACAACTCATTAATGCTGCTCTCCACGGAAGTCTTTAGTAAAAGGCGAAAGACTTGTACGTTATGAAGAGAAACCAGAGTACGAGTATTTGACACTGCGGGAGCAGTGCATCAGGCTAGTTGGCATAGCCACCTTCCCCACGGTGAGCTTTGCTTGGTTGAGACGCTGGCTCCTCGGCCGACCAGGTAGGAACAATCGGGCCCTATTCAATGGCTGCTTTGTCTTTTACTCTGTGCAAAAGACTAGGGGTGTTGAGGCTTCGTTCTGACCGCTCATTGGGTGTTGAGCTTTTTTTCAAGCAATTCTCCCAGTCGACCCAATCCCAGAGCCATCTCAAAGTGGCGTTCACTTTCACTCTCTTTTCGCAGACTAAAAGCCAGAGTTTTATCTCAGAAGCTAAGCAGAGTCGGGCCTGGTTAGTACTTGGATGGGGAGACCGTCTGGGAATACCAGGTGCTGTAAGCCTTTTGGCTTCTCCAGGCGCATGCAGTTTGACTGCGTCAAATGCAAAGGCAGTCCCTGTTTGACTTTTTGGAACTGCTCCTTTGTCAGGACAAAGTTAAATGTATGAGGATCAAAGGCAACCATGACCTGGGACACCTTAGCAGATCCAGGATCAGCGAGATGGATCACAGGGTGATCATCAGATGTTTCAACAAAAGACATGCAGAGAGAAGAGAGAAAAATGCTTACAGCACCTGGTATTCCCAAGCGGTCTCCCATCCAAGTACTAACCAGGCCCGACCCTGCTTGACTTCCGAGTTCGGACGAGATCGGGCGTGTTCAGGGCGGTGTGGCCGTAAGCCACAATCCCTGTGACAAATATGTGTTACATAGGTGCTGGAACCATACGTTTCCCCTATTTTACCAGAGAGTTGGCTTGAGAGGCTGATGTTGAGCCTGCACGTCGACTTCCCTGATGTGATTGTTCTCTGCAGCTGAAAATGGGACTCTCAGATAACTTAGTGTGTGTCTGTCAAGCTCCTCTGTTCTCTGTGTGTAGTTTGGTGTTCATGGTCATACAGGGAAACCAGGGAAGCTCAGTCCCACGACATGCTCATAAACTGCGTCTTTTCTAAAGATTATAGTCCTATTTTAGAAGTCAGAATACAACGGCTCCATGAAACTACCACCATGTACCGCTGGTTTTGTTATTTCACAAGAGTTGGGAAGAGTGCACCGTTCCCGGCGGCACTGCAGTACCGGGTCGATGCGTGGAGTGAATGGAGCAAGCCCTTTTTTCAACCCCTGTGCCTAAAAATCCATTTAATATGTAGTCCTCATATAGAGGACGTATCAGATATTAAACTGATAAGAACAGATACTACACTTGATCTTAGCCAAAAGGCCGAGAAGCGATAACCCTCCACTGTTTCACGTCCGAGCGCCCTTCCTGGCACAATGCGCACTTGTGGCGGTGCTCTTTTTTTGCCTACAAAGCGTCACTTTGCACCTCCGCCCACCCGCTGCAGTGAGCACTCTTCAGCCGTTTCAGATGGTACAACTTTGCACTCCCGCCCGCTCCACTGAGCACCATTCAAACAACAACACTTTAGCGCTCCAGCTTTGAACACGGGCACGGTCTCAACAAATAAGGTGACTCTACTCCGAGAAGTCACTTGGCACAGCAAGAAGATTTCCTTTGCACAGACAGAATGGGCTTCACCCGCAAAGGTAAAGCCTTCCAAAAATAGAAACAACTCATTAATGCTGCTCTCCACGGAAGTCTTTAGTAAAAGGCGAAAGACTTGTACGTTATGAAGAGAAACCAGAGTACGAGTATTTGACACTGCGGGAGCAGTGCATCAGGCTAGTTGGCATAGCCACCTTCCCCACGGTGAGCTTTGCTTGGTTGAGACGCTGGCTCCTCGGCCGACCAGGTAGGAACAATCGGGCCCTATTCAATGGCTGCTTTGTCTTTTACTCTGTGCAAAAGACTAGGGGTGTTGAGGCTTCGTTCTGACCGCTCATTGGGTGTTGAGCTTTTTTTCAAGCAATTCTCCCAGTCGACCCAATCCCAGAGCCATCTCAAAGTGGCGTTCACTTTCACTCTCTTTTCGCAGACTAAAAGCCAGAGTTTTATCTCAGAAGCTAAGCAGAGTCGGGCCTGGTTAGTACTTGGATGGGGAGACCGTCTGGGAATACCAGGTGCTGTAAGCCTTTTGGCTTCTCCAGGCGCATGCAGTTTGACTGCGTCAAATGCAAAGGCAGTCCCTGTTTGACTTTTTGGAACTGCTCCTTTGTCAGGACAAAGTTAAATGTATGAGGATCAAAGGCAACCATGACCTGGGACACCTTAGCAGATCCAGGATCAGCGAGATGGATCACAGGGTGATCATCAGATGTTTCAACAAAAGACATGCAGAGAGAAGAGAGAAAAATGCTTACAGCACCTGGTATTCCCAAGCGGTCTCCCATCCAAGTACTAACCAGGCCCGACCCTGCTTGACTTCCGAGTTCGGACGAGATCGGGCGTGTTCAGGGCGGTGTGGCCGTAAGCCACAATCCCTGTGACAAATATGTGTTACATAGGTGCTGGAACCATACGTTTCCCCTATTTTACCAGAGAGTTGGCTTGAGAGGCTGATGTTGAGCCTGCACGTCGACTTCCCTGATGTGATTGTTCTCTGCAGCTGAAAATGGGACTCTCAGATAACTTAGTGTGTGTCTGTCAAGCTCCTCTGTTCTCTGTGTGTAGTTTGGTGTTCATGGTCATACAGGGAAACCAGGGAAGCTCAGTCCCACGACATGCTCATAAACTGCGTCTTTTCTAAAGATTATAGTCCTATTTTAGAAGTCAGAATACAACGGCTCCATGAAACTACCACCATGTACCGCTGGTTTTGTTATTTCACAAGAGTTGGGAAGAGTGCACCGTTCCCGGCGGCACTGCAGTACCGGGTCGATGCGTGGAGTGAATGGAGCAAGCCCTTTTTTCAACCCCTGTGCCTAAAAATCCATTTAATATGTAGTCCTCATATAGAGGACGTATCAGATATTAAACTGATAAGAACAGATACTACACTTGATCTTAGCCAAAAGGCCGAGAAGCGATAACCCTCCACTGTTTCACGTCCGAGCGCCCTTCCTGGCACAATGCGCACTTGTGGCGGTGCTCTTTTTTTGCCTACAAAGCGTCACTTTGCACCTCCGCCCACCCGCTGCAGTGAGCACTCTTCAGCCGTTTCAGATGGTACAACTTTGCACTCCCGCCCGCTCCACTGAGCACCATTCAAACAACAACACTTTAGCGCTCCAGCTTTGAACACGGGCACGGTCTCAACAAATAAGGTGACTCTACTCCGAGAAGTCACTTGGCACAGCAAGAAGATTTCCTTTGCACAGACAGAATGGGCTTCACCCGCAAAGGTAAAGCCTTCCAAAAATAGAAACAACTCATTAATGCTGCTCTCCACGGAAGTCTTTAGTAAAAGGCGAAAGACTTGTACGTTATGAAGAGAAACCAGAGTACGAGTATTTGACACTGCGGGAGCAGTGCATCAGGCTAGTTGGCATAGCCACCTTCCCCACGGTGAGCTTTGCTTGGTTGAGACGCTGGCTCCTCGGCCGACCAGGTAGGAACAATCGGGCCCTATTCAATGGCTGCTTTGTCTTTTACTCTGTGCAAAAGACTAGGGGTGTTGAGGCTTCGTTCTGACCGCTCATTGGGTGTTGAGCTTTTTTTCAAGCAATTCTCCCAGTCGACCCAATCCCAGAGCCATCTCAAAGTGGCGTTCACTTTCACTCTCTTTTCGCAGACTAAAAGCCAGAGTTTTATCTCAGAAGCTAAGCAGAGTCGGGCCTGGTTAGTACTTGGATGGGGAGACCGTCTGGGAATACCAGGTGCTGTAAGCCTTTTGGCTTCTCCAGGCGCATGCAGTTTGACTGCGTCAAATGCAAAGGCAGTCCCTGTTTGACTTTTTGGAACTGCTCCTTTGTCAGGACAAAGTTAAATGTATGAGGATCAAAGGCAACCATGACCTGGGACACCTTAGCAGATCCAGGATCAGCGAGATGGATCACAGGGTGATCATCAGATGTTTCAACAAAAGACATGCAGAGAGAAGAGAGAAAAATGCTTACAGCACCTGGTATTCCCAAGCGGTCTCCCATCCAAGTACTAACCAGGCCCGACCCTGCTTGACTTCCGAGTTCGGACGAGATCGGGCGTGTTCAGGGCGGTGTGGCCGTAAGCCACAATCCCTGTGACAAATATGTGTTACATAGGTGCTGGAACCATACGTTTCCCCTATTTTACCAGAGAGTTGGCTTGAGAGGCTGATGTTGAGCCTGCACGTCGACTTCCCTGATGTGATTGTTCTCTGCAGCTGAAAATGGGACTCTCAGATAACTTAGTGTGTGTCTGTCAAGCTCCTCTGTTCTCTGTGTGTAGTTTGGTGTTCATGGTCATACAGGGAAACCAGGGAAGCTCAGTCCCACGACATGCTCATAAACTGCGTCTTTTCTAAAGATTATAGTCCTATTTTAGAAGTCAGAATACAACGGCTCCATGAAACTACCACCATGTACCGCTGGTTTTGTTATTTCACAAGAGTTGGGAAGAGTGCACCGTTCCCGGCGGCACTGCAGTACCGGGTCGATGCGTGGAGTGAATGGAGCAAGCCCTTTTTTCAACCCCTGTGCCTAAAAATCCATTTAATATGTAGTCCTCATATAGAGGACGTATCAGATATTAAACTGATAAGAACAGATACTACACTTGATCTTAGCCAAAAGGCCGAGAAGCGATAACCCTCCACTGTTTCACGTCCGAGCGCCCTTCCTGGCACAATGCGCACTTGTGGCGGTGCTCTTTTTTTGCCTACAAAGCGTCACTTTGCACCTCCGCCCACCCGCTGCAGTGAGCACTCTTCAGCCGTTTCAGATGGTACAACTTTGCACTCCCGCCCGCTCCACTGAGCACCATTCAAACAACAACACTTTAGCGCTCCAGCTTTGAACACGGGCACGGTCTCAACAAATAAGGTGACTCTACTCCGAGAAGTCACTTGGCACAGCAAGAAGATTTCCTTTGCACAGACAGAATGGGCTTCACCCGCAAAGGTAAAGCCTTCCAAAAATAGAAACAACTCATTAATGCTGCTCTCCACGGAAGTCTTTAGTAAAAGGCGAAAGACTTGTACGTTATGAAGAGAAACCAGAGTACGAGTATTTGACACTGCGGGAGCAGTGCATCAGGCTAGTTGGCATAGCCACCTTCCCCACGGTGAGCTTTGCTTGGTTGAGACGCTGGCTCCTCGGCCGACCAGGTAGGAACAATCGGGCCCTATTCAATGGCTGCTTTGTCTTTTACTCTGTGCAAAAGACTAGGGGTGTTGAGGCTTCGTTCTGACCGCTCATTGGGTGTTGAGCTTTTTTTCAAGCAATTCTCCCAGTCGACCCAATCCCAGAGCCATCTCAAAGTGGCGTTCACTTTCACTCTCTTTTCGCAGACTAAAAGCCAGAGTTTTATCTCAGAAGCTAAGCAGAGTCGGGCCTGGTTAGTACTTGGATGGGGAGACCGTCTGGGAATACCAGGTGCTGTAAGCCTTTTGGCTTCTCCAGGCGCATGCAGTTTGACTGCGTCAAATGCAAAGGCAGTCCCTGTTTGACTTTTTGGAACTGCTCCTTTGTCAGGACAAAGTTAAATGTATGAGGATCAAAGGCAACCATGACCTGGGACACCTTAGCAGATCCAGGATCAGCGAGATGGATCACAGGGTGATCATCAGATGTTTCAACAAAAGACATGCAGAGAGAAGAGAGAAAAATGCTTACAGCACCTGGTATTCCCAAGCGGTCTCCCATCCAAGTACTAACCAGGCCCGACCCTGCTTGACTTCCGAGTTCGGACGAGATCGGGCGTGTTCAGGGCGGTGTGGCCGTAAGCCACAATCCCTGTGACAAATATGTGTTACATAGGTGCTGGAACCATACGTTTCCCCTATTTTACCAGAGAGTTGGCTTGAGAGGCTGATGTTGAGCCTGCACGTCGACTTCCCTGATGTGATTGTTCTCTGCAGCTGAAAATGGGACTCTCAGATAACTTAGTGTGTGTCTGTCAAGCTCCTCTGTTCTCTGTGTGTAGTTTGGTGTTCATGGTCATACAGGGAAACCAGGGAAGCTCAGTCCCACGACATGCTCATAAACTGCGTCTTTTCTAAAGATTATAGTCCTATTTTAGAAGTCAGAATACAACGGCTCCATGAAACTACCACCATGTACCGCTGGTTTTGTTATTTCACAAGAGTTGGGAAGAGTGCACCGTTCCCGGCGGCACTGCAGTACCGGGTCGATGCGTGGAGTGAATGGAGCAAGCCCTTTTTTCAACCCCTGTGCCTAAAAATCCATTTAATATGTAGTCCTCATATAGAGGACGTATCAGATATTAAACTGATAAGAACAGATACTACACTTGATCTTAGCCAAAAGGCCGAGAAGCGATAACCCTCCACTGTTTCACGTCCGAGCGCCCTTCCTGGCACAATGCGCACTTGTGGCGGTGCTCTTTTTTTGCCTACAAAGCGTCACTTTGCACCTCCGCCCACCCGCTGCAGTGAGCACTCTTCAGCCGTTTCAGATGGTACAACTTTGCACTCCCGCCCGCTCAGGACAAAGTTAAATGTATGAGGATCAAAGCCAACAATGGCCTGGGACATCTCAGCAGGTCCAGGATCAGAAACATGGAGACTGAGAGCCAATAGAAAGAGAGGTGTCTGCCAACCAATCAGCAGCAGCCCAAGCTGGTTAACTTCCTCGTGTCTGTGTGTCTGTGTGTGTGTGTGTGTGTGTCACAGGGTGATCTCAGATGTTTCAACAAAAGACCTGCAGGACGCAGAAGTAAATATAACTGTATTTTTTTTTAGAATTGGAAAGAATTGTCCTTGTGGATAAAAATCATGTCATTAACATCCATTTCTGTGACGGAAGTTAATAATTATTTGTGTTGACAGCAGCACCGTCACTGTGAAGGAGAGAGCATGAGAGTGTTATAAATAGAAGCTGATGGATAGCTATTGTCTATACCTGGGTGGTAGAACACAAACAGTTCTACACATAGATTATATAAACCACCCCAGTCAGAACATCACCTGAGATGTCTACCCTTTGAGGGACATTTGTTTTTTGAGGTGTGGGAGTTAGAGGCAGCTGGAAGCTCTAACAGTCAACCAGCCACAGAGGATGAAGCTCTGATCACTTTTTTCTCATTCTCATGAGAAAATCTCAGCAATCTCATTGCTTTACAACTTCACCGCTTGACTAGGCTCATGGATTATCTATATACAATACATCTTCACTGTAAAGTCCAATAGCTGCCCTGACATACATACATTCGTTAACTTTACTAGGTTAATTACCATATGCACTTATGACTGATTTTTATGAAGTAAAAGTTAGTTGCATGGTGAAAAATGCAAAAAACTTAGTGTTTAGAGGGAAGATGACTTTATTTAGAGTGAAGCTCATTCAACAATAAGTAGCAACACAGTCTCACTCCCACTGCGCATTCAAAGAAGAAGTGTGCATGGTGCGACATTCAGTCTCTCCCGCTCAGCAAAGTATATTAGGTCTATGTCAGCAACGCAGCAGTCCAGCACACAGGCCGGGGCACTGAGGGCAGCCTGCTGAGTCCACTTTTTTTAAATCTTTTGAAGAAGAATAAATAAGGTAAGTTATCAAGCAAGTGTGTTTGTTAATATGTTTTAATTACTGCTCTGACTGTTAGCGTTCACTAGCTAACGTTAGCATTAGTTAGCTAGCTAACGAACCAAACAGGCATAACGTTAGCCTGTTCAGGCCATGGTTAAGGCGAGTTTGGGAGGTTTCCCACCATAGTCCTGTGATTATCTTAAAACCTTTGAACAGTTCCAAAGCCTAATTACTTTGAAAGTCTCACATTTGAAATGTTGTAGCATGAGTTTTCCGTTTTCCCCAAATTGACAGCGATGGCATTTTGGCCTGACTTTCAAATTTGCAAGGTGGAAATGACGGTTTTCAGTTAAGGCAGCATGAATGTGTTTGATGCAGAGAGGAGGATAAATGAGGTTCATAATGCACTGGCGCTGTCTTTCCTTGGGGAAATGGTGAAGGCTGGTGTAGTAGCATAGATGCTTTCGCATCCTATGAGTCATGACGGCCCTAATTGCACACCGCAATAAGGGTAAATAGCCATTTACTGCTGGTGGGATGGACTATATAGCCCAGTTACCTCCTCATCTCGCTCTTTTTGCACTCCGTGCCCATATTATTTCCCAGCAGAGTGGCTGAGCTCAGGTGTCTTGCTCCGTGTGCTACACATAACCCAGTTGGTTTGAGGTGGTATTACTATTTTCAAAATAAATTGGCAATTGGCAACAATTTATCTAGAACCCATTTTAAATTTGGAACTTCATACCAATATTGTTCTATATGTAGTATCTGTGTGGGGGAAAATTATGTTTGTAGATCAATGACCAAGAAAGAAGCATCTGTTTATGAAAGTAGGATAGTTTTGAGGGGATTTTTTCAACATTATAATTACAAAGTAAAAAGAAATTTAGGCCTCCTAATTTAGAGAAAATTAAATTCGATATGAAGTTCCAAATTGAAGATGTGTTCTTGATAAATTGTTTAAGCCAATTTATCCGTAAGGTCACTGTGAGTGTTCATAATGGCCAAATGTATTAGTCTCTCCTGCGTCATGGTGCTGCGCAGCCAGGTTTTCAGGCTGAGAAAGAGCGCTCAGATGCTTTGACAGATATGGGCAGGGCCAGGGAAAGCCTAATGATCTTCTCCATCTCTGACAGCATGGAGCGGGGTTGGTGCTGCAAAGTTTGCAGGATGGACCCCTTTGCAGGAAAGCCCTCCTCTGTCCCCCGTCCCTACACACAACTATAAAGAATGTGAAGGGGACAAAGGGCCTCCTCACACTGGAGGGCAAAGTTGTTCAGGTATGCTGATTTGTCTTCATCAGAAGAACACACTAATACACTCAGATAAATTACCGTGCTTAATTGTAATTCAGAGATACAAACATTTTAGGTAGACAAAGTAATGCCTACCAGTATTTGAAATGTTTTATTACAGAAAAGCTGTTGCAATGACATGTTTAGGTCTAATTAGACCACTAAGTGATTGAACTTGTTCTTATTTAGCTCTCAGCTGTGAAAAAGGTCCGCAGTGGGAGAGAGGAGGTCCCGCTGCGTGAGGTGAAGCTGCAGCAGGTAAGACCAGAGAACGGGAGGATTGGAGAGGAGGGACAGCCTCTGTGGTTTCTAAATAAGGGAAGATAAAATAAGATAAGTTTCATATTCTGTGAGTACCTTAGTAGTCTATGGGAGTGTGCTAACTGTCTCTTTCTGTGGCGCTGGTTGTTTATATGTTTACTGTGGTCACTTGTAGGCTGCACATTACAGAGTAATCTCTGGTGCCTTTATAGTTCTGACATCTCATACTGTGTTCTGTACAGGATAAAGCTTCTGCCTCCCTCACGCTGTGGCGGGAAGCTGCAGTCCAGGAGCTGGACCTCGGCAGCCAGTGCAGGATTACCCACTTAAAGTCCAACATGGATGCAGGAGGGGACTTCCTGCACACAACACCCTACAGCAATGTAGAAGTAAAAAGCATTCTAATTCATCTAATCTAAAAACACATTCTAATCAGAATCAGAATGAGCTTTATTTGCCAAGTCGGTAGGCACATACAAGGAGTTGTTTTCTCTGGTTTAAACATGTAAAAGGCCACATGAAGTTTGGAGGTCTGCAGCAATTGACTCTGCAGAAAGGTCGCCAACCTTCTGCAGAGTCCATTGCTACAGACCTCCAAACCCGCTCTGTCATTTTACGTGGCCGACCACTTGGTGGCTGAGCTGCTGGCGTTCCCAGTCGCTTCCACTTTGTTCTAACACCACTGACAGCTGACTGTGGGATATCTAGGAGCGAGGAAATGTCTCCACTGGACTTGTTGCACAGGTGGCATCCTATCATGGCACCACGCTGGAACCCACTGAGCTCCTGAGAGCGAGCCATTCTTTCACAGATGTTTGTAGAAGCAGTCTGCATGCCGAGGGGCTTGAATTTCTACACCTGTGGCCATGGAAGTGATGGGAACCCCTGAATTTAATTATCTGGATGAGTGAGTGAATACTTTTGGCAATCTAGTGTATATTATACAGACATAAAATGGCAAATGATCTGACACAATTGAGAAAGAGATTAAAGAAATAAACAAGGAGTAAGAAAGGGGTTTAATATCTAGCTGCAAGGTATTATGGGACATAGGTGCTGTTTGTTTTGGCAGGTGCTGATTGTGACTGATGAGGCAGCTGGAGTGGAGGTGATGGGCGTGATGGAGAGCAGCACAGGGGGGGTGCTGGAGCTCCTCATGTCCAGCACCGAAGTCTTTTATATTTCCCAGGACTTGTGGGAGCCCTGCAAAAGGGTAAAGTCTTTCTAAATATAAAATATATTGGGAAAAAAATCATTAACATTGAGGCAGTGGAAAGACCCTGCCCTCTGGCAGAATAAATTTCATATATATGTATATAGTTTACACATAGTTAATATTGTTTTATGTTCTATTTTTATTAATGACGTTTCTTTGAAAATCTAATAAAAATGAATTTAAATCCAGCATTTGGCTCAGTTGTATTGCTGTGGTAATATAGTCTGTGAAGATGAAGTGAAGATAAAAACTCTCCCAACCAAGGCTCAGCTCTGAAATACTACTGAGAGGAATTTCAGATGTGAGATGGTGACAGAGGGAGGACACCTGGAAGAAACCCTGGACACAATCAGACTTCAGATTTATTCATCTATTCAATAAAGATATATTTCAGTACTCTGTTTTAACGTAACATATAACAGTACAGATGCACATGTTCATTTATTTGTCATTTCAGTTCAGTTTTATTAACACAGACACAATTAAAAGAAGTAGCTTAGCTAAGGAATCCTACAAAATGCACCGTAACTTCTGTTCAATCCCGAGCACGCACAGAAGTGTAGGAACAAAAAACTGAGTTTTAACAGGAAGAAAGCTCCATCAGAACCAGAACCAGGAAGGGCGGCCATCTGCCTGGAGCAGCTGGGGCTGAGAGGACAGAAAAGAGGGGACAACAAGCAGCGGAACACCAGGCCAGGGACACCTGCTGAGAGAGGAACAAGTTAATGACAACAATGATGTCACATGTACATGGAGAGGAGAGGTGCATCATGGGAGCTCCCCCAGCAGGCTGGGCCTACAGCAGCAGAACTATGGGATGTTTCAGGCTCAGCTGAGCCATCCCTAACTATAAGCTTCATCAGAAAGGAAAGTTTTAAGCCTGATCTTAAAAGTAGAGAGGGTGTCTGCTTCCTGAAGCCAAACTGGCAGCTGGTTCCACAGAGAGGGGCCTGATAACGGAAGGCTCTGCTCTGCCATTTACACAAAAGGCTGAGATTAACATTATGCAGGACAGGTCCGATCCCTCGGTCAGTATATAGCTCATGCAAATTTGACTGTATCCATTGAACTTATGATAGAATCATGCACCGTATTAGTCATTTTGGGGAACTCTGATTAAAGTTTTAAGAATGTCTCTTGCTGAGATTACATTTTATAACATTTAAGTCTAACACACCATGTTATTGTGATAAAATGAAAGGTTACGACTCTTAAATAACAGTACAACAGCTACAAGAGGTCCAGGTTACACATATAACAGGGCTAAAATTGACAGGATTTCAGGTGAAAAACACTTTGAAAGATGGAAGTTGTAATAATCCTAAACCTGTCACTTGATTTCATTGTAAGACACAATTTTTTTTTGTACTATTAACAAAATTTCAACAAACTTCTATAACTGCTTAACTTTAAAAATTTCACAAAAATGTGCACAGTCGTCACTTGACGGATAAATATAAATTTATATTTATATATAAATATCTGTTGTTGTAATATAATGTAATTGTAATATAAATATCTCAAGTGTTTCCAGTTAAAGCGAGTCTGCCATGTCAGCAGAAAGTATTACCTTATTGCTGAATATACTGTCCTGTTCCTGTGGGCAGTGTCAGTGATTGACAGATAAAGCAGCCAATCAGCACATGATGTTCACTGCAGGGCAGCTGCTTACTCGTGTGTACAGTATCTGACTAAATACATCCCAAAGAAGGAAAGTGGTCTGTCAGAGTACCTGCAAACTGTCATGGAGAATTCCAACATGGACAGAGTTAATGAGTGTGATGAGATGAGAGCTGTCATGCAGGCTTACTCCAGAAAGAGAGAGATCAGTGCTCAGGAGTGTGTGACTCGTGCATGTGGAATAAAGATGAAGAAGTGCTCACGCAGTGTTGTGTTCATTCCTACTGATGACAGTCCAGTGAAAATGAGTCGCCCCATGTCATTCTTGGAGGACACCCCGTCAGAGTCTCGTAATGTCTGGAGGACGAGTTTGAGTGACAAATACAAAGCCAGACCCGAGACCCCAGAGTATGAGGAGATGTGCTCGGCTGATTTTGCTGCTAGCTGCAGGTTTGTCAGTGCAGACCACTCAAAGCGTGATGGTGTTTCACCACTTCTGAATGAGCTGGGATTTGTCCAAAGGCGGAAAAATGATAAGCCCTCTGTCATCAGATATTACCAATGTTCCAAGGAGAAACAGCCCGAGCAGTTTTATGCCAGATTACTGAGACTGTACCTTCCTCACCGATCCGAGTATGAAATAAGTGCCCATCTTCCAACCTACGAGTCTTTGTACAACTCTGGCTGGGTGCAGCTCCCAGGCTCAAACCGTCCTGAGAGCGTGAAAAACATTATACAAACACACAGAGACTAATATGAGAAACACACTGAGGAGATTGAGAATGCACTTGTAGAGTTTGAGGAGAGCAGAGAGCATGTGATGGATGAATGGTGTAATCTGGCTCCTGAATCTGAAGTTGTGATGATGAGCTGCAGCAAAGAGAGCCAGACGATGAGCAGGAACATGTGCCCGACTATTGTCCTCAGTCTGCTGCTGTGACAGAAATGAGAGCCATCAGAGAACCCCCAGCTGTGGATCCAGCTGTGCTGCGGCAGATGTATCAGAACCTGAAGCAGAAGCAGGCCTGTGTGTTCCATGCTATCAGAGACTGCTGCATTAAACTTGTGTGTGGCCTAAATCCAGAGCAGTTTTTCTTTTATGTCAACGGTGGTGCGGGAACAGGAAAGTCCCACCTGATGAAATGCATTTACTCAGAGGCATCTAAGATACTGAGCAAACTGCAGCTACATGCAGAGGAGTTTGACATATCAAAGCCCGTAGAAGAATGGCCCGTAAAGACACACCATGTAAGGGAGGCCGAAATGATTTAGCCCACACTCTGAAAGCTGCTGAAGGGGCTCGTGTCATGCTCACCAGAAACTTTGACATTCAGAACGGTCTGGTTAACGGTGCTTCTGCCACACTGATGTGCATAGTGACTTCTGAGGATGATCAACACATCACTAAGCTGGGCCTGAGGATGGATAATCAGACAGGTGTAGCAAGAATCCAGAGTGGAGCTCCAGAATCTGCCAATCTGGTTTACATGGAGAGAGCAGAGGAGAAGCTGAAACAGAACGGAGTGCTACGCAGACAGTTTCCTGTGAGGCTGGCGTTCTCCTGCACTGTCCATAAAACCCAGGGCCTCACAACACATGCAGCCGTGGTGTCCCTGCAGAAAGTCTCTGAAGCAGGTATGGCTTATGTAGCTCTCAGCAGGGGGACGTCTCTCAGTGGGCTGGATTTACTGGATTTGGATGAAAAGAAAATATACGCCAATGCTGAAGTGAGCGCAGCGCTCCAGACCATGAGACGAGCCGATGTGGATCACATGATGCCTCTTCTTCAGGTGAGAGAAACAGTAAACAGGCCCGACACTCTGAGCCTTGTTCAGCACAACACAGAGGGACTGCCGTCTCACATCGGTGACATCAGGAGACATCATGAGCTGTGCCTGGCAGATGTCCTGTGTCTGACAGAAACTCACCTGCAGGGCTCCTTTGTTGCAGACAGGCTGCATCTGGACGGCTACAACATGTTCAAGCGCAACAGACACACGTCCTACACTCAGTATCCTCAGATGGCCAGCAGAGCAGGTGGCGGGGTTGCTGTCTATGTGAGAAAGCACATTCAGGTGCGTGAGAGACAGTATTTGCAGAATGTGACTGATCTGGAGTTTGTGGCTTTGAAGGTTGAGGCTCCAGTCTGTGCAGTGATTGCAGCTGTGTACAGACCTCCTGACTACAGTCTGAGACCGTTCCTGGAGAACCTGGGAAGCCTTTTGGATGGACTGTCACCCTGTTATTGTGTGTGGAGACTTCAATGAGAATCAGGTACTCAGGTCAACAAAGCCAGTTGTAGATGTGTTTCAGTCTAAGGGATATGTACAGCTGATCACCTCTGCCACCACAGACAGGAACACGCTGCTTGACCTTATTTTCATTTCCCAGCCACAGCGATGTCTCCACTCAGGTGTCATGAGAACGTATTACAGCTATCACAACCCAGTGTTCTGTGTCCTGTCCACCAGGGAACCATGAAGAGGTCGCTGAGTCTTAAAAATCATGACAAATGTAAACAATTACTGCCTGAAGTTCGTAGTTTTGGTGAAGAGATAATAATGTTTTCTTCAGAAAAGTATAAGAAAAGTTTTATCACAAAATCTGAAGAGCTGAAATATGCTATTGATATTTAACTGAATCGGATAATGACTTTTTTCCAAATACTTTATTTTTTCTCAATATTGGACGTTTCTCCTCATAAAATATTATTGACAGCTAATATAATACTTATAATATAACCCTCATACCTGATTTAAAACACAACTTAATTTCAGAAAAGGGACATTTTTGTCCCCTTTTAAAACCACCTAAAAACATCATATATTAATATTTTTTTCCACTTTATTTTTCATAAATCTTTTATTCCACTTCAGTTCTAATCATAACTACCAAGTTTTCAATTATTTAAAGAAAATGAACCCTTTAGATGCCAATTTGAACTTTTTAGCCCAAATTTTCAGCCTTTAGGTGCCAGTATTTTCAAAATATGTAATGCAAAGTGGAATTATTGAGTAGGGATAATTATGGTCTGGGATATAGCTAAAGCGGAACAAGTCAAATATTCTCTCTGCCTTCTGCTTCTGCACAAGAGAAACAACAAAGAAAGCAGAGTGCTGCTGAGATAACAGCAGCTGAGTCCAGAACTCATTAATACAACATGAATAACAGGAAAGTCTCTGAGGACATTAAACAGCTTTGGCTTGTTGTCAGATTCTGATCCATTCATGAAGCTAAACTGGTGGTTTGGTGCAGCAAACTGGTCCCAGCAGCTGGACATCAGTGGTTGGACTGGTGGACTACCTCAGTGAAGAGTAGAGGACATCTGGCTCTGCTGGAGACTCTGAAAACAAACACACACAGTTCCAGCTGCAGGAAACACAACTCCAGGAGAAAGGATTGAAGCTGATTATCTCTGGGACGTTCAGGATCAGAGGCTCCCGCATACCTGCAGCTCCCCCTTTCATCCAGGCAGGAAAAGCCAAAGGACTGAGGCCAAAATACATCAAATGTTGCTGCATACTTGAAATGAAAGTGTTTCTGCAGCCAAAGACATTTGTACTATATTTGCACTTTATATAACTGGATGAGAATCGATAAGCGACATCGATAATGGAACCGGAATTGGTCAATTTCTAACAATTCCCATCCCAAGTCCTGGGAACCTGGTGAGTGTGAAAATGATGCACTGATGGTGGATAAAGCAGTGGGACACGTCCAGCAGTGGAGCTGCAGCAGAGCTGGAGTCCGGTTGGGTTATCTGAGCATAGAGGCTGGAAGCAGGGTGAACAGCTGAGCTGCTTCTGTGCAGAGTTGGGAATAAAGAGCAGCTGTACCTCTGGTCCTGTTGGATCTGATGACTGTTTGTCCAGAAGTGAGGTGGTCTGTCCTGACTGCAGAGTAGACTGCAGCTGGATGGCTTTCTGCAACATGAAATACATCCAGATTATATCCCTGCAGGTAAAACTTTAACATCACTGCTGCTGGGGAAAACATTAGATTTTCCTCATGCAGCAGGATGAAGAAGACGGGACAAACAGCAACACTTTTGCACAGTTTGCTCCTCTTCTTAACACCTCTGCTGAGAGCAGTAAATAACCAAATATAGATGGTGAGAATCAGCCTGAAAGCGGAGAGTGGACGACCACGAAGCTGCAGCTTCTGTTTCTACAAGAGAACAGCTTTGAGCACAGGGTGGAAAACAGATCTGCTGTCACACTATCAGCAACCACAGCAGAGCTCTGTGCAGAGAGAAGTCTCAGCATCAGAGAACAGACGGGCATCTGCAGGAGGAAGCTGCAGCTGTGCTTTCACATGCACACTTTCTAACTCCACAGGACTATTCTGGCAAAGTTCAGAATACAACTTTAGGCAATACAGTAACATTTGCTTGTTGTGTGGAAATAAACCGTCTAACATGGTCCCAAACCAGCTCAAACTTCATCTCCAAACTAAACATCCGTCACTTCAGAACAAGAACACCAAGTATTTGGTTTGCCTGCATCAACACACTGAGGAACAGGCAACTTTTATGAGAAAAACCTCTGAGGTTTCTCTGAATGTTTGCTACGTGGAAGCTGAACTCAAAGCAAATAAAAGCAGCCACACAGGAGCAGAGGCGTGAATACTACCTGCCTGCAGAGCCTTTGTAATGAGATGCTCGGGCCTAACGCTGCTTAACAAGCAGCTAAAGTTCCTCCGTCAGAGAACACAGTTTCAGACATATTGATGACGGAGTTTTAGAGCATCTGAATGAACTGAACACTGACATGAAAACCCGCTCACAAGCACAACAATGGATTCTGCCCAAAGATGCACCTCTGGAAACAACACCTGGAACGGGCCAACCTTGACATGTTCCCCCTCTGAAATGACTGAAATGAAGTGTTGCAGCACTTTGGGGGATAATCAGGTCAGGCCTAGAGAAGGAGCTCACCTCCCAGGAAGGTTTACTCCAGGAGCCTCCAGCCCACTGTTGATCCTGCGGTTCAGAGGAACAACGGACCAGATATTCATCAACGCAGTTACTGAAGGGGTCGTGGGAGTTTGAACACACAGTCCACATGTTTTTGTTGACTTAGAGAAGGCGTATAACCACGTCCCCCGAGGGATCCTGTGAGAGGTGCTGAGTGTGACGTCATGAGGGCGAGTAGAAAGCATGATTTACAGACTAAGACGTGCTGTGTGAGTGTGGCTGAATGTGGCAGGTAGTGTTGAAGCTCTGAGTGCTCATTAAGATCAGAAAAGTGCTGTACAGGAACAGTCCATTTCTACTTTCTGATAAGGTTCTGTGTGGGCGTGGCCTAAAGCCCATCTCTATCTGACACCACCGTCTCTTAGAGTTCCTCAAACATTTCCTGCTGTCGACTTTAGCAGAAAACACCTGAGCTGAAACAAGGTGGGGCGAGCAGTGGTAAAGCCCTGCTGCCCCCCCCACAGACCACTCACACCGTTTATTCTTTACACGCTCAGCTGCAGGAGTTTGGATCAAACTGAGCATTTATTTTGCATTCTTTTCACTTAGTTTCTGTCCGCTCTGAGTTGTGTAAAGTTCCTCCTGAAGCAGCTCATCATCATGTGTTTTCCATCCGACCTCAGCCTGACCTGTTTTAATGTCCCCTCCACTATCAGAAGTTCTCCACAGAGCAGGAACAGTTAAAGGATTTCAGCTGAAGCAGAAAAACACAGCTTCTCTACTTACAGAGCAGCTGCTGAACACTTGTTTCCAGCGTTGTGTCTCTCACTCATTTGGCCAGTTTGAGCTGGTTGTTGAAGCCCCAAATAAAGCCCGCCCTCTTCCTGAGTGGGTCCCTGTGGTTTCTTCTTCTCTTCATACACCAGGGGGCAAAGTTTTTAAAGATACAAGCCATAAACCATTAATTCCAGAAATATGTCCAAAGCTGAATGAACATGTTGTAAATAATCAGATCAGATAAATCATCTGCCTTTAACTGATGTATAACTGAGCATCTGGACGCACGGCTTGGGCTGCGAGCTGAAAGACAGCTGTGACTCAGAGCATCTGAGGGAACTGAACCCATGATGAGTCCAACCCCAGGCAGCATCCCATCATCCTGAGCTGCTCCTTGTGAGCGGCGTTGTTGAACTTTAAAAGTCGTCTGGTCGTAGTTTCCACGTTCTCTGAGGCTCAGAGCTTTCAGCCGACAGCCTGAGCTGTTCAAGGGTTGGATCCTAAAGTTTCTCTTTTCATTTTGGCTTGATAAATCCCAGCCTGCTCTGAGCTGAACAACCTGCCCTTCCTTTCCTAACAGCCATCAGCATCCACAGGAGCTGAAGCCCCTCCCTCTGCTTCCAGAAGCTGCTCTGCATCTGCCTGAACCGCCCAATCACAGCTTCAGCCTCCTTTCTGAGCTGCTTCCATTCTTCTGTTGGGATGCTGAACTGCAGACTTTATTTCTTTAGGAGCTTTCATCCCTCATCCTGACAAACTAAAAGCTGTTCAGTACCAGTTTGAGCCATTAAATTAAGCCATTAAAGTTTATTGACCCTCTGAGCGATGCCTCTGCTGCTTTGTGCTGCTTTCTTGGCACTTTTTACCTGAGACTGATGACCACAGACACCATCTTTTAGTCTTCCAACATGTTTCCTGTGAAGCAGCTTTGCTCATCAACTGTCTCTGGTTTGTTCAGCTGCTTGGTGTTCTGTCTCATGCTCTGTATCCCAATAAAGTCTCCGACTTGTTGGTTTCAAACTTTGAAGACTGAGAAAAATTGAGTGGAACCTGGAAAAGGCTTGAACTCAGTCCCTATGAAAAGAAAATGAAAATAGAAAGTTTAGGATTCAACCTTTCAGTGTGTAGTTGATCCATGTAGTTGTCTTATCCACCAGTGACCTCACATTTCCCCTGATGATCGAGGTAAGAAATGCTTTAAACTTCCTCCTCCTTTTCCTCCATGTTGTTCCTGCTCTGCATCCTAGACGTCTCCTCTTCAGCACTCCAGATTTGGGGTATTTTTCCAGCCATTTCTTGGGCTTTTGTGAAGCTCAGGCCGTTTCTCAATATACGTTCTTGTCCGTACTTGTGTTCTTGTGTTCTTGTGAAACGTCATCAGTCGCAGCCCAAGTACTGTCCCAATACACAAGTTCGCATTTCGCCGAGAACGGTGAAAGTTCCCAGATGTGTTCTCGACACGCCCATTTTACCGAGGATGCATCGGTAGCTAACTTGTGCTAACTTGTCAGCGCAAATATCCCACAATGCACTGCGCTCCTACCCGAGCCGAAATCAACAGGCTGAAGCTGATTTCATTTTAGCTCTAAACTCTTTAAATATATCACTTTATCCACGTTTAAAACATTTTGAGGCGAGAAAGTAGCACTTTAGATCCCGAGTTTATCGTTAATTTGTCTTAATACCAGCTATTTACAATTTTGTTCGGAAGAATTCTGCACCTCAAACTTGTCAGCGCTTGGATGAAAAAGCCCAGCTGTTTAATCAGAGCAGGCTGCCTCGGGCACGAAGAACGCATCGTCTCAAAACTGAAAACGGAGCATGTGTACTTGTGATCTCCCGAGTTCATTCTTCCGAGGTTGACTAACAAGAACATTCTCCTCAAGAACACAAGTCTGTTCTTTGCATTCTTGGTATTGAGAAACGGCCTCAGTTACCTGCACCAACAGGTGAACAACTTTCCCGTTGCTACGGTTACGCATCATAACAGATGTGAAAAACTACCAGAGTGACCAGCAGAAGTCCCTCCAGCAGCATCCACACCAGCTCAGAAACATGTTTTAGAAGTCTCTGTTTTCACAGAGAAAATCTGAAGAAGATGCAAAGAATTCTGGAATAATGGTGCTGACCTGGTTCGGTTCCACCTGAACCCAAAACATTTCATCCGGAGCCAAAAGCTTCCATCCAATATGCATCATCAATTTACATTTATAAATAACTAAAGCTGACATATGAGTTTATTATTTTATTTTTTTAACTAAAGAGGAAAACCTCCATTTAACCAGGAGTTACAGCAGATTAAATCTATAAGTTAGTGTAAATATAAATATATATGGCGAAAAACACTAACTTCATGGTCGCACTGGAGGAAACTCAGGTATTCTGCAGAAGCACAGGAGTTCATCCCCTTCAGATATCTGACGAAATCCCCACCAGTGAAACGACACTGCCACCAGGAGGTCATATTGGAACATTACACTATTGTTTGGATCCAGCACTGTGTTCTTCAACAACCTTCAGTTTTACAGATCATTACGGAGGTGGAAAAAGTGAACACAAACTACTGAAAAACACTGAAGCACAGAAGCAGCGCTCAGTGTGCTTTGGGAGCAGGAACCCCAGAAAGACTTCTGGGGACTGAGGGTATTTTCCTCATTTTTACGTCCCTTCATTCATTTGCCTTTTTCAAGCACTTGTTATTACTTCTTTGAATTGGCTGATGTGACAATTCTTCTTGCTGCTTCCTGATTTTGATTAGTTTCAGGTGTAGTCTGAGTAAGAGGAGAGAATAATGCAAAACAAGAAACTGCAGCACTGATCAGACACGGCTGGATCTCAACAGGAAACACTCACTGAGAACCAGATCTAACGTGTGACTTCCACTGTGAGTCAGCTCAGTTACAAATTGGGTTTAACTTCTGAGGTTCGTCTCTGACTGAGGGACTGTCTCTGTCACGCTAACAGCCCCCCCGGCTGCCTCGCCATGTTTTGCCACATATACACAACATGACGTGGTTCATTCGGGGGAGGTGACTTCACTGATGACCATCTGCATACAGGAAGACAGTCCTGCGTAACATTCAGTCGCTACAGCGACTGTCTTGCATTTCTGGTGGCTACTTCCTGTTCAGCCAGGACCGTAGCGCCAGTCGCTAACACACAAAAGTCACCGTGATCACATCTTTAGGCCAAAGTGGGATTTGTCGGTGAGATTCTCCCACTGTGAGCCGCAGAAAGCGTTTTCTAAGAAACTCTTAAGGACATAATAGCTGTGGGGACGTAGTTACCACAAGAACACAATACAACTCCAAGTCTGTGCTGAACATTTTCCACTGAAATGCTCAGGGTACGCCAAACACAGTCAGCTTAAAGCTAAAGGGAACAAAAACAGCCTGAAGCAGGTTTAAATCATCAGCGTTTGAGTTTGTAGATACAATCCAATAAAGTATAAGGGTGTCGTGTGCACACTCTGCCACCGGGTGTTCTGGGTAAGTTGTGTAGCCGTCGGGGCAGAAGAAGAAGAAGAAGAAGAAGAAGAAGCGTTGTGGACTAAAACAATGTGAGCAGCGCGACTGAGAGCATCTGAGATTACAGTAGAATGTCTGTTTGGTAAATCTGCTCAGTACCTGATTGTGTGAGTAACTGAGCAGTTGTAGAAGCAACAAACAGATCAGTTCAGTTTTCTCGTGTTAAACGGTTCAATTCAAAGTACCGTTAGCCTGCTTAGCTGCCTTTTCCCTCAGTGCAGCCATGACGTTTGGACTAAAATCCGTTCACACGTCTGAGTCCAACACAACAGACATTTGAAAGAGTTTCACAGCTTGAAGTTGAGCCTCGTGCCCTTTTAGTGTTGGAACAGCGTTAACTTTCAGCTTCAGTCATGAGCATCATACAGCTGTCTGGGAAGTACAGGGAACAACTCCAAACCTTTTTCAGACTGCGTTAAAGATTTCTGGGTCTTTGGGGAAGATGATAAGGGTCAACTTTCCCTCGTAACCAAACACACATTTTCTTCAAAAATATCAGTGTAGCAAGAACAGGAAAAGCATGAGAAAAGTTAACATCTGACCTTTAATGAACTGCAGAACAATAAAATACAGAGGATACATAAGATTTTTAATCTGAACAAATGCAAGGCTTCTGATTGGTAGTTCCTCTTGCTGCTCTCAGGTGAATGTTTGCTTGTCTGCCGTGAAAATTGTTGTTGATTTAAGCCAATCATTTCTCTGCAGTGTGACTACGTTGGTGTCTCTTTAGACTACCTAATCCAGTGAAAGCTGCCCCACACTGACCACAGATGAAAGGTTTCTCTCCTGTGTGAATATGTTGGTGTGTCGTTAGATTACCTAATCTAGTGAAAGCTGCCCCACACTGGTCACAGCTGAACGGCTTCTCTCCTGTGTGAATACGTTGGTGCGTCTTTAGATTACCTAATTGAGTGAAAGCTGCCCCACACTGACCACAGCTGTATGGCTTCTCTCCTGTGTGAATACGTTGGTGTTTCTTTAGATCAGATAATTGAGTGAAAGCTGCCCCACACTGACCACAGCTGTAAGGCTTCTCTCCTGTGTGTATACGTTGGTGTCTCTTTAGACTACCTAATCCAGTGAAAGCTGCCCCACACTGACCACAGCTGAAAGGTTTCTCTCCTGTGTGAATAAGTTGGTGCGTCTTTAGACTACCTAATGTAGTGAAAGCTGCCCCACACTGACCACAGCTGAACGGCTTCTCTCCTGTGTGAATAAGTTGGTGCGTCTTTAGACTACCTAATGTAGTGAAAGCTGCCCCACACTGGTCACAGCTGAAAGGTTTCTCTCCTGTGTGAATAAGTTGGTGTGTCTTTAGATTAGATAATCTAGTGAAAGCTGCCCCACACTGACCACAGCTGAAAGGCTTCTCTCCTGAGTGAATACGTTGGTGTCTCTTTAGATTAGCTAATGCAGTGAAAGCTGCCCCACACTGGTCACAGCTGTATGGCTTCTCTCCAGTATGAAGCCTCTGATGATACCTCAGATTTGATTGTTTGAAAACTTTCCCACAGTCCTTACAGCAGTGCCATCTGGATCCCTCTTGGGCTCCATGTTTCTGCAATGACAGAGAGGAAGAAGACTTAGATCCTTTTGAAGTTCACACAAAAGATTTATCTAAGCTAACCTACGCTAACCAACATATTCTAACTGGAGCTGGACAGACCGAGCCACACAGGTCTCAATATCTCAGATCAAACGTGAACGCTGAGGATGTGTTTATAAGTGCCCTCAGCTATCAGCACTGTGCTCTGATGTGTTCTGCACACGTTCAGCTTTTTAAGCAGTAAACTCTTGCTTTTTGCTCTTTCACTAATTCTTTTTGTCATGATGAAACTCTGAAAAGGAACTTGAGCTACAATATTTCTAAATGATGGAAGGAACCAGAGTCTTGTCCAAGTTGTTCACTTAAACACCATGTAGAGGTTGGGCTGAAAAAGGTTGATGACCGCTGGTTTAAAGGAATAAAAGTAACAGTGGTGGTAATACATGACATTCTTTACACTTAACCTACTTGATGTGGTTCAACACTTTAAGTACCTCGGGGTAATCTTTGATTCTAATCTTAATTTTAAGCAACACGTTAAAAAAGTCACAAATACAATTAAATTTAACTTATCAAATTTCAAACATGCGAGACCCTTCCTGACTATGGAGTCAGCGAAGACTTCTACGCATGCAGTGATACTTCCTCGTATTTCCTGCTGTTATACAACATGGTCACATACATCAGACTGCAAAATCTTGGACTTTGATAGCTATCAGCTGTTTTTGGATGTCTGTCTCATCTTTCAGGTTTCCAAAGGATTAGCCCCTCCACTATTACAGGATTTCATAAAGACAGAATCCTCTAGAGTAAACCCCAGAGCACTAGAGGAGACTGATGTGCAATGATGCAGGACTAAGTTTGGCCAAGTGGTGGAGTCCATCAGAGGAACAGTGCTGGAACACACTGCCAACTCGTGTTAGAAACTGGGACAATTCCACCACCTTTAAAAAGACCCTTAAACAGTGGTTGAAAACAGCCAGAGGTGCTCTCATGGGTCACCTCTCCGTCTTTTCTCTTTTGTGTACGGACTCTTAACTTTGATGTGAATCTTTCTTAATATTTTCTGTTTGTTTGTTTTTTAGTTTTTGTCATGGTGTATTGTCTGTATGTTTTTATGATACCTGCCTGAGGACAACGGATGAAATTTAGCAACTGTGCTAACTCCGGCATATTTACATGCCTTGCTGATATGTTGATTAATGTGCAGTGTCAGTGTTTCCCACACATAGACTAATTCGTGGCGGTGCGCCACAGATTCAACACCGGCCGCCACATATTGCGTTTCGTTATTATTATTTTTTTTAATGCTATTTAAAAAATACTCGTATTCGTTAAGCTGCATTTCCTTTCCCTGCTCTCCCTCCGTCTCTGTCAGTCATGCGTCTCTCTCGCATAGCCTACACACACACACAGCCTCTCCCCTCCGTGCACACCGCGTGTGTCTCCATCAGCGAGATCATCCCTGGAAGCATCGCTAGCTTCAGCGTCGCGTTAGATTAGCTCAACCGAAAGAAGACGGCTGGCGAAATTCACGAAAGGTTGGTATTACGTGCACCGTCCTTTATAAAATCACACATTAAAAAGTCCTATAAAAATATTTTATATTTTTAATACAATGTTGTCCCGTCCCAACCCGACCCATAGCAAACAAGCGATTACGCCTTCTTTATAAAGTTGACTAGTCGCAAGTTTGCCGTAAAAAAATAAAAAAAGTAGTTGGGTTGTCGAGGTCAGAACACTAGCAGCTGTGAATCAAATAAAGTAGGTTTTTTAAACTCTTACACTGAATGTTTGCTGCTTCAATCCAGATGAGTATTCAAAAATATTTTCCGCGATTGAAAAAGAGACGTGCGTGTTGAGGATGAGGACCAGCCTGAACCGGAGGTATCAGTCTGAAACAGCTGAACAGTCCGACCAGTGTAATTAGCTATGTTATTCATTTGTTTACAATGAAGATGTGAATATTAATACAATAAAGTTCTGTGTGACCAATTATTAACAAAGGAATTATTTTGAAGAATTTTTATTTCTAAACCCCCCCGTGGCCCACCACCACACATTGCCTTCACATCTGTGGGAAACACTGAGTGTCCTAACCAAATAAATAAGACATAAAATAAAAACGTCCTCCACACTGACCTGTGGCCCGGTGGACCCAGAGGATGAGCGGGCTCGTTTCCTGGTGGAGGGGTTCTGCTCCTGGTTCAGCTCCTGGTTCTGCTCCTGTTTCTGCTCCTGGTTCTGCTCCTGGTTCAGCTCCTGGTTCAGCTCCTGTTTCTGCTCCTGTTTCAGCTCCTGCTTCAGCTCCTGGTACTGCTCCTGGTTCTGCTCCTGGTTCAGCTCCTGGTTCTGCTCCTGGTTCTGCTCCTGGTTCTGCTCCTGTTTCTGCTCCTGGTTCTGCTCCTGCTTCAGCTCCTGCTTCAGCTCCTGGTACTGCTCCTGGTTCTGCTCCTGGTTCAGCTCCTGGTTCTGCTCCTGGTTCTGCTCCTGGTTCTGCTCCTGTTTCTGCTCCTGGTTCTGCTCCTGCTTCAGCTCCTGCTTCAGCTCCTGGTTCAGCTCCTGGTTCAGCTCCTGGTTCAGCTCCTGGTTCTGCTCCTGGTGCTCCATTCTGGTTCTCCGACTGATGGACTCTGCAACAGTCAGCACATACGATAAGATCCAGCTGTGGCGTGCAGCGTGTTAAACCACACCCACTTTTCTTCTTCTCTTGATAACCTTTCTGCACAGTTTTTAACCATCCAGTCACATTCCATTAAACTCATTACTGTGCTTTTTATTTAAATCCCTGTGAACTGTAAAATGCTTCTTTAAAGACCCACTAAGGTCACAGTTCAAAATATTTGTAGCTTTTTGATCAAATTCAGAAAAAAATGTAATAATAACTCTGTAAACCGACACCCACTGTGTGCAATATCCCATAAATCTCATCTGAGTCAGTGGAACACCATCAGCTTAAATCATTTTACTACATTAAGACAATGGCCCTGTTTGAGGAAAGGGTCCCAATATCATCCCAAAGACTGAGGTTCAGATTCTCTCCGTTTCTAAACCTGTTCTCATTTCCAGAACCTTTTCATCATGTGCTCAGTCCTTGTTGATTCGTGGATAAAAGAAAATATTGGATATGTAAAGGAAAGTGAATAATGAAGCTTTCATGAGACACTTCTGAAGAGGACAGTCAGACTGTCTTTTAATGGGCTTCTGAGTGTAAATCTGAGAAATCAGACACTGATACTGAGGAGAACTGGATTTCTACTGCTCCTGTGATACTTTCCTGGATCACCGACAAGTCTTTATAATAATGCTATGACTCCTCTTCACACAACTTAAACTCTTCATGTAATTAAAGTATTTATATTGACCATAATTAAGTCCTATTTTAAGATCTAATCATGAAATATGGCATATTGTGTACATTAAACACATCAAACACATCGCTGCACACTTCTATCAAAAAGCCAAATGATACTCAGATAAGTCTGGAAAGAACCATTCTACATTTTACATTGATCATCAAACTTTTTAAATCACAAAAGATTTCAGCAAAACTACAGAAAGAAGTCAAGAAAACTGCAGCTTTAGTGGAAAATATGACAGGATGGTCAAAAACTGCCCCAAAAGGTTAAAAAAGAGGAAGAAAAGGGCCCAGAAGTATGTTTCACACACAGCTAAAAGGATAAAGCTCCATCTTATTTGGCGGTTAACGGTTAACGATCGTTAGCATTAGCATTAGCGGGACGTGCTAACTGTGAATAGCAGCTAGGTTACAGTATTTGAACTTTTTACTCTCTGCTGCATGTTCTGACTGCCCGTGTCCAGGAGCAGGAATCAAACCAATGACACAGAGCACTTTGAAGACATTTCTGCTAACGTCTGACCGCTAAATTCATTCTTTTTCTGGACTCACCTGCTTGTAGCTTTCTGTTGCTATGTTCATAGGTATAGAATGGCTAGATGTCTCGTCCGCGTTGCTGGGCAACGGAGTGGAACGTCCGCAGATGGCCGCCATCTTACCACTTCCAAAATTGTGTTGATGGTGAAACATAATCTCCTCAACTGTTTGCAAATGAAAATATATAAAAATTTTTGGGGGAGCCTGTGTTCCTTTACCTTCTTTGTCACCTGTCCCTCTGTGTTCTCAGCAGCACTTTAACCAGGACTCCATTGTTTGTGTTGTCAAGGCGACAGTGATTTATTTTCTATCATGTAAAAGGCAAATGCCGCGATTCATGGTTATCAGTCCCGTCACTGTTACGTAGCGCTCTAGTAGCCAGTAGAACGCCGCCATTTGGGTACCTGCCCCGCTGCCAGCTGTGTTTGTAAACATACCTGAACATACATGAACTTATATTAATTGATATTTATAATGACTTTTGAATTGATGCTATTTTTTAAATATATTTTTCAAAACCTCAAGTACCCCCTGGAGTGCCTCCAAGTACCCCAAGGGGTACACGCACCCCCATTTGAGAACCACTGTCATAGAGGACCCAGACTCTGCTGGAGTTGGGTTAGATGGTCATGTTGATAATTTCCATCAATCACCAGTGAGTGGGATCAGGTCTGAGTCACTGAAAACTCAGTTTCAGGAACACAACTTTGTCATTCTTAGTCTCCTCCATAAAAGTAGATTTTTACATCTTCAGCTTCTTGGTAGTTCCCAGAACAACCATCTTCCACCATGTCCCACCCTCTGACTTTATCACCCGCAGCCATGTTAGTAAGATGGAAATGTCTCTTCTACCAGAACATCATCTGCTTCTTAGATAAAACTGCACCTCACAGATTCCACTTATTCAGCTCCTCTTAGTCACAGCACCCTCTGCTGGATTGTAGGGGAACTACAGCAGACTGGCATTTATGTGGATCTTAGCAGTGTGGTGTGAGGACAGGATGGTGGAACTACATATTTATTGTTCTCACTGTTTTCCCCAGAGATTCTTAGTGGGAGACTTATGACACCATCTTCAACTGAAGCCTCTTGGTCTCATCCTGTTCCGTCTTTGTTCCCAAGATACTTTCATCAGTCAGATTAACCTTCAGTTAGTGCATCATTTAAGTCCAACAGAATCATGTCAGCATCACTATGGGGTATCATGTATATATTTATTTATGATATCTTCAAAGTAATTAAATATAAACTCCATTAGTCAAGCAAACTTGATTGGAATTTCGCATACCAGCCCCGACTAGGAGTTGAGGATGCTATCATCTACCTGCTCAACCGTGTCTACGCTCACCTGGACAAGCCAGCGAGCACTGTGAGAATCACGTTTGTTGATTTCTCCAGTGCATTCAACACCATCAGGCCGGCTCTGCTGGGTGAGAAACTGACGACGATGCAGGTGGATGCCCCCATAGTGTCCTGGATTGTGGATTTCCTGACTGGCAGACCACAGTACGTGCGCCTGCAGCACTGCGGGTCAGACAAGGTGATCTGCAGCACCGGTGCCCCGCAGGGGACCGTCCTCTCTCCCTTCCTCTTCACCCTGTACACCACAGACTTCAGCTACGGCACAGAGACCTGCCACCTTCAGAAGTTTTCTGACGACTCTGCAGTAGTTGGATGCATCAGTAATGGTGATGAGACGGAGTACAGGGGTGTGGTGGACAACTTTGCCACTTGGTGTGAGCAGAACCATCTGCAGCTCAACGTGGCAAAGACCAAGAAACTGGTGGTGGACTTGAGAAGGAGTAAGGCCCCAGTGACCCCTGTCTCCATCTGTGGGGTCAACGTGGACATGGTGGAGGACTACAAATACTTAGGGGTGCACTTGGACCATAAACTGGACCGGACAAAAAACACAAACGCCCTTTACAGGAAGGGCCAGAGCCGTCTCTTTTTTCTGAGGCGGCTTAGGTCCTTCAACATCTGTCGGACAATGCTGCGGATGTTCTATGAGTCTGTGGTGGCCAGCGCCATCCTCTACGCTGTTGCATGCTGGGGCAGCAGACTGAAGGTGAAGGACGCCAACAGACTGAACAAACTCATCCGCAAAGCCAGCCACGTTGTCGGAGAGGAGCTGGACTCTCTGACAGCAGTGTCAGACAGAAGGATGCTGTCCAGGATCAAATCCATGCTGGACAATCCTGCACATCCTCTTCATAATGTGTTGGGCAGCCACAGAAGCACCTTCAGCCAGAGACTGATTGCACCACGCTGCACCACAGAGCGCCACAGGAAGTCATTCCTACCTGTGGCCATCAAACTGTATAATTCCAGTCTCTGACATCACTTCACCATGTGCAATAACCCGGTCATAACAATAATAATTAGCTACTGAGTAGCATTGTAAATACTGTTTATTGTTTACTCTATTTTTGTACATATCGATATTTTTATTCTTATTTTATTTTTATTTTATTCCCTATCTTATTCTTATTAATCTTTATTTTCCTGTAAATAAGAGCACTGCAACAAAAGAATTTCCCGCAAGGGATTAATAAAGTTATTCTGATTCTGATTCTGATTCTGAATAACAGCGGACTACTTTAGGAAACTCCTACGACAGGTCTGGATCACTCGTAAATTCTGTTCGTACCTGAAAGAAAACGTAAAATACCAAAAGATTGGTGAATGCGCACATTCTCTTAAATCCCTGGCACGCACGAGTTAAGAACAAATGTGTGCGTAGGAGCGGTTGTTGCATGAGGCCCAACGTCTCCACTCTCCTGGTTTCTTCCTTCCTGGACGACTGGACACTCATATGTTCCTCTGTCATCAGTCGTCACATTTCTCAGAATCAGCGACAGGTCTCCATCCTTCATCTGTCTGTCCTGCAGATCCACCCGCTTCTTTAAACCCGGATGATGCTTTAATGGCTCTCATGGAGCAGAAGTTTCATATCCGGACACAAAGAATATGTCTGGATCCGTTCTAAAGCAGTGTGTGACCTCCTGAGAGATGCTGAAATGTGGAACCCGACATGGCAGAATCCCATCCTGTCCAGGTTCAGCTGTGATGGTTCTGTGTTCTGCAGGAGAGGAAACAACACAGAGCAGAGAGGTTAAAGAGCTCAGATCATGCAGGAAGTCACTGTTCATGTCGAATTGCTGCTTTTTCTGTAGCTACAGCAGGAGGAGTGAGGAGTTCTCCTGTGTTCCATGCACTGAAGCAGCCCACTTTATTCATTCCATCACGCCTTCATGAGAGTTCTGCTGATCTGAGCCGGATGTACCACAAAGTGGGATTAACGGCCAAGCAAGGCCACTTCAGCTTTAGCTTCTTACTTGGGTGAGTTACTGCAGTAAAGTCATAAAGCCAAGCTGGTCCAGATGAATGACTTTAGTTAGAAGCTCTGAACACAGAAAACTTCCTGAAAGATGCTGTAAAAGTCAGTCGATCTTTAGTTAGTGGCTTATTGGTCACCCAACTGCAACCCAGAACATGGACACAACCCCCACTGGCCTGAGAAGCTGGGGACGCTTCATCAAGTTCATCAAACTGAATGTAGGAATTTCTCTGTTGTTGTCAGGGAGGTCAGCAGATGTGGTGGTCGCTGCTGCCATGGATCAACCTTCATTAGGACTTCAGAACTTTTCTACAATGTCCAAACCCTTAAATTTAATCAAATACAGTTCAGTGCTGCAGATTGATCTACCCAACAGTATAAGTAGCAGTAAAAGAACTTCTTTATTAAGGCTTGTTTTAAATTTTCCATGATGACATTTTATAATGAAATGTTTGGTTTAGATCTGTTTTTTTTGTTTGTTTGTTTTTTTTGCACAACTGACACATTTATTTTGTAATTTGGTTTTAACCAGAAAAAAGTGATCAAATTCATATTTTAATCAATTAATTCATATTTTACAATAGTTTTCTTGCTTGAAGCCCAATAAACAGGGTTACAGATGTTTGTTTCACATGTATTCAGTTCACATGAGATATACAGAATAATTAGGTCTTCTACAGAAAAGAAGAATTGATCCCGGCTCATCAGTCAAAGCATCTACAGCCACATATTTCCCTCCAAGTCATTTAAAGCTTCTTTAAAATAATTTATTCAGCCCAGCTTTGCCATTCAGCTCATTGTCCATCTGACACCAGAGAGAACAGACAGACTGAAGGACATCTTCTACAGATGGAGTGTTTGGGACAACAGGAGGAACAGACAGTGACATCATGCTCTGTTGGAGGATGTAGATCTGAAGGTAAGCTGGACCACTGGCATGATTCAGTATGAAGGAGGACGAGGTAGGGGCACCCTCTACCATTTAAAACGCTGATAAATCTGTCTCTGCCGCTCCAAAAAAGAAAAAGGTTGATAAAACACATCCTCAGTGAAGTGATCAATGCACATTATTGGTCAATATTTACTGAAAATTGCATGGTAAAAGTTAAAGTTGTAGTTTTTGTGCTCCGTCCCGCTTAGACCCGTTCAAACTGACTGACAGCGCTGTGACGTTTGGAACTACGGAGGCTCACATGGACCACCTGACAGCCCTTGCGGCGACATCAAAGCGTGTCGCAACTCTGTATTACTCTATAGGCAACTTTAAGGCTCTAGCATGGTTGCTGCGTCTGCTCGCGCGAGCGGTGTTGATGACGTCACGAGTTCGTGCCGGCTATATATAGTGGCGCAAGTCGATGCGCCAGTCGTTGCAATTTTCTCCGTCACAGAGGAGGCGCTGCTACGTGAATGTAACCGCTACTCTACAACCACGAAAGTGGAGAAGAAAACAATGAAGAGCAGGAACACTGACATTAATTATGCTGCTGCAGTATTCGGATCATTTTAATTTTTTAATTCAGTTAAAAGGTGAAGGTCTGAAGTCCCCGGCATCACCACTCCGAGTCTCTGCCCTCTTCTTTGCCTTCACGGATCTGCCCCGTAGCTTCTTCCACACATTCTTACAGAACTCTCCCTCTTTCCCCAAAGTTCTGCCAATCTCTGTGCACCAGTTTTGGGAGTTTACGTGCTCCCTGTGCTGTTTCACTGCAGTTTCGTACAGCTGCCTGTACAAACCTCCTCACTGAGCCGGACTCACATCGGTCCATCCGATTTGTCATTCTCGGCGCAGCCAAGTTACAAAAATCGACTGGTGCACGACAACGCGCAGAGCCGTCTTTTCAAGGGAAGCGCCATGCCTGAAACGTCATTTTGACGTCACGGTCCGCCACCGCCGTGACAGACGCGTCAACTATAACTCCGGCTTTACGCGACAAACCCTGGGCGGCGCCATTACCCTCCACAAATGCACTTCATTTCCGCCGGAAGTAGTTTGCGCAGCGTTTGCCAATGTAAACAGATGATGCTAGCTTTGACAGCCCACTCGCAGATCGTATAGCTGTCCTTACAATGGGAACAGAGTTTAAATACGTTAACTGGAGATGGAGTTACTATCCCCCACCCGAATTCGGTGCAGGACTGGGAGGATAACGTGACGACGTGGCCCAACATAACAAACAAAACTGAGCACCTAGAAATAGAAGTACCCTACGACCAAGGCTTTGTTCAGGAGCATATCACAAGGCTGCGTACATTTTACTTTTCCCACATGCTCCCGAAAATCGTTGATGATTTTGTTGAGGGAAGGTTAAAGTTCTGCAGTAAATATCTCAGCATTTTAAAACCAAAATAAACTGCCCTATGTAGGTGCCCAAAGGTGCCAACAGATGTCTGTTGTTTACATAATGTGATATAATGTGGAATATATTGTTGTACAAAATTGAAAATAAAGGTTGACAGGGCCGGGGTGGGCCATTTTCTCAGTCCGGGAATTTAATTCAAATTCAGGCCACTCTGATATGGAGGAGGAATTTGAGTCCATGAAAAAAGATAAAACAACCAAAAAACAATCGATAACAATAAAAAAAAATATTTAATAGTGAGTTGATAACCACAGTGTGCGCGCCTCTGTGGAAATGCACGATATGACGGCGAGACGAAATAGGTTACAGTTGCAGTGGAGATAAGCGTGAAATCACATTTGAAACTGTTTGTCAAAAAATGGAAAACTGGAATGTAAAGCAAGTGTTCGGTTCGTTTACACACAGCAAGCACGGGGCGTGAACGTGTCTGTATCTGCATTCGTGTTCAGTCCGAAATGGATAGAAATCAACAAGAAAACAGATTCTTCCTTTCACATCAAAGCGTCGTGCCCGCGCGGTGTCCGGATAAGTGCTCATTGCAACTTGAAAATAAAACAGTCTATTCCCTGCACGGGCGTGAGCGGGCTCAGCTCACATTATAATAAATGGGAGGGGAAGGCTTGAACATGAAACATGATGCTGATTCCCGCGGATAGAACGCGCGTGCAGACTCTCCAGTAATTAAAAAAGGCAACTAAACACCCCAACGTGCTCGCGCTGCCCCTGTCCCTGCACACGCGAACCATGTACAATATTTGCACAGCCCTTCTAAATAATTATATTTATTATAATTGCATGTTTGAGATGCATTTAATAACAAATATCAAACAACAAATGTGATCACTCCTATTTAATATTGCGTTAGTAACCACATGTGCGCGCCTGTGGGAATGCAGGCTACAGTTGATAAGGAGATAAAGCGTGATAAAGCGTTAAGCAATTATTCATCAGATCTGGAATGTAAAGAAAGTGTTCGGTTCTTCTTTGAATATAGGAATACACTTCTAAATCATATAAATTGTGAGATTTTACATCTTTAACAACAAAAGCTGTCAGATGACAGTTGAGTTGACATTGCAAACGTTCGCCACGTTATAGCCTATTTGATCAAATTCACAACCCGGCCTATTATCCATATCGCTCAGTAACCTACCAGCTTGTCTTGAGAAGATATCTGTCAATTTGGCACATTTGGGTGCCACCTCCTGTCTTTTTTTGAGCTTAGCCCTCTCTGTTCCACCTGGCCTCTTTCTACCCTCCATCACTGACGCGCTCTGTTCCGCGCCATAAAAGACGAGCCATGGGCCAAACCATCTGAAACATTTGGGAGGAGAGAATTCCCTTACATGGTAGAACCTATTTAATCTGCTGTGATGCAGCAGGCGGCTGCGCTGCAATGGTGAATTTATGCAGACTACAGTTGAATTGATATTAATACAAGAATAAGATAAGTGACAAAAATTAGTTACAACTATTTTCCCCATGGGCCAAGCAGCCCAGGTCGATGGTTTGGGCCGGGATAGGTCCCGGATAATACCGTTGCCAAACCAGCATTGAAGGTTGATGTAATTTCATTTCATTATTAAACTGAACTACGATCATGAGTGCCCTATCTCCCTTAGAGTGCTACAATTTCTTTTAACACAGTTCATTCATAGTAAACTCGTACTTTACATTAATAACACTGGATTAATTCATTGTTTTGAGGAAATGAAACAAATGGCTTCAACTAGAAAGATCATGTATTTAATCCTAACAGGTATTAAAAAGTGAAATACAAAACGACCCCACACAATTACATCACTATAATAATTTACAATATTAACTGTTAAACATATACTAACAGGGACACAGGCGAGATTCTAAACCTCATGAGGCATTCTGATCAGTGAGAAGTGATCATCACTTCTCAGGTTAACTTGGCCAGCACAGATGGTCAAGATGTTGTCCAGTTTACGTGCCATGATGGGAACAGTCTGGGATAAAATCTTAAAGATCTTCAGTCTCTGGATTGCTCTTTCCACATGTATGCGGACATTTGTCAAAGCACTCTCTATCTAACCACTCGTTCAAGTGCAGCCAACTACTGCACGTCGTTCCCGAACCACTTTTCCTCTTAAGGTTTTCCATCCTTTTTCTCACTGCGTCGATATCGGAGCTAGCTAGCAAAACAAACCGGAGCCCGCCAGAACGGAAGTGGAAAGCATCGACGGGAGGAGTTTGGTGAGCTGATCTGTCAGTGTTAAAGAGGCAGAAATGAGAAACTCCTCTGAAGTTGATCAGAAATTGAGGTTTTACGGAGTACCAAAGAAAAATGTTTAATCAATATCAAACGTGGGCTGCACGGTGGTCTGGTGGTTAGCACCGTCGCCTCACAGCAAGAAGGTTCCAGGTTCAACACCCAGCTGGGGCTTTTCTGTGTGGAGTTTGCATGTTCTCCCCGTGTATGCGTGGGTTCTCTCCGGGTACTCCGGCTTCCTCCCACTGTCCAAAAAAATCATGCATGTTAGGTTGATTGGCATCTCTAAATTGTCCTTAGGAGTGAGCGTGCATGGTTGTTTGTCTCGTATGTCTCTATGTGGCCCTGCGATGGACTGGCGACCTGTCCAGGGTGTACCCCGCCTCTCGCCCATTGACTGCTGGGATAGGCTCCAGCCCACCCGCGACCCGATCGACGGATTCAGCGGTATAGATAATGGATGGATGGATGGAATATCAAACGTCAAACTTAAAGGTGGGGTAGGGGATCTTTTTCTGGAGCATTTTTTTACATATTGCTTGAAATACTCTTAACACCCCCATTGCAACCAATTAATTAAAAGTTTTGACACAAGAATGAAAAGTTTTAGTGGCCTCTAGAACGAACAATCCAGGAAAAACACTATCCAATCATACTGAACAGACTGTTAACGATGATTGGATTCTGATGCGTCTATCAAACTGCAATCTGCTCCTCCCTCCCCCTCCTTCGCCCTGTGCGCTTACCCTGCTCTGTGAACGAATTACGCGTCCAGAAGCTTGGCAGGAAGCTAAACTAGAGCCGGCTTGGCTAGCACCTAGCATTATTAAACGTATAGTTAGCATATACTAAATACTAAATACGGCAACGTGTGAACGCTCCTGAACAAGCATTGCGCGTTCATGTACTCTAGAGGCGTGGCTTCGGGGGGAAGTCTGAAGAAATGGGTTGGGACTTTTGACCTGTGTATTTTCAAAAAGCAGCTTCGCTGGACTCAAAATCCAGGATCTCCTACCCTACCTTTAACCAGTCAGTCACATTTTGTCAAAATGTTTCATCACTGATCAGCCTTTAACGTTTAAAAGATGCTTTATTTCGTTCCTCAACAGCAAATTAGCTCGCTGATGACGTCAGGATCAAAAAGCCCAAAACCTGCTTGAATGAGAGCACCTGTCGCCGGGAGCGGGGGCGCGTGCCTGTAATCCAAGCTACCGGGAGGCTGAGGCTGGTGGATCGCTTGAACTCAGGAGTTCTGAGCTGCAGAGGACTATGTCCATCGGGTGTCCGCACTAAGTTGGGTATCAATATGGTGCGCCTGGGTTAGCCCAGGAACACCAGGTTGTCTAAGGAAGGGGGCAACGGCCCAGGTGGGAAACGGAGCAGGGCAAAGCCCCTGTGCTGCTCAGTAGTGGGATCGCACCTGTGAATAGATGCTGTAGTGCAGCCTGAGTAATACAGCGGGACTCAGTCTTTTTACACTCTTTCTGCTCTTCCACACACACAACACACTGCACGCGCGCTACAACAACACGCTTTGGCATCTTTTAGCAGCTTCCTCGCTGCTTCTCTGGCTTCTCTTTCCCTTACAAAGCACAGCTGTTTCTTGCTCCTGCAGCGCCTCCACCTGGACAACACGACCAATGACCATCACTCACTGCAGCTTCACAGACTCATTCAAAGAAGCTGCTCCAGAGGACACTTACCAATGAGTTTAATGGGGTGCCATGTGTTTCCACATGCCCAAACATATTTAAGGGAAAGTAAAGGACACTTAACTATTTGGCCAAATTCCCACAGTTTCCTGTCTTCTTCTTTCAGCTCATCAGTGATCATACCTAACCACAACTACATACTTTGTATTCATTTTATAAGTTTCTCAGTTTTGCTCAAATTCATATGTTTAAACAAAAGGAATGATTAGATTCAAACATTCCTTAAACATCCTCTAAATCCTGTGTCCGTCTTCAGCAAAATCAGAAGAGAGAAACAAGCGACCAGACTGGTGGAGTTGAATTATTGTTAATAATTTTAGATGATTTTGACAGTTTTTAGTGCTCTGAGCAGTGCTGTTATATATCAGAATTAGGGCTGGGACTTTAGCGCGTTAATTTCGATTAATTAACTACACACATATTATCGCGTTAAAAAAAATAACGCATTTTAATCGCACACTATCATTTTTTTTTTTTTAATTTAATTTTTTTTTTAAATACAGACGGATGGAAGCGTTGCAGATTATGCAACAAGGAATTTGCGTATCACCGCAGCGTATCAAGCCTCAAATATCACCTCAACGCTAAACATGTAGCAGCTAGCGTGGAAGCTAATGGGGGCCCAACGCAGCTTAACATCCAAGATTCTATATACTGTGTTTTCATGCATGCTACATTCAGATTTCAAATAGGGATATGTTCTGTGTTTGTTGAAATATTGTTGAAAATGTTAATTTTCTAAAGGATAAAGTATATGCGATTAAAATGCGATTAATTTCGATTAATTAATTTCAAAGCCTGTAGTTAACTCGATTAAAAATTTTAATCGAGTCACAGCCCTAATCAGAATATCTCAGATTATATTAAAATATGCGAATGAGTGGAAAGACCTCTGATTTTTCACATTTTGGTGTTGATTTGAATATGAATAATCCTGCTTCTGACTGCAGGAGGATCATTTGAAACAGAACTTTAACTGATGGTATTTTAGCATAGCACTTCCTTTGTTTCCTTCTGAGGTTTTCTCTGACTTCACAGACTTGCTGATCGATCAGCTCAGCGAGGGAATTGATTTCAGCGGGAGCTCAGAGATGCTTCTTCATCCTCCATGTTCACCAGCATCTCCTCCTCCTGTCCCAAACTGAGAAGCTCTCTGACTTCAAGCCTCTTTGTGCTCTGTCCTCACACCTAAACTCCACCTGAGAGGCAGCACAAGCTGAAACTCTGACTTTATTTCTTCCTTTATCTGGGTGACCTGGAAGGAATCTGAAATATACAGAGACTCTGCACTGCGAGATTATTATTAAGACGATGACTGTGAACTGATCAACAGACTTTGCAGCAGTTTGTGAACAAGGACAGATGGCTCTCCATCCCAGTTCCAGCAGTTTTTCAACCCAAACTCCAATTAAAGTCTGAAGAATTCAGAGATGGTCCAACTGAGTCTGTAGGTCCTCATATCTTCAACCACACTCTGAAAAATGCTGCAGTAAGGTCCCAGTGTCATAGTGAAACATTCCTGTTAATTATAGTGCGTATAGCTACATCAAATATTCTGATATCTTTGCTCTCTGGATCTTCTAACAAAGCAAACTTTGAATATTTCTCAGAAGCTGAGCAGAGTCGGGCCTGGTTAATACTTGGATGGGAGACTGCCTGGGAATACCAGGTGCTGTAAACCTTTTGGCTTCTCCAGGTGCATGCAGTTTGACTACGTCAAATGCAAAAGCAGTCCCTGTTTGACTTTTTGGAACTTGTCCTTTCTCAGGACAAAGTTAAATGTATGAGGATCAAAGCCAACAATGGCCTGGGACATCTCAGCAGGTCCAGGATCAGCAACATGGAGACTGAGAGCCAATAGAAACAGAGGTGTCTGCCAACCAATCAGCAGCAGCCCAAGCTGGTTAACTTCCTCGTGTCTGTGTGTGTGTGTGTGTGTGTCACAGGGTGATCGTCAGATGTTTCAACAAAAGAAATGCAGGGCGCAGAAGTAAATATAACTGTATTTTTTTAAGAATTGGAAAGAATTGTCCTTGTGGATAAAAATCATGTCATTAACATCCATTTCTGTGACGGAAGTTAATCATGAGTTGTGTTGACAGCAGCACCGTCACTGTGAAGGAGAGTGCATGATAGTGTTAATAGGTGATGGATCAATAATTGTATTTTCCAGGTACACAGTGTAGGACACAAACACTTCTACATATTGATTATATAAACCATCCCAGTCAGAACATCACCTGAGATGTCTACCCTGTGAGGGACATTTGTTTTTTGAGGTGTGGGAGTTAGAGGCAGCTGGAAGCTCTAACAGTCAACCAGCCACAGAGGATGAAGCTCTGATCACTTTTTTCATCTCATTGCTTTACAACTTCACCGCTTGACTAGGCTCATGGATTATCTATGTACATTACATACAAAGAAAATAGACTCAAATGTAACCTCTCTTCTGTGCATATTCAGAACTTATTTAAATCTCTTCCAGAAAAACTCTTGTTTTGATCGTTTTCTTTAAAATAAACATTTTTAAAAAGCTAATTGACCATGTGCTCTGTTTTACATATAACACCAGTTATAGAGGTAACACGCAAAGTTAACATATTGACAAGTTTCAAATGTATTTTTCAGTGGCGGCCGTGCTTTGGCTCACTGGGCCTTCAGTGCGGGTTTACCGTCCATTCAGAGTCGCTATTTAAATCCGTCCTGAGTGCCCACATGGATCTGGATCTCACTAACCGTGCTGTATGCCAATAAACACAGAGAGACAGCTGCTAGAAGACTTTCTTCTGCAGGTTTCCTTCTGATTTATTTATTTTTAAACACATATTCAGCAGCAGGATGTTTATTCATCAATTAGCCTACTAATAATGAACTATGAGAGGCATTTCACGTGTTGAGAGCGACTTCCATTGTTATTGTTATTATTATCACGTATATCAGCAGTTCAGAATATTTGATCATTTATATTTATAATTTAATATTTATACATGTAAATAAAATACATAATACTCACAAGAGGTCCTGATTATTATCTATTTATTGACATATCACTGAGATGCTCCACATGTGAGTCCATTGTTGCCAGTTAACTGCAGCCTTGCACCTTTCAGCAGCAGCTGTTACCGCTGAGCAATCAGTTCCCTCTGCACTGAGGATCATATGAAAGCAGCTCCTGCAGCTTCAGGTTAGTGTCACAGGGCTCTGAACTTTGTGTTAGTGCAGTTTGGCAGCAGCAGGTCCCAGGCAAGCTTTAATTATATTGCACCAGAATGAGGTGAGTAACTTCTAGTCTATCCCAGTGCTTCTAAGTGGTGGCACTGAACCTCTGCTGCCTTAAATGTCTGAGGCAAGCAGAACCTCATTTGGTCGCAGCATTACACTATGAATATGCAGTTAAGCTCAACAGGACTGGGCATGTTAAGGGGAGGTGGTGGTTGGACCCCACTGGTCTCTAAATGTACTCAGAACTTCATATGAGATGTCCCTGTTTCTGCAGGGTTTTGTGGATTTCTTGTGTGCTGATTGGAAGCATCGCCTGCATTCCTGCACAAAGCGGTAAGCTGATCCCAATCAAAGCTCAGCAACTAAAAACAGTTTAAATTGACTCGGGTTGTAAATGGAAGGCTGATCTTAATTCTCTGTTTCCTCACCCATGTATTCAGTTTATGGACAAGATCTATCTAAGCCAAGATATCAGAAACAAACTGGAACCAGTGGTTCTGGAGCACAGCAGCATGGTGCTCAGGGAGGTCAGTCTGGAGCTCCTGGCAGCAATTACCAGTTTGAAGATGGGAGCTGGAGCCTTTCATCTGACACCAGCGGCGAGGACGAGCCAGTCTTCACTCCTGTGGCCGACGAGGATCAAGTCTACGCTTACAAATCTCGGTCCCGCTACAACACGAAGCGTGTGCTGTTCAGCCAGTTCCGCTACACCCCAACAGAATCTGAGCCAGACCACGGCAAAACATCTCAGCACAAGGTTCAAGTTCAGAGCGGCTTCTGAGGATCTTTCTGGTGAGGCTCATTTTACTCTGCATGTGTGCTCTCTGTAGCTGCTGGTAGTTGACTGACTTTCTTTGTCTTGCAGATCTGCATATTCTAGAGGCATCGCTGCTGCTACCGCTTGAATAAATGGCTTGAACTTGAATACCTTGTTGCTCCATCAAATGGCTCCTAGCTGTCTCTGGGTCATCCAGTTGTGGGTTGGAGGGGATGGTTGAGGGCCTGACAGGTTGACATGACTTAATCCTATAAATAAGGTGTTGGCATTAACTTAAGGACAGTATCTGATCAAAGGTGAGCTTGTGAAGGTCTTGACGGCTTCAGCTTGGAATGCATTCCCAACTAAAAATGGCTGAAAAGCCAACTGCAGCTCTCTGACGGCAGTGGGTAAAGGTGTGGCCTTGAGCTCTATCAGAAGATTCCACTGCTGCATATTGTGCCGAGGGGGAAACCTTTCCACTCTGTAGCAGTCCTCACCCTACAGCTCTGGGTAAGGGCAGACCCATCAGATGCTGGGGCCATGTGAAACCTGGACAGTAGTTTCTGCAAGTCCATGACCAAGGATGGCTTCATAACATCTTCTGTGGTTGCAAAGGTCTTGTACTCTGAATACTTGTAATGAAGCTTGTGCTACACAAATCAAAAGATGTGGCAGCTACTTTTAGTGAAGTGGCTTGGAAACAAAATTTATAGGCTCAATGTTGTCACTTACTCACTACCTGGAAGTAAGTTGGATCAGGTGGTGGGGGCAAACATCTAGTAGAGGACCCTGTTCATGACATCTTAAACACAAAGCTGAGTATTTTTATTAAATGTACATTACCATTGAGGTTGGGTCATGGAAACTGAAAGGAGCCTCTCAGCCTCAATTGCAGAGGTGTGGCCAGAAGGTCATCATTGCCTATCAGGACAGTAGCATAGGACCTGCTTGTGAATATTAGCATGTAGGGAAAAATTCAAACTGTAGAAAAAGGCCTTTTGTGTTGGGTTGTTCAGGAGGTTGACCTGAAGCGGGTACCAAGTGGCCAAAAGGGCTGCATCATCAGTAGCTGCTCAAGCTAAAATTCAGGGATGGGAAGAATTTCTCATCTGGCTGCCTATAAGGTTCAGGATCCAGTTTAAAATTCTTATCACATACAAAGCCTTTAATCATCAGGCACCTGGTTACATCTGTGACCTGATGCACCCCTATTACACAACCAGGTCCTCAGACCAGAGCTTATTGACTGTCCCCCGCTCTGGTCTAAAGACAAAGGGTGATCGTGCCTTTGAGGTATTGGCTCCAACTCTTTGGAACTCTCTTCCCCTATGTCTACGGTCTGCAACTTCTTTAGACATTTTCAAAAAGAATCTGAAGACCCACCTATTTAAAATAGCTTTTATCCGTTCTTAAAGTGCCCATCTGCTCTGTAGCCTCATGCTTTTCTGCTATTACTGTGTTTTCTTATGTGTGCATATGATGTGTATATGAAATGTTGACTTGCATCGTATTGTGAAGCACTTTGTGAATTTTATTTTCTGAACGGTGCTATACAAATAAATTTATTAAATTTTATTATTATCTGTTCCCATTTCTTTGTATCTATAAAATAACAGTTTGACATGCATGAAATGGCATTTTTGCAGAAACCAGGTAATTCCCTGAGAGATGCATCTGTACCTTCAGCTGTTCAATGAAGCCTCATCAGAAATGGTCTCCATGGAAGGGTGGCTGTCAAGAAGCCGTTCTTAAGGAGGGGAAACAGGGAGAAAAGGCTAAGCTATGAAAAATGGCACAAGAAGTGGACTGAAAATCAGGTCTGATGGAGGGACGAATCCTCCCCAGTACCCAGGGAGGGTTAGAATAAATGTGTTAAATAAATTAATAAATACAACAACTCTCATTGATTCTGTCCATTACATCAGATTTTACAGATCAAACATCTATTTTGTTCTACAATTGGAAGCAAGAAGGCGAGCCAGGTGTTGGAATATATTCAGTTAAGTCGTGAGCTGTACAACCACACAGTGGACTGTGCACAAAAACATTCACTATCCTGTCTGGAACATGAACAAACATGTCTGATTAATACTGGGCATTATGCAACATCAAATGTTCCATCTATATGTGAGAATCAGATGTCTTACCTGGTCGTCCCTGCAGCAAGGACACTGCCTGTGGGGACTACTTGCAGATAGTCGACATATATTGACTAATAATTAAAAGAAAAACTTCTGTGGACTTGTTTCCACACTTTAAGTCACTCACATTGTAAACCTGCAGGTTGCAATTTAAATATAAACATGATAAAGTTTGGTCTTTGTTGGATTTTATGAAAGTAATTCTGAGGACAGATGATGTGAACTACTGTAACAAATGTTAGTTTTCAGAATTAAAACAATCTGGGCATGTAAATATTCTCATTTTCATAAATAAATATGAAGTTCAGGTGTGACAGTCAACATTTTACAGTAAAAAAGAATTTCTCAGAAACTTAGACCCATATTAAAAAGGAGCATGATTCAAATAGATGCATTTTCCCTTTTAAATGAGTTAAAAATGTAACTTTAACTTCAGTGTATTTTCAGTACAGTTCCACCTCACTGATGGCTGCTAAAGCCTCCACAGTACAAAGAACAGAAAACAGTCGCCTACAGACTATAAAGTGCTCAAATGTCACATTTCCCATGTTGGAAGTTTGCTGTGTCACAGGGAGTCTGTGGGAGTCTGTGGTTGTTCTCACAAGGCAACAAGTTTTCAGGAGGAATGATGGAAATCCACAGAAATCGTCAAGACAAATTTGAGAAACACTTCCAGATATGACCAAAATGATGGCACAAGGTGCTTTAAACATTTAACCTCCGTTATGTCCTGTTTAATCAAGTTCATCTGAAATAAATCTAAGATCTCCTTCATATCACTTAATAAAAGAGCAGCTCTGCATCATGTTGTCTCACGTTTCTACATCTCAGCTCAGATATTAATCTGAGCTTTAAAGGAGCCATGGCATGAAATTTTCACTTTTTAAGGTTGTTTAACATTAATATGAGTTCCTCTAGCCTGCCTGCGGTCCCCCAGTGGCTAAAAATGACGATAGACCTAAACTATGCAATGGAAATTATTTTCCGCCTTTGGTAATGTGACCATGCAGATGGCCTGATCGGGAAAGCTGCCTCTTATGACGTGGAGCCTCATATGATGTCGAGGTTATTTCCACCCAGAGCCCATATATGGCTATGCCAAAACTGCCTTTCCCCGCCCACAGCTCTTTGGCCAGCTCATTGCTCTGTATATGGATGTAAAAAATCTGTTTAGAGCTCCTGCATCAGAACCTCTAAAGAGCCAGTGGACAGATTTACTTTTCTCTGGGAAAGTGACGACAGAACCGAAGAGATTTGTGTATGTGTGCGCCAAACATTTCACCAACGAATGTTTCCACCACCCTCCACTTTGCCCCGCCTTTCTCCCCCTAATTTGCATTTAAAGCTGCAGACCCTAAACAGCTCATTCTGAGGAGCCTTAGGAAAGCTCATTTTCGGGACTGGCTGTAATTCTGCACCAAGGCAGAATTTTTGGGAAAAAAACTCAGATACAGTATAAGGGGACCACTAAAGCCTTTAAAAATATATAAAAACCTCCATTTATTTTCATGCCATGGCACCTTTAAACATCTCAGAGTGTGCAAAAGGCAGTTAGCGTGACTTTAGTAAGAATCCACCCTCTGCTATGTTCCAAACCACATCCATGCTTCTAGATCCTCTGGATGAGAGAGCTGCAGAGCTCCTTATTCCTGCCAAGGAGTCAACATTATTTTAGAGTTATTTCCAGAACTCAGCAGGTTAACTTACTAAGACTCCAGTCTTATGTCACGCTGAGCTCACTTTTTTCCCTTTGAAACCCAACTAGCAGCTCCCACTAGTGAAATGGACATGTGATGTGTTGGACCCCAATTTCATGACTGTGACGACTTTGTGACGTATTAGAACCGAGGTTATAACCTGGAGTCCTTCAGAGCAAATCTCTGTCACTCCCCTCACACTCCCCAGCCAGAGATTAGGGGCCCACAGTGATCTGCAGGACTTTGGTCCAGATGTTTAACACCGTATCTGACCAAGCGGAATTCACCTTCTTTAAAACATCCCATGTTCATTCCTCACATGTTGCAACAAACCTTTTTAAATGGGATGTCAGAAGTGTTCATTTTCTGAGCTGAATTGAATGCAGCACGATCTGACTGGGTCCCAGGTGAGGTTTATGAGTGTAATTAGAGCAGGTAGAGCACCAATATAAAGTCAGCTGCAGCCTCAGATGAGTTACAGCACAAATCTGCTCTCCACAGCAGTCACTAGATTGCTGTTTTTGACCAGTTTTATCTGAATTGTGTTGCTGTTGTTTTGTCTTTTTCAACATGTTGTTTAAGGTTTTCTTCAGGTGAGTCTTCATGTTTAATGGTTTAGGTTTTTGTTCTCCTATATACTAAAGTTTCTCTCTTTTCTTTTGAAATCCAAACAGGATTTCCTGGCTTTGTGTCCTGCTCTTCAGCATTGGAACATGTTATCCCCCCCAGAAAAGCAAGTATATCAACATTTAGGTGCAGTTTATATAAAGGCAGCCAACATGGGAAGTTGTTTAGGAATGAGAGAGAAGAGGGTCTGCAACTATATTAATCATGCAGCACCAAATCTTCCAATATATTAGACTTCAGGTTTAATGACCCACTTGAACTGCAGATACTCCTTTAGCTTTGTTTCTTGTTACTAAACATATTGGCAGTGATACAGAGGCTACTGACAGCTTGACCAACCATGCTGTCATACTTTGCTTCAACTAATTTCTTTGCTCAGGTCAAAACAGTGGATCCTCTGGTAGTAGCACGTCTGGCTACGGCAGCGGCTCCTCTGGGTCTGGCTACGGCAGCGGCGTCTCCTCTGGGTCTGGCTACGGCAGCGGCGGCTCCTCTGGCTCTGGCTACGGCAGCGGCGGCTCCTCTGGCTCTGGCTACGGCAGCGGCGGCTCCTCTGGCTCTGGCTACGGCAGCGGCGTCTCCTCTGGGTCTAATGCTGGCTTTACTGCGCAGGACGCAGACTTTGCTCGTTTCCTTGCTGCCCTAATGAACTTGAAGCTCGACCGTTCTTTCCCACAGTCTGCCTGGACCTCCGACCAGGTCCCTAAGGACACATCTGAGATGCGCGCTGTATACCCTTCATCCCACGTCGTCCAGTCCAGCAATGGCTACCAACGAGCCCGCGACTCCAGTTCGTACGCCAAATACTCCCAGGATGCTTTTGACCACTTTGATGCCAAGACTGGGTCTAAAGGGCAGAAGTTGTACTAAGGTAAAGCTGGACTAGTGTCTGAAGTATTGAGACTCCTGTATCAATACTGACCCCTTCTGTTCTCTGCAGGTGACTCTCATGGACACTTCCATGGAGATTCCAACATGTGGCTGAGCTCTGGGAAAATAAACATGACCAATAATACGTGGTCTGTGTATTGAATACTTGATCTCAAGGTTTGTTTTCACTTCATAGAAGATTTGAGTCTTCACCACACCCACTGAGGCTGACTCTGCTTTTGAAGGGCAAACTGAATACTTCTGCTTTAAATTCTACCACTACATGTTTCCTTCTCCTCATGGTTGAATTGCATTACACAAACCCAGACCAAAATAACTTGATGAAGCTCAATACAGTGGCCCTGCTTGCCCTTGAAGGTGCCTTGGTTAAATCTGCACTCGCTGGCCTTTTCCAAGCTTTAATTGCATGTGACTCATTAGCCTATGCTACGTAGCTTTGCCCCTCCTCTGCTTGGTGTCTTCTGTGTGCCTCAACAGAGCCATACATCCCTCTTAACCAACTGTCTCGACTTGCTCTCTGTGTGTGCGACCTTTATTCATCTCACCTGGGACACCAGCTGGAGGGCTAATGACCCTGTACATATTGCTTGAAATACTCTTCACACCCCCATTGCAACTAATTAAACGTTTTAGTGGCCTCTTGGAACAAACAATCCAGGAAAAACACTATCCAATCATATTGAACGGACTGTTAACGATGATTGCGTTCTGATGCGTCTATCAAACTGCAATCTGCTCCTCCTTCCCCCTGTGCGCGTACCCTTCTTCGTGAACAAATTACGTATGCCCGGAAGCTAAACTAGAGCCAGCTTGGCTAGCATTATTAAACATAGTTAGCATACTAAATACAGCAACGATCGACGCTTGTTGTCAGAACAGCGCTCGTGCACCTTCGTGCTCATGTACTCTAGAGCAGGGGTTCTCAACCTTTTGCAAGCAGGGCCCCCCCTAAGATGGTTCATTGCAGTTGAGGGCCCCCCCCCCCTTCACAGCCCCACCCCCACGACACGTGACGTGATGTCGCAGGCTAAAAATACTACCCCCTGTTAAATTTGAAATGAAACTAGTCAAACAATAGTCCAACTTCTTGCATTTTTGAGGAGGGAATTTTCGTGATTTTTTAAATTTTTTTTTTCCCTCATCCTGTAGTCTACTCGCGCCCCCCTGTGAGTGTGTCCGCGCCCCCACCGGTTGAGAACCACTGCTCTAGAGGCGTGCCTTCGGGGGGAAAGTCTGAAGAAAGGGGTTGGGACTTTTGACCTGTGTATTTTCAAAATGCAGCTTCGCTGGACTCAAAATCCAGGATCTCCTACCCTACCTTTAATACAGGCTCGGTCCTGAATATGACATCATTGCATCTTCCCATGTTGGGATTTTCATCCTACACGAGACTTAAAGGAGACATATTTTACCTCTTTAAACAAGTTAGAATTGGTCTATGGGCTATACAAAACATGTTCATGAAGTTCTTTGCACAAAATCACTCTCACATAAAGAGATTTCACCAGTTCTATTCTTGCCATTTTCAGTCTCTCCCAAATTGAGCCGTTTAAAGGGCTCTGTCACTTTTATGCAAATAAGCTGTTGCTGGCCACGCCCCGCCCCTCTCATGAGTAGCCTCTGGCTGCGTGTACTGTTTACCCTTTTGTTTTGAGGGACCAAAAGGTACATATATGTACTCAAGTGGTAAAAGGTACACATATGTACCCTTTTTTCTACATGCTGGGGTATAATAGACAGTCTGTGTTAAGCTACTTCAGTATAAAGGTACAAAACTATCCTTCAGAGGGTACTGCCTCAGTGACAAGCCATCGTGCCCCTAAAGGTACAATTCTGTACTTTATTTTCTGAGAGTGTATTTTTAAACTTCTTTTGTTTTATTCTTAGATTGTTAATAAACATTTGTATTGCTTTATTATGTCTTGCTACTGGATGCTTGAATTTCCTTTGGGATCAATAAAGTATCTATCTATCTATCTATCTATCTGTCTATCTATCTATTCCCTATGAATTAAGGGTTCATTTGTTTTCAGTGCAGAGCTTCTGCAGTCTCCAGCCTGACTCACCTGTGGTGCGTTTCTGGAGACCCAGGTGTCCAGCAGCAGCTCCAGTCTCTGCCGGTGATACCTCTCAACTTATTTCAGGCGGCTGGGCCGGCAGAGGAGAGCGATGAGTGGCCCAGCGCGGAGGAGCGCTCCCCCTCGGCCTGTGGAGCAGCTCACACAGGCTGACCTGTTCGTGGCTGTGAAAACCACCGGGAGGTATCACCGGCAGATCACATCAGGGAAGTCGATGTGCAGGCTCAACATCAGCCTCTCAAGCCAACTCTCTGGTAAAATAGAGGAATCTCTTCACTCTACAGCCTGCAGGGGGCGCTGACCTACAATAAAATGACTTCACGGGAAGATTTTTGGAACAAATTCTTTAGAAACTGAAGGTGACAAATCTACGATGATCTTTACAATCACACAGTCTTAAAGTGGAGCTTCTTATTCTGTTTCTATGCAGCTGAGCACTCACATCATGATGACTGACGTGTGGAGAAATCCTGCTCTTCACCACATTTTATTTCACATCCTATAAGGTTTAAAGTTCACATTGTTCAGCTTTGATGCTGCTTCCCGTCATCAAAACCTGGGCATCTGGTGTGCAATTTAATGCAGTAAACACACGCGAGTCCATTCTTCCAGATATACCCAAAACACTCGTGGTATAAAGATATAGACTTCAGACACCCAAATCATGCTCTAAAAGCACAGGTGGGAAAAATAAAAAGTTATTTTAACACATTGAATACCGGCGGTGTTTACGGAATTATGTCGTAGAATCACAGCGTTCTAAACCGTTTTTTGTACAGTCACAGCATATTATGTGATAGGGCCACTGAAACATGTTATGGCTCATTTGAAAGCTGAGACTTTAAACTCTTTGTGGGTCAAAACTGCGTGTCTCTAGGTGCCGCCATTAGCGAGCTATCCTTAGCTAAACCAAGGCAGGTATCCACCAAAATCAACAACAAACAGATATCGGGGCTTTTGTGAAACATGTGCTCTTTCAGCCTGTCGCACTTTAGATACTTACATATCCGGGTCAGAGGATTTGCGTCGTGTCCTTGTGTCAAAGCAGTTTACATGTTCATAAAACCACGAAGTAGGTGGAGGGATTCTAAGAATGTATAGATTCAGAATCCATAAAAAAAACGTAAAAACGTATTTTTACCATTTGGGAGCCAACGCATGGGCAGTAAAAACATAGTTTTATGTGACTTGGGAGTCAATGTGTTAACATAATATGTCCCCTTTAAGACTTTCTCTGAGCATCTCAGGGATTTGCAGGGCTTGTGACTTTATAGAGCATTTTTCAAGCAAAATGTAAAACAATGTTTGATATAGCAATTAAAAAGGACAAACGTGGAATGAAACAAAATACAAGGATTGTAAAATGACCACACGAATAAAAGCATTTGCAGAAAACAGTAAAATATTAACTCAGCAATAAAAACAAACCGTGTACAAGACATGAAAAGAGCACATTAAAACATGGCAAACAGGCCAATTGAGGAATCTATGGAGGATTAAAATTCAAAAGAGTTTCTATATTTTCATAGACAAACCAGTCTTCAAATCAACTTTATTTTTCTTAAATGGCATCAGCAACACATCCTCTCGCTTGGAGTTGCTCCAACATCTTTCCTGGACCACTTATGAGCAAAAACTGCTGGATAGAAATTTGAAAGCTGGATGAGGAGCTGGGTACTGGGAGAGCACCATTAGTTCTACCAATACTTTGCTCAGTGAGTTAGAGCAGAATAGCAAATGAAAGATTTCACGTTTACTCAGTAAACCATGTACACTTCCAACTGTACAAGGACTGGATAAAGCTTACCCAGGATGCCAACTAGGAAATCTGACTTCCCATCTAGAAGTTGTAAATTCAGAGGATGCAACATCAATAGGCATGTTCTGGCACAACTGCAGAACCTGCCATTACAGAGTGGAAAGGCAACAAGTTGCCTATTAAAGCACAATAGTAGAGTGGTACAAGGTAGGGTTGTCAAAGAATATTCTAAATTTGAATAGGTTTTACAGACAAAGGTGAAAATTAATAGTCAAATGTGGAAAAACATCTGTGCAGCCGCTGTCTGCCTTGAGTCGGCACACTGCATGACGGGGTCAGGTCACAGGAGTCACTGCTGAAAGCTGACTTATGTGAAAAAAAAAAAGCTACGGTTAGCTCATCATTTGACCACCATTAACATGAGGTTACATCTTGAAAATGTGCACCCAAATGAACATGGCATAATATTAAACTCAAATATGTTTAAACTGCCATTAACTGTCATTAGCCACTGGCTTGCGATTACTTTAGCATTCCATCTGCAGGGTTTGGGGGAAAAACCCAGACAAGGTCATCACATGACACTGCTAAAGACAGCACTGGCTGTGGTTTAATTGCAGAATAATATTTAAGGAGTAACCAGCCAGGTATTTCAAGCACAATGTTTGTTTGGCAAGCCTTCAGGTTGGCTACCGTGCACTCAGCAATCTGTGCCCGGAGTTACGTGGTGGCACAAAGTTGTACCAATTTGAAGCATGCACTGCATAGAAGGGGTTGTGTCTGGCTGCCATGTACAGGTGTAGAGAAATGGCTGTAAAGGATGCTGTAGCTGATCGCTATAGTCAATTGAGCAAAGGGTTCAACTATTTAACACCTTCATAGCAATTCCTCTCAAGATGCAGAGCTTTGAGAAGCCATGTTTGAAACCAAAAGCAGAACGTCCCAGTCAAATATGACAGGTGATGCCTGCCATTTGCCTTGAACCCAGATGGTGTACATAGGACATCGTTTCCCTTAATCATTCTGAAGCGAGATCATTTGACAAGACTTTATTCAAAGACTAAAAAGAATCTTCTTATAACGTTGGTTTCAGCTTTTCAATCTGAAACAGAACCAGATTAGTTAGAGCATTGAGATAAAGACATTTGCAGGTACCACTCAACATACCCTCTGCACATCATGTTCAGCTCTAGCGGGCACTTGGGAAGAACTTTTTCTGCTGCCCAGAACCATGGCTGTCAGTAATATGCTCCTTCAAGTAGTGGACATCCTGAAAGTAGTCTTTGCCCTTCTCATGCTGCTGGCTGAAGGTGCTGTAGGTTCCAGAGGGGTACAAGCCATACAAAAGCCTGTAGTCAAAGTTAGGAGATCCACCCACACCAAAGCGTGGCACCAGTACGGTTGCTGATCTCGGTCCAGACCCTTGGCGTTCATCCGGGTAGCCGAATTCCTCCGTCTGCTGCTGGTAATTTCCGAGTTCAGCTTCCTTGGTGACACTGGAGGTCCCCCCTGACTGGAGGACAGGGCCAGGTGGTGACAGAGGGGCTGCAGGGAGAACGTCAGTGAGGCTGAGGGCTTGGGCTGACGCATCCTCAAAGACTGAGGGAGCAATAGCCCACTGGGTTTCTGTGTGGAGACATTTCACAATTAGTCCTTTTCACAGCAGAAGCTCTGATAGCACAGTGTTGACATCGCAGTTTCCTAGGATGTAAACTTAAAAGCTCCACTCCAAACATATTTTGGGCCATCTACACTCCAAGCAGAAGATTTACCTTGTGGTCCAGGTTGGGCAGCTCCAGGTTGCAGAGCGCCAGCTCCTACGTCAACAGGCACATAAGTGACAGTAGAGTATCCTGTTGCAGGCAGGCCAGAGCTCAAGCTGCTCAATGCTGGACCCATCTGAACAGCCTGTGGGACACCAGAAGCTTGCACAGCCATTTGCACGGGCACAACGGAGCCAGAGCTGCTGAATCTTGGGTCTGCCTGAAGAGCACCTTGGACAAGGCCAGGAGCTTGGACAAAACCGGGAGCTTGGACAACCAATTGCGTTGGCACAAATGAGCCATAGCCGCTGAGTCTTGGGTCTGCCTGAAGAACAGGTTGACTTTGACCAGAGACCAGCACAGGTGTCGCCATATAAGTGTTACTGGAAGCAGTGTTGGGCACGGTCACCGGGCGGCCAGCGGCTGCTCCCTGGTAAGAGCCAAAATGACCTGCAGCTCTTGTGCCGCTGCTGCTCTGGCCTGCTGATTTTGAACCTGGGTACATGAGAAAAAGTTTAGCAGAAGCTGATTCAAGCAAGCATGTAATGTTTTACCACAACAGATGATAGCACACCTTTAGTGGGAAAACCCCATGTAGCAGCAGTCAACAAGGCAAAGAGGGAAACCCTGAAATTATGTACAACAAAGAGTAAGAATGCAGTATTAACTAGTGATGTTACCTCCAACACCGAAGCTCCGAAGCACGCTTCAAACTCGACAGGGTAGTTATAGTGAAGCAGTGGGCCGGAGCTTGCTTCATGTGACGTCACTGATGACGTTTGAACCACTTCACTGCTTCATTCAAACCGAGTCAGCTGACTGCTTCGAGTTAATGTGTGGAGCTTTGAACATTTGCCGCGATTCAGTGTATTCAAGATGGCTGAAGCCCCGGTTCATGTCCCCGTTCTACACGTATTATACGTTACGAACAGCTCTCGTTTTTTGATATTCTGAGTTTTGGATTATTCTCTCATGGAGCAACCATCGAGGAAGCGTTCTAAAGTGTGGGAATATTTCGACCCAAACAGTTCCTTCAGCACACCAGCCTCCTCTGTTCCCTGTGACAGAGTATTTTCCAAAGCTGGAGAAATTGACAAAAAAAAAAAAAGAAATCGTTTGAGTCCTTCTACTGTGCAAAAACTACTTTTCTTTAATAAAAACACCTGAAGTAACACAAGCACCCTCTTTATTACACCAAGCACACTCCCAAAGAAAATATGAATGACAAACCAAAAATTTTCACATTGTTTTTAAATTATTATTCCATCCATCCATCATCTTCCGCTGGTCCGGGGGTCGGGTCGCGGGGGCAGCAGCTTAAGCAGAGAAACCCAGACGTCCCTGTCCCCGGAAATTCCTCCAGCTCTTCTGGGGGGACCCCGAGGCGTTCCCCTGCCAGAGATCCAACGTGTTCGGGGTCTTCCCCGGGGTCTCCTCCCAGTGGGACGTGTCTCACCAGGCGTCCAGGAGGCATCCTAACCAGATGCCCGAGCCACCTCATCTGACTTCTCTGGATGCAGAGGAGCAGCGGTTCTACTCCGAGCCCCTCCCGATGACTGAGCTTCTCACCCTATCCACCTACTGTCCTGGCGGTGAATCGCCACGCAGCACACGCAACCGCCGGCAAAGCAAAATGAAGCATCTCGAGCCATAAACACAAGCGCAAGACGCAAGCGCAAGGGCAGTTAAAAGAGGTATAACTCAGCCTTAAGGGAGAGCCCAGACACCCTGCGGAGGAAACTCATTTCGGCTGCTTGTATTGGCGATCTCGTTCTCGTTTTCGGTCTCTACCCACAGCTCCTGACCATAGGTGAGGGTAGGAACATAGATTGACCGGTAAATCGAGAGCTTCTCCTTCTGGCTCAGCTGATGGCGCACCGATCCGCCTGTCAACCTCCCGCTGCATTCGTCGCTCACTCGTGAACAAGACCCCGAGATACCTGAACTCCTCCACTTGGGGAAGGATCTCATTCCCAAATTATTATTTCATGGGTAAATTAATCAATCTTTATCGAGGTACTACAAACCCATATGTACAACACACATACATACGTGTTATTATCGTGTTATTATAAGCATCACATTCGCTGGGCTTCTTATGGTGCAACAATCGCTACGCCAGTAGATGTCACCCAAGGGAATTGAATGAAGCTTCGAGTAGTGAACCACTTTATGACACAATGGTTCAAAATGATTCAATGCTTCAAAAAGCCTCGTTTTGCCATCACTAGTATTAACCAATGTTTCCAATCAAACAAAAACTGTAAAAGGCAGCTTGTGCTTATACCTCAGGAAGAACCCAGCAGCTGTCATGGTGAAAACAAGCTATGAGAGGAAACAGCAAGGGTGAAGGTTTATAAATAATGCCACAGACCAGCACAGACCAATCAAAGCTTAACGAGCTAAACAACAGACAGCTGCTTGTGAGGGACTATCAGGACAGGTGGATGCTGGAGGCTCATCTGGTTGTTCTGGTATCAGCCTCATTAAATGAGGTTACATGGCACTGAAAGAATCGGATTAAGGGCTAAATTAAAATAAGACTGATTTATTAAGTTCATGTGTACACCTTAATCTGACAAAAAATTGGATCGGATCGGGTTACTCGCGATCGGATTAAGACCCCGAGATAACTCGGTTGTGCGTCGCGTTTGTGCAATAAGCAGCTCATCACAAACAAAATGTAGAGGGACGTAGCATCATCTTGCCCTTCATTCGCCATCTTTCTCGAATGCCTGAGTTTGTTGTTGTTGTTGGTTGTGGTGAAGAGGTCAACCGGAGGTGGCTCTATTAGCAATAGTTGAAACGGGTACAGCGCCACCTATCGTACCGGGGTATGACGTGCTTTGTGCCTATGATTCGATTCATTCACCGCCATATAGCCAAGGATAATTACCCTTGCTCAAATAAGGAGCATAACCCAACCATAGCTATAATCGAACTAATCTCATCATATAGACCCACTGAATATCACCTCTCAGCTCCACCCTCCTGTCGGTGCTAAAGGCACTTAGTCACTGCCAAACATTGTACTGTCTATTGCTGTGCACTTATTCTGAGTTTCTCTCGGAATTTCAGTTACATGTAGGAGCTGGAAATAACAGCCTAGATGTTGAGTTTTCACACCGACCCACTCACACATTTAACAAGTAAACTGAGGCCTGTAGAGTCTGAGATGTAGCTCTTATTGGTCCTTTAAAGGAGACATGTTTTGCCCTTTTTGGTACAATTTCCCGAGGTCTTACTGAAATGTGTGAGACAGGCTTTGGTCAAAATTCTTGAGAAAGCCAGATTCTCGTTACCATGGTAACTGCCGAGCAAGCTGCGGGGGAGGAAGAAAGTTTGTCAAAAGAACGTTACTCTGGTAGAATGGAACAACACTATCAGTCTGAACTGGAGTCAAACCCTGAACAAGAAGGAGCTCCCAGAGGTTCCACCATCAAAGCTGCAACAGGATGCTGGGGAAGCGTTAGTTTATGCTTCTTTGTACGTTGGCTAAGGACACACTGTTATGCTGGCTGTTGCTGACACGAGTTTATATCAAACAATGTATTTACATGAGTCACCCGCATAAGCGTAGGAACTGGCGTAGACGTAGACGTGCCTCTACGTGTAGACGTGTTTTCTTTGTTGGGTGTATTGGAAGCAGCAGAGACCTGGGATTGATGGTTTCCTGAGCTCGCTGTTACAGCTTCTGGCCTGTTGGCGGGTTCCTCACAACTTTCCTCTTTGCCACTTTCAAAGGGAAATATATAGAAACCCTCACACATACTTTATGCTTTACTGAAGAAAGGGATGATATGTATTAGTTCAAGGTGCTCTGTATTTAGTCTGACCCACAACTGGTCACAACAGGACGATCATCTTCAACATCAGTGCTCAGTGACAGCTGCAGAAGTATGTGTAGAAACCTGATCTGTATTTAGACTGTTTCTGTCCAGTCCAGCTCTCTGAGCCGACAACAAAACTCCCTCTGAGTGCTGCCCACAGAGGGAGTGGGACAGCTTCCTGAATCTGTAACCTTCCTCTTGGCGTGTTGAGCTGCAGAGGCCTGGGGATGATTCTGCAGGAGCTGGACATCCTCTGAGTGAGGAGTCCCAGCAGCAGCAGAGACCTCTGACTGCTCCTCTAACAACAGCAGATTTTCTGTGTTGGCTGTGTTGGAAGCAGCAGAGACCTGGGATTGATGGTTTCCTGAGCTCGCTGTTACAGCTTCTGGCCTGTTGGCGGGTTCCTCACAACTTTCCTCTTTGCCACTTTCAAAGGGAAATATGTAGAAACCCTCCGACTCATTTTCCAGAATCTCTTCATCTACTATGTCACCCCACAGAAGTGCAGGAGAGGATATTCTGCTTTGACTCGTTTTGCTTGTTGTTTTTTAGCGTTTGTCTAAATGACTTTTTAAGTACGTGTTGTTTTTCAGGCGCTTTGTCTTTCAGGCTTTTAGAAACTACAGTGATGTCATGTCCTCTGATGACATGTTTCCACTGTGATGTCATGCAAAACTGTAAGGATACCCTCTCTTTTTCAGCTTTATGATCTGAACTGTAAATAATATGCAGCACATGTTCATAGAGCCCAGGCAATAGTGGTAAACATGGGTTGTATGAATGGTGTTTGAGATGTAAATGAAAACAGAAGCAGGGATCCTTTATATATATGTGATTAAAAATGGGACAACAGTAACTGAACCTGAATGCATCATTGTCCAGGTCAGTAATAATGTATTTATTGTATGCAAGGACGGACTGGTCATCGGGAGTACCGGGAGTTTTCCGGTGGGCCAGTGCGAAATAGAGTTTTAATGTAATTGGGCTGGCCTTTGATGTGATAACCAATGTTAACAGTTCCTCTAGTGTCTGGCTAATCAACATTGGAGGGCCCAGGGTATAGGCCCCTCCTCCACTACATCTGTCAATTCATCAATTGGAAGCTCGGCTCTTTACTGTTGAAAATCAACCGATAGCGAGCCAGGTCCCTTTTGCCAGTGTGGAGCCACCTAGCGTGGCTAGCTCAATTAGCCTACCCATAGCAGAGTAAAAAAATGCTCCAGAAAAAGAAGCCCTACCCCACCTTTAAGCCTTAATACTTAGTACTGTGCAGTGTTCGCCGTATGTTATTTGAAAAAATTGGTTATTGTTACCATATTGTCATAAGCTACTATGCGAGTGCGAGCCGCCAATTAAAGGTTGAGGAGCCGCATAATGAGTAGCTCTGCTTTAGCCTATCCCTGCTGCCAATTGAAAGAGAGTCAGGGTACACCCTGGACAGCTCTCCAGTCACTCAGCAAAAGGTCTAATAATTTCCACACTTCCATTCACTGGGACTCTGCTAGAACTGTTTGGAGACCTTTTCTAGAGAGCTGTATCAGAGCCTAGTGTGGGAGAGTACTTTGAAAGTGATCTGAAACTAAGTTAGAAAATATTTTGGAAATGATCATGTAGCTTTGAGCTTGAGGAAATTCAAAAATGCATCTTCCACATGTGGTAGAATCAGGAAAACAGAAGCAGGGGAGATATTCAAGTCTTGTGTAGGATGAAAACCAACATGGGAAGATGTGCAATGCCACGTTAAGGACCGAGTCTGTATGAAGCAGTGGCCTCACACACAGAAGCCAAGTCGAGACAAAGTTGGTTAAGAGGGATGTATGGCTCTGTTGAGGCACACAGAAGACACCAAGCAGAGGAGGGGCAAAGCTACGTAGCATAAGCTTATGAGTCACATGCAATTAAAGCTTGGAAAAGGCCAGCGAGTGCAGATTTAACTGAGGCACCTTCATTGTGCAAGGGCAAGCAGGGCCACTGTATTGAGCTTCATCAAGTTATTTTGGTCTGGGTTTGTGTAATGCAATTCAACCATGAGGAGAAGGAAACGTGTAGTGGTGGAATTTAAAGCAGAAGTATTCAGTTTGCCCTTCAAAAGCAGAGTCAGCCTCAGTGGGTGTGGTAAAGACTCAAATCTTCTATGAAGTGAAAACAAACCTTGAGATCAAGTATTCAATACACAGACCACATATTATTGGTCAAGTTTATTTTGCCAGAGTTCAGCCACATGTTGGAATCTCCATGGAAGTGTCCATGAGAGTCACCTGCAGAAAACAGAAGGGGTCAGTACTGATACAGGAGTCTCAATACTTCAGACACTAGTCCAGCTTTACCTTAGTACAACTTCTGCCCTTTAGACCCAGTCTTGGCATCAAAGTGGTCAAAGGCATCCTGGGAGTATTTGGCGTACGAACTGGAGTCGCGGGCTCGTTGGTAGCCACTGCTGGACTGGACGACGTGGGATGAAGGGTATACAGCGCGCATCTCAGATGTGTCCTTAGGGACCTGGTCGGAGGTCCAGGCAGACTGTGGGAAAGAACGGTCGAGCTTCAAGTTCATTAGGGCAGCAAGGAAACGAGCAAAGTCTGCGTCCTGCGCAGTAAAGCCAGCATTAGACCCAGAGGAGCCGCTGCCGTAGCCAGACCCAGAGGTGCCGCTGCCGTAGCCAGACCCAGAGGAGACGCCGCTGCCGTAGCCAGACCCAGAGGAGACGCCGCTGCCGTAGCCAGACCCAGAGGAGACGCTGCCGTAGCCAGACCCAGAGGAGACGCCGCTGCCGTAGCCAGACCCAGAGGAGACGCCGCTGCCGTAGCCAGACCCAGAGGAGACGCTGCCGTAGCCAGACCCAGACGTGCTACTACCAGAGCCAGAGGATCCACTGTTTTGACCTGAGCCCAGAAATTAGTTGAAGCAAAGTATGACAGCATGGTTAGTCATGCTCTCAGTAGCCTCTGTATCACTGCCAATATGTTTAGTAACAAAAACAAAGCTAAAGGAGCATCTGCAGTTCAAGTGGGTCATTAAACCTGAAGTAAGTAAGTAATTTATTTATACAGCGCCTTTCGCAGACCAGGGTCACAAAGCGCTTTATAGGTACAATAGAAACACACAGTTAAGAAGTACATATAAGTATTAGTTTAAAAAAGGCCAAAGCAACTCAGTCACAATCAAGTCTAATATATTGGAAGATTTGAGGCTGCATGATTAATATAGTTGCAGACCCTCTTCTCTCTAATTCCTAAACAACTTCCCATGTTGGCTGCATTTATGTAAAGTGCACCTAAATGTTGATATACTTGCTTTTCTGAGGGGGATAACATGTTCCAATGCTGAAGAGCAGGACACAAAGCCAGGAAATCCTGTTTGGATTTCAAAAGTAAAGAAAGAAACTTTAGTATATAGGAGAACAAAAACCTAAACCATTAAACATGAAGACTCACCTGAAGAAAACCTTAAACAACATGTTGAACAAGACAAAACAGCAGCAACACAATTCAGATAAAACTGGTCCAAAACAGCAATCTAGTGACTGCTGTTGAGAGAAGATTTGTGCTGTAACTCATCTGAGGCTGCAGCTGACTTTATATTGGTGCTCTACCTGCTCTAATTACACTCATAAACCTCACCTGGGACCCAGTCAGATCGTGCTGCATTCAATTCAGCTCAGAAAATGAACACTTCTGACATCCCATTAAAAAGGTTTGTTGCAACATGTGAGGAATGAACATGGGATGTTTTAAAGAAGGTGAATTCCGCTTGGTCAGATACGGTGTTAAACATCTGGACCAAAGTCCTGCAGATCACTGTGGGCCCCTAATCTCTGGCTGGGGAGTGTGAGGGGAGTGACAGAGATTTGGTCTGAAGGACTCCAGGTTATAACCTCGGTTCTAATACGTCACAAACACGTCACAGTCATGAAATTGGGGTCCAACACATCACATGTCCACTTCACTAGTGGGAGCTGCTAGTTGGGTTTCAAGGGGAAAAAAGTGAGCTCAGCGTGACATAAGACTGGAGTCTTAGTAAGTTAACCTGCTGAGTTCTGGAAATAACTCTAAAATAATGTTGACTCCTTGGCAGGAATAAGGAGCTCTGCAGCTCTCTCATCCAGAGGATCTAGAAGCATGGATGTGTTTGGAACATAGCAGAGGGTGGATTCTTACTAAAGTCACGCTAACTGCCTTATGCACACTCTGAGGTGTTTAAAGCTCAGATTAATATCTGAGCTGAGATGTAGAAACGTGAGACAACATGATGCAGAGCTGCTCTTTTATTAAGTGATATTGAGGAGATCTTAGATTTATTTCAGATGAACTTGATTAAACAGGACATAACGGAGGTTAAATGTTTAAAGCACCTTGTGCCTTCATTTTGTTCATATCTGGAAGTGTTTCTCAAATTTGTCTTGACGATTTCTGTGGATTTCCATCATTCCTCCTAAAAACTTGTTGCCTTGTGAGAACAACCACAGACTCCCACAGACTCCCTGTGACACAGCAAACTTCCAACATGGGAAATGTGACATTTGAGCACTTTATAGTCTGTAGGCAACTGTTTTCTGTTCTTTGTACTGTGGAGGCTTTAGCAGCCATCAGTGAGGTGGAACTGTACTGAAAATACACTGAAGTTAAAGTTACATTTTTAACTCATTTAAAGGGAAAATGCGTCTATTTGAATAATGCTCTTTTTTAATATGGGTCTAAGTTTCTGAGAAAGTCTTTTTTACTGTAAAATGTTGACTGTCACACCTGAACTTCATATTTATTCATGAAAATGAGAATATTTATATCCCCAGGTTGTTTTAATTCTGAAAACTAACATTTGTTACAGTAGTTCACATCATCTGTCCTCAGAATTACTTTCATAAAAATCCAACAAAGACCAGACTTTATCATGTTCATATTTAAACTGCAACCTGCAGGTTGACAATGTGAGTGACTTAAAGTGTGGAAACAAGTCCACAGAAGTTTTTCTTTTAATTATATGTCAATAAATGTCAACTATGTGCAAGTAGTCCCCACAGGCAGTGTCCTTGCTGTAGGAATGACCAGGTAAGACATCTGATTCTCACATATAGATGGACCATTTGCTGTTGCATTATGCCCATTATCAGACATGTTTGTTCATGTTCCAGACAGGATAGTGAATGCTTTTGTGCACAGTCCATTGTGTGGTTGTACAGCTCACGACTTAAGGTGGGGTATGAGATGTTTTCTGGAGCATTTTTTATCATAGACTGAAAACCAACCACTGAAAGCCATTGCACCCACTAAAATAGAATGTATGGGGAAAAGAAAATATTTTAGTCCATTGCAGAGGGTGTAGCAAGAGGAAATGTCTGACCAATAGAAGTAATGATGAGTTACTTCTATTGGATTCTGACATGCCAATCAACCGTCAGCCCCCCCTCACGTTCACGTGTTTTAAAGGCGTGGGCTGAAGGGAGAGGCAAGGTTGTGTATTTTCAAAAATATAGCTTGCAGGAACCGTTTTTCCAAGATCTCATACCCCACCTTTTACTGAATATATTCCAACACCTGGCTCGCCTTCTTGCATCCAAATGTAGAACAAAATAGATCTTTGCCCCACCACCTGATCCAACTTACTTCCAGGGAGTGAGTAAGTGACAACATTGAGCCTATAAATTTTGTTTCCAAGCCACTTCACTAAAAGTAGCTGCCACATCTTTTGATTTTTGTAGCACAAGCTTCATTTCAAGTATTCAGAGTACAAGACCTTTGCAACCGCAGACGATGTTATGAAGCCATCCTCGATCATGGACTTGCAGAAGCTACTGTCCAGGTTTCACATGGCCCCAGCATCTGATGGGTCTGCCCTTACCCAGAGCTGTAGGGTGAGGACTGCTACAGAGTGGAAAGGTTTCCCCCTCAGCACAATATGCAGCAGTGGAATCTTCTGATAGAGCTCAAGGCCACACCTTTACCCACTGCTGTCAGAGAGCTGCAGTTGGCTTTTCAGCCATTTTTAGTTGGGAATGCATTCCAAGCTGAAGCCGTCAAGACCGTCACAAGCTCACCTTTGAGCAGACACTGTCCTTAAGTTAATGCCAACACCTTATTTATAGGATTAAGTCATGTCAACCTGTCAGGCCCTCAACTATCCCCTCCAACCCACAACTGGATGACCCAGAGACAGCGAGGAGCCATTTGATGGTGCAACGAGGTATTCAAGTTAAAGCCATTTATTCAAGCAGTAGCAGCAGCGATGCCTCTAGAATATGCAGATCTGCAAGACAAAGAAAGTCAGTCAACTACCAGCAGCTACAGAGAGCACACATGCAGAGTAAAATGAGCCTCACCAGAAAGATCCTCAGAAGCCGCTCTGAACTTGAACCTTGTGCTGAGATGTTTTGCCGTGGTCTGGCTCAGATTCTGTTGGGCTGTAGCGGAACTGGCTGAACAGCACACGCTTCTTGTTGTAGCGGGACCGAGATTTGTAAGCGTAGACTTGATCCTCGTCGGCCACAGGAGTGAAGACTGGCTCGTCCTCGCCGCTGGTGTCAGATGAAAGGCTCCAGCTCCCATCTTCAAACTGGTAATTGCTGCCAGGAGCTCCAGACTGACCTCCCTGAGCACCATGCTGCTGTGCTCCAGAACCACTGGTTCCAGTTTGTTTCTGATATGTTGGTTTAGATAGATCTTGTCCATAAACTGAATACATGGGTGAGGAAACAGAGAATTAAGATCAGCCTTCCATTTACAACCCGAGTCAATTTAAACTGCTTTTAGTTGCTGAGCTGTGATTGGGATCAGCTTACCGCTTTGTGCAGGAATGCAGGCGATGCTTCCAATCAGCACACAAGAAATCCACAAAACCCTGCAGAAACAGGGACATCTCATATGAAGTTCTGAGTACATTTAGAGACCAGTGGGGTCCAACCACCACCTCCCCTTAACATGCCCAGTCCTGTTGAGCTTAACTGCATATTTATAGTGTAATGCTGCGACCAAATGAGGTTCTGCTTGCCTCAGACATTTAAGGCAGCAGAGGTTCAGTGCCACCACTTAGAAGCACTGGGATAGACTAGAAGTTACTCACCTCATTCTGGTGCAATATAATTAAAGCTTGCCTGGGACCTGCTGCTGCCAAACTGCACTAACAGTTCAGAGCCCTGTGACACTAACCTGAAGCTGCAGGAGCTGCTTTCATATGATCCTCAGTGCAGAGGGAACTGATTGCTCAGCGGTAACAGCTGCTGCTGAAAGGTGCAAGGCTGCAGTTAACTGGCAACAATGGACTCACATATGGAGCATCTCAGTGTTATGTCAATAAATAGATAATAATCAGGACCTCTCGTGAGTATTATGTATTTTATTTACATGTATAAATATTAAATTATAAATATAAATGATCAAATATTCTGAACTGCTGATATACGTGATAATAATAACGATAACAATGGAAGTCGCTCTCAACACGTGAAATGCCTCTCATAGTTCATTAGGCTAATTGATGAATAAACATCCTGCTGCTGAATATGTGTTTAAAAAAAAATAAATCAGAAGGAAACCTGCAGAAGAAAGTCTTCTAGCAGCTGTCTCTCTGTGTTTATTGGCATACAGCACGGTTAGTGAGATCCAGATCCATGTGGGCACTCAGGACGGATTTAAATAGCGACTCTGAATGGACGGTAAACCCGCACTGAAGGCCCAGTGACCCAAAGCACGGCCGCCACTGAAACATATATTTGAAACCTGTCAATATGTTAACTTTGCGTGTTTACCTCTATAACTGGTGTTATATGTAAAACAGAGCACATGATCAGTTAGCTTTTTAAAAATGTTTATTTTAAAGAAAACGATCAAAACAAGAGTTTTTCTGGAAGAGATTTAAATAAGTTCTGAATATGCATAGAAGAGAGGTAACATTTGAGTCTATTTTCTTTGTATGTAATGTACATAGATAATCCATGAGCCTAGTCAAGCGGTGAAGTTGTAAAGCAATGAGATGAAAAAAGTGATCAGAGCTTCATCCTCTGTGGCTGGTTGACTGTTAGAGCTCCCAGCTGCCTCTAACTCCCACACCTCAAAAAACAAATGTCCCTCACAGGGTAGACATCTCAGGTGATGTTCTGACTGGGATGGTTTATATAATCAATATGTAGAAGTGTTTGTGTCCTACACTGTGTACCTGGAACATACAATTATTGATCCATCACCTACTAACACTCTCATGCACTCTCCTTCACAGTGACGGTGCTGCTGTCAACACAACTCATGATTAACTTCCGTCACAGAAATGGATGTTAATGACATGATCTTTATCCACAAGGACAATTCTTTCCGATTCTTAAAAGAATACAGTTATATTTACTTCTGCGCCCCGCATTTCTTTTGTTGAAACATCTGACGATCACCCTGTGACACACACACACACACACACACACACACACACACACACACACACAGACACGAGGAAGTTAACCAGCTTGGGCTGCTGCTGATTGGTTGGCAGACACCTCTGTTTGGTTTTGGCTCTCAGTCTCCATGTTGCTGATCCTGGACCTGCTGAGATGTCCCAGGCCATTGTTGGCTTTGATCCTCATACATTTAACTTTGTCCTGAGAAAGGACAAGTTCCAAAAAGTCAAACAGGGACTGCTTTTGCATTTGACGTAGTCAAACTGCATGCACCTGGAGAAGCCAGAAGGCTTACAGCACCTGGTATTCCCAGGCAGTCTCCCATCCAAGAATTAACCAGGCCCGACTCTGCTCAGCTTCTGAGAAATATTCAAAGTTTGCTTTGTTAGAAGATCCAGAGAGCAAAGATATCAGAATATTTGATGTAGCTATACGCACTATAACTAACAGAAATGTTTCACTATGACACTGGGACCTAACTGCACCATTTTTCAGAGTGTGGTTGAAGATGTGAGGACCTACAGACTCAGTTGGACCATCTCTGAATTCTTCAGACTTTAATTGGAGTTTGGGTTGAAAAACTGCTGGAACTGGGATGGAGAGCCATCTGTCCTTGTTCACAAACTGCTGCAAAGTCTGTTGATCAGTTCACAGTCATCGTCTTAATAATAATCTCGCAGTGCAGAGTCTCTGTATGTTTCAGATTCCTTCCAGGTCACCCAGATAAAGGAAGAAATAAAGTCAGAGTTTCAGCTTGTGCTGCCTCTCAGGTGGAGTTTAGGTGTGAGGACAGAGCACAAAGAGGCTTGAAGTCAGAGAGCTTCTCAGTTTGGGACAGGAGGAGGAGATGCTGGTGAACATGGAGGATGAAGAAGCATCTCTGAGCTCCCGCTGAAATCAATTCCCTCGCTGAGCTGATCGATCAGCAAGTCTGTGAAGTCAGAGAAAACCTCAGAAGGAAACAAAGGAAGTGCTATGCTAAAATACCATCAGTTAAAGTTCTGTTTTAAATGATCCTCCTGCAGTCAGAGGCAGGATTATTCATATTCAGATCAACACCAAAATGTGAAAAATCAGAGGTCTTTCCACTCATTCACATATTTTAATATAATCTGAGATATTCTGATTAGGGCTGTGACTCGATTAAAATTTTTAATCGAGTTAACTACAGGCTTTGAAATTAATTAATCAAAATTAATCGCATTTTAATCGCATATACTTTATCCTTTAGAAAATTAACATTTTCAACAATATTTCAACAAACACAGAACATATCCCTATTTGAAATCTGAATGTAGCATGCATGAAAACACAGTATATAGAATCTTGGATGTTAAGCTGCGTTGGGCCCCCGTTAGCTTCCACGCTAGCTGCTACATGTTTAGCGTTGAGGTGATATTTGAGGCTTGATAAGCTGCGGTGATACGCAAATTCCTTGTTGCATAATCTGCACACAACCACGCTCTTGTCGACGCTTCCATCCGTCTGTATTTAAAAAAAAAATTATAGTGTGCGATTAAAATGCGTTATTTTTTTTAACGCGCTAATATGTGTGTAGTTAATTAATCGAAATTAACACGCTAAAGTCCCAGCCCTAATTCTGATATATAACAGCACTGCTCAGAGCACTAAAAACTGTCAAAATCATCTAAAATTATTAACAATAATTCAACTCCACCAGTCTGGTCGCTTGTTTCTCTCTTCTGATTTTGCTGAAGACGGACACAGGATTTAGAGGATGTTTAAGGAATGTTTGAATCTAATCATTCCTTTTGTTTAAACATATGAATTTGAGCAAAACTGAGAAACTTATAAAATGAATACAAAGTATGTAGTTGTAGTTGAGTATGATCACTGATGAGCTGAAAGAAGAAGACAGGAAACTGTGGGAATTTGGTCAAATAGTTAAGTGTCCTTTATTTTCCCTTAAATATGTTTGGGCATGTGGAAACACATGGCACCCCATTAAACTCATTGGTAAGTGTCCTCTGGAGCAGCTTCTTAGAATGAGTCTGTGAAGCTGCAGTGAGTGATGGTCATTGGTCGTGTTGTCCAGGTGGAGGCGCTGCAGGAGCAAGAAACAGCTGTGCTTTGTAAGGGAAAGAGAAGCCAGAGAAGCAGCGAGGAAGCTGCTAAAAGATGTCAAAGCGTGTCGTTGTAGCGCGCGTGCAGTGTGTTGTGTGTGTGGAAGAGCAGAAAGAGTGTAAAAAGACTGAGTCCCGCTGTATTACTCAGGCTGCACTACAGCATCTATTCACAGGTGCGATCCCACTACTGAGCAGCACGGGGGCTTTGCCCTGCTCCGTTTCCCACCTGGGCCGTTGCCCCCCTCCTTAGACAACCTGGTGTTCCCGGGCTACCCCAGGCGCACCATATCGATACCCAACTTAGTGCGGACACCCGATGGACATAGTCCTCTGCAGCTCAGAACTCCTGAGTTCAAGCGATCCACCAGCCTCAGCCTCCCGGTAGCTTGGATTACAGGCACGCGCCCCCGCTCCCGGCAACAGGTGCTCTCATTCAAGCAGGTTTTGGGCTTTTTGATCCTGACGTCATCAGCGAGCTAATTTGCTGTCGAGGAACGAAATAAAGCATCTTTTAAATGTTAAAGGCTGATCAGTGATGAAACATTTTGACAAAATGTGACTGACTGGTTAAAGGTAGGGTAGGAGATCCTGGATTTTGAGTCCAGCGAAGCTGCATTTTGAAAATACACAGGTCAAAAGTCCCAACCCCTTTTTTCAGACTTCCCCCCGAACCCACGCCTCTAGAGTACATGAACGCACAATGCTTGTTCACGAGCGTTCACACGTTGCCGTATTTAGTATTTAGTATTTAGTATATGCTAACTATACGTTTAATAATGCTAGGTGCTAGCCAAGCCGGCTCTAGTTTAGCTTCCTGCCAAGCTTCTGGACGCGTAATTCGTTCACGGAGCAGGGTACGCGCACAGGGGGAAGGAGGGGGAGGGAGGAGCAGATTGCAGTTTGATAGACGCATCAGAATCCAATCATCGTTAACAGTCCGTTCAGTATGATTGGATAGTGTTATTCCTGGATTGTTCGCTCTAGAGGCCACTAAAACTTTTCATTCTTGTGTCAAAACTTTTAATTAATTGGTTGCAATGGGGGTGTGAAGAGTATTTCAAGCAATATGTAAAAAATGCTCCAGAAAAAGAAGCCCTACCCCACCTTTAAGTTTGACGTTTGATATTGATTAAACATTTTTCTTTGGTGCTCCGTAAAACCTCAATTTCTGATCAACTTCAGAGGAGTTTCTCATTTCTGCTTCTTTAACACCGACAGATCAGCTCACCAAACTCCTCCCGTCGATGCTTTCCACTTCCGTTCTGGCGGGCTCCGGTTTGTTTTGCTAGCTAGCTCCGATATCGATGCAGTGAGAAAAAGGATGGAAAACCTTGAGAGGAAAAGTGGTTCGGGAATGACGTGCAGTAGTTGGCTGCACTTGAACGAGTGGTTAGATAGAGAGTGCTTTGACAAATGTCCGCATACATGTGGAAAGAGCAATCCAGAGACTGAAGATCTTTAAGATTTTATCCCAGACTGTTCCCATCATGGCACGTAAACTGGACAACATCTTGACCATCTGTGCTGGCCTAGTTAACCTGAGAAGTGATGATCACTTCTCACTGATCAGAATGCCTCATGAGGTTTAGAATCTTGCCTGTGTCCCTGTTAGTATATGTTTAACAGTTAATATTGTAAATTATTATTATAGTGATATAATTGTGTGGGGTCGTTTTGTATTTCACTTTTTAATATCTGTTAGGATTAAATACATGATCTTTCTAGTTGAAGCCATTTGTTTAATTTCCTCAAAACAATGAATTAATCCAGTGTTATTAATGTAAAGTATGAGTTTACTATGAATGAACTGTGTTAAAAGAAATTGTAACACTCTAAGGAAGATAGGGCACTCATGATCGTAGTTCAGTGCAATAATGAAATGAAATTACATCAACCTTTATTTTCAATTTTGTACAACAATATATTCCACATTATATTACATTATGTAAACAACAGACATCTGTTGGCACCCTTGGGCACCTACATAGGGCAGTTTACTTTGGTTTTAAAATGCTGAGATATTTACTGCAGAGCTGTAACCTTCCCTCAACAAAATCATCAACGATTTTCGGGAGCATGTGGGAAAAGTAAAATGTACGCAGCCTTGTGATATGCTCCTGAACAAAGCCTTGGTCGTAGGGTACTTCTATTTCTAGGTGCTCAGTTTTGTTTGTTATGTTGGGCCACGTCGTCACGTTATCCTCCCAGTCCTGCACCGAATTCGGGTGGGGGATAGTAACTCCATCTCCAGTTAACGTATTTAAACTCTGTTCCCATTGTAAGGACATTATTAGCCATACGATCTGCGAGTGGGCTGTCAAAGCTAGCATCATCTGTTTACATTGGCAAACGCTGCGCAAACTACTTCCGGCGGAAATGAAGTGCATTTGTGGAGGGTAATGGCGCCGCCCAGGGTTTGTCGCGTAAAGCCGGAGTTATAGTTGACGCGTCTGTCACGGCGGTGGCGGACCGTGACGTCAAAATGACGTTTCAGGCATGGCGCTTCCCTTGAAAAGACGGCGCTGCGCGTTGTCGTGCACCAGTCGATTTTTTGTAACTTGGCTGCGCCGAGAATGACAAATCGGATGGACCGATGTGAGTCCGGCTCAGTGAGGAGGTTTGTACAGGCAGCTGTACGAAACTGCAGTGAAACAGCACAGGGAGCACGTAAACTCCCAAAACTGGTGGACAGAGATTGGCAGAACTTTGGGGAAAGAGGGAGAGTTCTGTAAGAATGTGTGGAAGAAGCTACGGGGCAGATACGTGAAGGCAAAGAAGAGGGCAGAGACTCGGAGTGGTGATGCCGGGGACTTCAGACCTTCACCTTTTAACTGAATTAAAAAATTAAAATGATCCGAATACTGCAGCAGTATAATTAATGTCAGTGTTCCTGCTCTTCATTGTTTTCTTCTCCACTTTCGTGGTTGTAGAGTAGCGGTAACCTTCACGTAGCAGCGCCACCTCTGTGACGGAGAAAATTGCAACTACTGGCGCATCGACTTGCACCACTATATATAGCCGGCACGAACTCGTGACGTCATCAACACCGCTCGCGCGAGCAGACGCAGCAACCATGCTAGAGCCTTAAAGTTGCCTATAGAGTAATACAGAGTTGCGACACGCTTTGATGTCGCCGCAAGGGCTGTCAGATGGTCCATGTGAGCCTCCGTAGTTCCAAACGTCACAGCGCTGTCAGTCAGTTTGAACGGGTCTAAGCGGGACGGAGCACAAAAACTACAACTTTAACTTTTACCATGCAATTTTCGGTAAATATTGACCAATAATGTGCATTGATCACTTCACTGAGGATGTGTTTTATCAACCTTTTTCTTTTTTGGAGCGGCAGAGACACATTTATCAGCGTTTTAAATGGTAGAGGGTGCCCTTACCTCGTCCTCCTTCATACTGAATCATGCCAGTGGTCCAGCTTACCTTCAGATCTACATCCTCCAACAGAGCATGATGTCACTGTCTGTTCCTCCTGTTGTCCCAAACACTCCATCTGTAGAAGATGTCCTTCAGTCTGTCTGTTCTCTCTGGTGTCAGATGGACAATGAGCTGAATGGCAAAGCTGGGCTGAATAAATTATTTTAAAGAAGCTTTAAATGACTTGGAGGGAAATATGTGGCTGTAGATGCTTTGACTGATGAGCCGGGATCAATTCTTCTTTTCTGTAGAAGACCTAATTATTCTGTATATCTCATGTGAACTGAATACATGTGAAACAAACATCTGTAACCCTGTTTATTGGGCTTCAAGCAAGAAAACTATTGTAAAATATGAATTAATTGATTAAAATATGAATTTGATCACTTTTTTCTGGTTAAAACCAAAGTAAATTACAAAATAAATGTGTCAGTTGTGCAAAACAAACAAACAAAAAAAAAACAGATCTAAACCAAACATTTCATTATAAAATGTCATCATGGAAAATGTAAAACAAGCCTTAATAAAGAAGTTCTTTTACTGCTACTTATACTGTTGGGTAGATCAATCTGCAGCACTGAACTGTATTTGATTAAATTTAAGGGTTTGGACATTGTAGAAAAGTTCTGAAGTCCTAATGAAGGTTGATCCATGGCAGCAGCGACCACCACATCTGCTGACCTCCCTGACAACAACAGAGAAATTCCTACATTCAGTTTGATGAACTTGATGAAGCGTCCCCAGCTTCTCAGGCCAGTGGGGGTTGTGTCCATGTTCTGGGTCGCAGTTGGGTGACCAATAAGCCACTAACTAAAGATCGACTGACTTTTACAGCATCTTTCAGGAAGTTTTCTGTGTTCAGAGCTTCTAACTAAGGTCATTCATCTGGACCAGCTTGGCTTTATGACTTCACTGCAGTAACTCACCCAAGTAAGAAGCTAAAGCTGAAGTGGCCTTGCTTGGCCGTTAATCCCACTTTGTGGTACATCCGGCTCAGATCAGCAGAACTCTCATGAAGGCGTGATGGAATGAATAAAGTGGGCTGCTTCAGTGCATGGAACACAGGAGAACTCCTCACTCCTCCTGCTGTAGCTACAGAAAAAGCAGCAGTTAGACATGAACAGTGACTTCCTGCATGATCTGAGCTCTTTAACCTCTCTGCTCTGTGTTGTTTCCTCTCCTGCAGAACACAGAACCATCACAGCTGAACCTGGACAGGATGGGATTCTGCCATGTCGGGTTCCACATTTCAGCATCTCTCAGGAGGTCACACACTGCTTTAGAACGGATCCAGACATATTCTTTGTGTCCGGATATGAAACTTCTGCTCCATGAGAGCCATTAAAGCATCAGGTTTAAAGAAGCGGGTGGATCTGCAGGACAGACAGATGAAGGATGGAGACCTGTCGCTGATTCTGAGAAATGTGACGACTGATGACAGAGGAACATATGAGTGTCCAGTCGTCCAGGAAGGAAGAAACCAGGAGAGTGGAGACGTTGGGCCTCATGCAACAACCGCTCCTACGCACACATTTGTTCTTAACTCGTGCGTGCCAGGGATTTAAGAGAATGTGCGCATTCACCAATCTTTTGGTATTTTACGTTTTCTTTCAGGTACGAACAGAATTTACGAGTGATCCAGACCTGTCGTAGGAGTTTCCTAAAGTAGTCCGCTGTTATTCAGAATCAGAATCAGAATCAGAATAACTTTATTAATCCCTTGCGGGAAATTCTTTTGTTGCAGTGCTCTTATTTACAGGAAAATAAAGATTAATAAGAATAAGATAGGGAATAAAATAAAAATAAAATAAGAATAAAAATATCGATATGTACAAAAATAGAGTAAACAATAAACAGTATTTACAATGCTACTCAGTAGCTAATTATTATTGTTATGACCGGGTTATTGCACATGGTGAAGTGATGTCAGAGACTGGAATTATACAGTTTGATGGCCACAGGCAGGAATGACTTCCTGTGGCGCTCTGTGGTGCAGCGTGGTGCAATCAGTCTCTGGCTGAAGGTGCTTCTGTGGCTGCCCAACACATTATGAAGAGGATGTGCAGGATTGTCCAGCATGGATTTGATCCTGGACAGCATCCTTCTGTCTGACACTGCTGTCAGAGAGTCCAGCTCCTCTCCGACAACGTGGCTGGCTTTGCGGATGAGTTTGTTCAGTCTGTTGGCGTCCTTCACCTTCAGTCTGCTGCCCCAGCATGCAACAGCGTAGAGGATGGCGCTGGCCACCACAGACTCCTAGAACATCCGCAGCATTGTCCGACAGATGTTGAAGGACCTAAGCCGCCTCAGAAAATAGAGACGGCTCTGGCCCTTCCTGTAAAGGGCGTTTGTGTTTTTTGTCCAGTCCAGTTTATGGTCCAAGTGCACCCCTAAGTATTTGTAGTCCTCCACCATGTCCACGTTGACCCCACAGATGGAGACAGGGGTCACTGGGGCCTTACTCCTTCTCAAGTCCACCACCAGTTTCTTGGTCTTTGCCACGTTGAGCTGCAGATGGTTCTGCTCACACCAAGTGGCAAAGTTGTCCACCACACCCCTGTACTCCGTCTCATCACCATTACTGATGCATCCAACTACTGCAGAGTCGTCAGAAAACTTCTGAAGGTGGCAGGTCTCTGTGCCGTAGCTGAAGTCTGTGGTGTACAGGGTGAAGAGGAAGGGAGAGAGGACGGTCCCCTGCGGGGCACCGGTGCTGCAGATCACCTTGTCTGACCCGCAGTGCTGCAGGCGCACGTACTGTGGTCTGCCAGTCAGGAAATCCACAATCCAGGACACTATGGGGGCATCCACCTGCATCGTCGTCAGTTTCTCACCCAGCAGAGCCGGCCTGATGGTGTTGAATGCACTGGAGAAATCAACGAACGTGATTCTCACAGTGCTCGCTGGCTTGTCCAGGTGAGCGTAGACACGGTTGAGCAGGTAGATGATAGCATCCTCAACTCCTAGTCGGGGCTGGTATGCGAAATTCCAATCAAGTTTGCTTGACTAATGGAGTTTATATTTAATTACTTTGAAGATATCATAAATAAATATATACATGATACCCCATAGTGATGCTGACATGATTCTGTTGGACTTAAATGATGCACTAACTGAAGGTTAATCTGACTGATGAAAGTATCTTGGGAACAAAGATGGAACAGGATGTGACCAAGAGGCTTCAGTTGAAGATGGTGTCATAAGTCTCCCACTAAGAATCTCTGGGGAAAACAGTGAGAACAATAAATATGTAGTTCCACCATCCTGTCCTCACACCACACTGCTAAGATCCACATAAATGCCAGTCTGCTGTAGTTCCCCTACAATCCAGCAGAGGGTGCTGTGACTAAGAGGAGCTGAATAAGTGGAATCTGTGAGGTGCAGTTTTATCTAAGAAGCAGATGATGTTCTGGTAGAAGAGACATTTCCATCTTACTAACATGGCTGCGGGTGATAAAGTCAGAGGGTGGGACATGGTGGAAGATGGTTGTTCTGGGAACTACCAAGAAGCTGAAGATGTAAAAATCTACTTTTATGGAGGAGACTAAGAATGACAAAGTTGTGTTCCTGAAACTGAGTTTTCAGTGACTCAAACCTGATCCCACTCACTGGTGATTGATGGAAATTATCAACATGACCATCTAACCCAACTCCAGCAGAGTCTGGGTCCTCTATGACAGTGGTTCTCAAATGGGGGTGCGTGTACCCCTTGGGGTACTTGGAGGCACTCCAGGGGGTACTTGAGGTTTTGAAAAATATATTTAAAAAATAGCATCAATTCAAAAGTCATTATAAATATCAATTAATATAAGTTCATGTATGTTCAGGTATGTTTACAAACACAGCTGGCAGCGGGGCAGGTACCCAAATGGCGGAGTTCTACTGGCTACTAGAGCTACGTAACAGTGACAACACAAACAATGGAGTCCTGGTTAAAGTGCTGCTGAGAACACAGAGGGACAGGTGACAAAGAAGGTAAAGGAACACAGGCTCCCCCAAAATTTTTTATATATTTTCATTTGCAAACAGTTGAGGAGATTATGTTTCACCATCAACACAATTTTGGAAGTGGTAAGATGGCGGCCATCTGCGGACGTTCCACTCCGTTGCCCAGCAACGCGGACGAGACATCTAGCCATTCTATACCTATGAACATAGCAACAGAAAGCTACAAGCAGGTGAGTCCACAAAAAGAATGAATTTAGCGGTCAGACGTTAGCAGAAATGTCTTCAAAGTGCTCTGTGTCATTGGTTTGATTCCTGCTCCTGGACACGGGCAGTCAGAACATGCAGCAGAGAGTAAAAAGTTCAAATACGGTAACCTAGCTGCTATTCACAGTTAGCACGTCCCGCTAATGCTAATGCTAACGATCGTTAACAGTTAACCGCCAAATAAGATGGAGCTTTATCCTTTTAGCTGTGTGTGAAACATACTTCTGGGCCCTTTTCTTCCTCTTTTTTAACCTTTTGGGGCAGTTTTTGACCATGCTGTCACATTTTCCACTAAAGCTGCAGTTTTCTTGACTTCTTTCTGTAGTTTTGCTGAAATCTTTTGTGATTTAAAAAGTTTGATGATCAATGTAAAATGTAGAATGGTTCTTTCCAGACTTATCTGAGTATCATTTGGCTTTTTGATAGAAGTGTGCAGCGATGTGTTTGATGTGTTTAACGTACACAATATGCCATATTTCATGATTAGATCTTAAAATAGGACTTAATTATGGTCAATATAAATACTTTAATTACATGAAGAGTTTAAGTTGTGTGAAGAGGAGTCATAGCATTATTATAAAGACTTGTGGGTGATCCAGGAAAGTATCACAGGAGCAGTAGAAATCCAGTTCTCCTCAGTATCAGTGTGTGATTTCTCAGATTTACACTCAGAAGCCCATTAAAAGACAGTCTGACTGTCCTCTTCAGAAGTGTCTCATGAAAGCTTCATTATTCACTTTCCTTTACATATCCAATATTTTCTTTTATCCACGAATCAACAAGGACTGAGCACATGATAAAAAGGTTCTGGAAATGAGAACAGGTTTAGAAACGGAGAGAATCTGAACCTCAGTCTTTGGGATGATATTGGGACCCTTTCCTCAAACAGGATCATTGTCTTAATGTAGTAAAATGATTTAAGTTGATGGTGTTCCACTGACTCAGATGAGATTTATGGGATATTGCACACAGTGGGTGTCAGTTTACAGAGTATATTATTACATTTTTTTCTGAATTTGATCAAAAAGCTACAAATATTTTGAACTGTGACCTTAGTGGGTCTTTAAAGAAGCATTTTAAAGTTCACAGGGATTTAAATAAAAAGCACAGTAATGAGTTTAATGGAATGTGACTGGATGGTTAAAAACTGTGCAGAAAGGTTATCAAGAGAAGAAGAAAAGTGGGTGTGGTTTAACACGCTGCACGCCACAGCTGGATCTTATCGTATGTGCTGACTGTTGCAGAGTCCATCAGTCGGAGAACCAGAATGGAGCACCAGGAGCTGAACCAGGAGCTGAACCAGGCGCTGAACCAGGAGCTGAACCAGGAGCTGAACCAGGAGCAGAACCAGGCGCTGAACCAGGAGCTGAACCAGGAGCTGAACCAGGAGCAGAACCAGGCGCTGAACCAGGAGCTGAACCAGGAGCTGAACCAGGTGCAGAACCAGGAGCAGTACCAGGAGCTGAAGCAGGAGCTGAAGCAGGAGCAGAACCAGGTGCAGAACCAGGAGCAGTACCAGGAGCTGAAGCAGGAGCAGAACCAGGAGCAGAACCAGGATCAGAACCAGGAGCAGAACCAGGAGCAGTACCAGGAGCTGAAGCAGGAGCAGAACCAGGAGCAGAACCAGGCGCTGAACCAGGAGCTGAACCAGGAGCTGAACCAGGTGCAGAACCAGGAGCAGTACCAGGAGCTGAAGCAGGAGCAGAACCAGGAGCAGAACCAGGAGCAGAACCAGGAGCAGAACCAGGAGCAGTACCAGGAGCTGAAGCAGGAGCTGAAGCAGGAGCAGAACCAGGAGCAGAACCAGGAGCAGAACCAGGAGCAGAAAGAGGAGCAGAACCAGGAGCAGAAACAGGAGCAGAACCAGGAGCTGAAGCAGGAGCTGAAGCAGGAGCAGAACCAGGAGCAGAACCAGGAGCAGAAACAGGAGCAGAACCAGGAGCTGAAGCAGGAGCTGAACCAGGAGCAGAACCAGGAGCAGAAACAGGAGCAGAACCAGGAGCTGAACCAGGAGCAGAACCCCTCCACCAGGAAACGAGCCCGCTCATCCTCTGGGTCCACCGGGCCACAGGTCAGTGTGGAGGACGTTTTTATTTTATTTCTTATTTATTTGGTTAGGACACTCAGTGTTTCCCACAGATGTGAAGGCAATGTGTGGTGGTGGGCCACGGGGGGGTTTAGAAATAAAAATTCTTCAAAATAATTCCTTTGTTAATAATTGGTCACACAGAACTTTATTGTATTAATATTCACATCTTCATTGTAAACAAATGAATAACATAGCTAATTACACTGGTCGGACTGTTCAGCTGTTTCAGACTGATACCTCCGGTTCAGGCTGCTCCTCATCCTCAACACGCACGTCTCTTTTTCAATCGCGGAAAATATTTTTCAATACTCATCTGGATTGAAGCAGCAAACATTCAGTGTAAGAGTTTAAAAAACCTACTTTATTTGATTCACAGCTGCTAGTGTTTTGACCTCGACAACCCAACTACTTTTTTTATTTTTTTACGGCAAACTTGCGACTAGTTAACTTTATAAAGAAGGCGTAATCGCTTGTTTGCTATGGGTCGGGTTGGGACGGGACAACATTGTATTAAAAATATAAAATATTTTTATAGGACTTTTTAATGTGTGATTTTATAAAGGACGGTGCACGTAATACCAACCTTTCGTGAATTTCGCCAGCCGTCTTCTTTCGGTTGAGCTAATCTAACGCGACGCTGAAGCTAGCGATGCTTCCAGGGATGATCTCGCTGATGGAGACACACGCGGTGAGCACGGAGGGGAGGGGCTGTGTGTGTGTGTGTGTAGGCTATGTGAGAGAGACGCATGACTGACAGAGACGGAGGGAGAGCAGGGAAAGGAAATGCAGCTTAACGAATACGAGTATTTTTTAAATAGCATTAAAAAAAATAATAATAACGAAATGCAATATGTGGCGGCCGGTGTTGAATCTGTGGCGCACCGCCACGAATTAGTCTATGTGTGGGAAACACTGACACTGCACATTAATCAACATATCAGCAAGGCATGTAAATATGCCGGAGTTAGCACAGTTGCTAAATTTCATCCGTTATCCTCAGGCAGGTATCATAAAAACATACAGACAATACACCATGACAAAAACTAAAAAACAAACAAACAGAAAATATTTAGAAAGATTCACATCAAAGTTAAGAGTCCGTACACAAAAGAGAAAAGACGCAGAGGTGACCCATGAGAGCAGCTCTGGCTGTTTTCAACCACTGTTTAAGGGTCTTTTTAAAGGTGGTGGAATTGTCCCAGTTTCTAACACGAGTTGGCAGTGTGTTCCAGCACTGTTCCTCTGATGGACTCCACCACTTGGCCAAACTTAGTCCTGCATCATTGCACATCAGTCTCCTCTAGTGCTCTGGGGTTTACTCTAGAGGATTCTGTCTTTATGAAATCCTGTAATAGTGGAGGGGCTAATCCTTTGGAAACCTGAAAGATGAGACAGACATCCAAAAACAGCTGATGGCTATCAAAGTCCAAGATTTTGCACTCTGATGTATGTGACCATGTTGTATAACAGCAGGAAATACGAGGAAGTATCACTGCATGCGTAGAAGTCTTCGCTGACTCCATAGTCAGGAAGGGTCTCGCATGTTTGAAATTTGATAAGTTAAATTTAATTGTATTTGTGACTTTTTTAAAGTGTTGCTTAAAATTAAGATTAGAATCAAAGATTACCCCGAGGTACTTAAAGTGTTGAACCACATTAAGTGGGTTAAGTGTAAAGAATGTCATGTATTACCACCACTGTTACTTTTATTCCTTTAAACCAGCGGCCATCAACCTTTTTCAGCCCAACCTCTACATGGTGTTTAAGTGAACAACTTGGACAAGACTCTGGTTCCTTCCATCATTTAGAAATATTGTAGCTCAAGTTCCTTTTCAGTTTCATCATGACAAAAAGAATTAGTGAAAAAGCAAAAAGCAAGAGTTTACTGCTTAAAAAGCTGAACGTGTGCAGAACACATCAGAGCACAGTGCTGATAGCTGAGGGCACTTATAAACGCACCCTCAGCGTTCACGTTTGATCTGAGATATTGAGACCTGTGTGGCTCGGCCTGTCCAGCTCCAGTTAGAATATGTTGGTTAGCGTAGGTTAGCTTAGATAAATCTTTTGTGTGAACTTCAAAAGGATCTAAGTCTTCTTCCTCTCTGTCATTGCAGAAACATGGAGCCCAAGAGGGATCCAGATGGCACTGCTGTAAGGACTGTGGGAAAGTTATCAAACGATCAAATCTGAGGTATCATCAGAGGCTTCATACTGGAGAGAAGCCATACAGCTGTGACCAGTGTGGGGCAGCTTTCACTGCATTAGCTAATCTAAAGAGACACCAACGTATTCACTCAGGAGAGAAGCCTTTCAGCTGTGGTCAGTGTGGGGCAGCTTTCACTAGATTAGGTAATCTAAAGACACACGAACTTATTCACACAGGAGAGAAACCTTTCAGCTGTGACCAGTGTGGGGCAGCTTTCACTAGATTAGGTAATCTAAAGACACACCAACGTATACACACAGGAGAGAAGCCTTTCAGCTGTGTTCAGTGTGGGGCAGCTTTCACTACATTAGGTAGTCTAAAGACACACCAACTTATTCACACAGGAGAGAAGCCGTTCAGCTGTGGTCAGTGTGGGGCAGCTTTCACTACATTAGGTAGTCTAAAGAAACACCAACGTATTCACTCAGGAGAGAAGCCATACAGCTGTGGTCAGTGTGGGGTAGCTTTCACTCAATTAGGTAGTCTAAAGACACACCAACGTATTCACACAGGAGAGAAGCCTTTCAGCTGTGGTCAGTGTGGGGCAGCTTTCACTAGATTAGGTAGTCTAAAGACGCACCAACTTATTCACACAGGAGAGAAGCCGTTCAGCTGTGGTCAGTGTGGGGCAGCTTTCACTGGATTAGGTAATCTAAAGACACACCAACGTATACACACAGGTGAGAAGCCGTTCAGCTGTGACCAGTGTGGGGCAGCTTTCACTACATTAGGTAATCTAAAGACACACCAACGTATACACACAGGAGAGAAGCCGTTCAGCTGTGACCAGTGTGGGGCAGCTTTCACTAGATTAGGTAATCTAACGACACACCAACATATTCACACAGGAGAGAAACCTTTCATCTGTGGTCAGTGTGGGGCAGCTTTCACTGGATTAGGTCGTCTAAAGAGACACCAACGTAGTCACACTGCAGAGAAATGATTGGCTTAAATCAACAATAATTTTTACGGCAGATAAGCAAACATTCACCTGAGAGCAGCAAGAGGAACTACCAATCAGAAGCCTTGCATTTGTTCAGATTAAAAATCTTATGTATCCTCTGTATTTTATTGTTCTGCATTTCATTAAAGGTCAGATGTTAACTTTTCTCATGCTTTTCCTGTTCTTGCTACACAGATATTTTTGAAGAAAATGTGTGTTTGGTTACGAGGGAAAGTTATCATCTTCCCCAAAGACCCAGAAATCTTTAACGCAGTCTGAAAAAGGTTTGGAGTTGTTCCCTGTACTTCCCAGACAGCTGTATGATGCTCATGACTGAAGCTGAAAGTTAAGGCTGTTCCAACACTAAAAGGGCACGAGGCTCAACTTCAAGCTGTGAAACTCTTTCAAATGTCTGTTGTGTTGGACTCAGATGTGTGAACGGATTTTAGTCCAAACGTCATGGCTGCAGAGGGAAAAGGCAGCTAAGCAGGCTAACGGTACTTTGAATTGAACCGTTTAACACGAGAAAACTGAACTGATCTGTTTGTTGCTTCTACAACTGCTCAGTTACTCACACAATCAGGTACTGAGCAGATTTACCAAACAGACATTCTGCTGTAATCTCAGATGCTCTCAGTCGCGCTGCTCACGTTGTTTTAGTCCACAACTCTTCTTCTTCTTCTTCTTCTTCTGCCCCGACGGCTACACAACTTACCCAGAACACCCGGTGGCAGAGTGTGCACACGACACCCTTATACTTTATTGGATTGTATCTACAAACTCAAACGCTGATGATTTAAACCTGCTTCAGGCTGTTTTTGTTCCCTTTAGTTTTAAGCTGACTGTGTTTGGCGTACCCTGAGCATTTCAGTGGAAAATGTTCAGCACAGACTTGGAGTTGTATTGTGTTCTTGTGGTAACTACGTCCCCACAGCTATTATGTCCTTAAGAGTTTCTTAGAAAACGCTTTCTGCGGCTCACAGTGGGAGAATCTCACTGACAAATCCCACTTTGGCCTAAAGATGTGATCACGGTGACTTTTGTGTGTTAGCGACTGGCGCTACGGTCCTGGCTGAACAGGAAGTAGCCACCAGAAATGCAAGACAGTCGCTGTAGCGACTGAATGTTACGCAGGACTGTCTTCCTGTATGCAGATGGTCATCAGTGAAGTCACCTCCCCCGAATGAACCCCGTCATGTTGTGTATATGTGGCAAAACATGGCGAGCCAGCTGGGGGGCTGTTAGCGGGACAGAGACAGTCCCTCAGTCAGAGACGAACCTCAGAAGTTAAACCCAGTTTGTAACTGAGCTGACTCACAGTGGAAGTCACACGTTAGATCTGGTTCTCAGTGAGTGTTTCCTGTTGAGATCCAGCCGTGTCTGATCAGTGCTGCAGTTTCTTGTTTTGCATTATTCTCTCCTCTTACTCAGACTACACCTGAAACCAATCAAAATCAGGAAGCAGCAAGAAGAATTGTCTCATCAGCCAATTCAAAGAAGTAATAACAAGTGCTTGAAAAAGGCAAATGAATGAAGGGACGTAAAAATGAGGAAAATACCCTCAGTCCCCAGGAGTCTTTCTGGGGTTCCTGCTCCCAAAGCACACTGAGCGCTGCTTCTGTGCTTCAGTGTTTTTCAGTAGTTTGTGTTCACTTTTTCCACCTCCATAATGATCTGTAAAACTGAAGGTTGTTGAAGAACACAGTGCTGGATCCAAACAATAGTGTAATGTTCCAATATGACCTCCTGGTGGCAGTGTCGTTTCACTGGTGGGGATTTCTCATTGATTCTTGAAGCAGGAATCAACGTCAGATATCTGAAGGGGATGAACTCCTGTGCTTCTGCAGAATACCTGAGTTTCCTCCAGTGCGACCATGAAGTAAGTGTTTTTCGCCATATATATTTATATTTACACTAACTTATAGATTTAATCTGCTGTAACTTCTGATTAAATGGAGGTTTTCCTCTTTAGTTAAAAAAATAAAATAATAAACTCATATGTCAGCTTTAGTTATTTATAAATGTAGATTGATGATACAAATTGGATGGAAGCTTTTGGCTCCGGATGAAATGTTTTGGGTTCAGGTGGAACCGAACCAGGTCAGCACCATTATTCCAGAATTCTTTGCATCTTCTTCAGATTTTCTCTGTGAAAACAGAAACTTCTAAAACATGTTTCTGAGCTGGTGTGGATGCTGCTGGAAGGACTTCTGCTGGTCACTCTGGTAGTTTTTCACATCTGTTATGATGCGTAACCGTAGCAACGAGAAAGTTGTTCACCTGTTGGTGCAGGTAACTGAGGCCGTTTCTCAATACCAAGAATGCAAAGAACAGACTTGTGTTCTTGAGGAGAATGTTCTTGTTAGTCAACCTCGGAAGAATGAACTCGGGAGATCACAAGTACACATGCTCCGTTTTCAGTTTTGAGACGATGCGTTCTTCGTGCCCGAGGCAGCCTGCTCTGATTAAACAGCTGGGCTTTTTCATCCAAGCGCTGACAAGTTTGAGGTGCAGAATTCTTCCGAACAAAATTGTAAATAGCTGGTATTAAGACAAATTAACGATAAAATCGGGATCTAAAGGGCTACTTTCTCGCCTCAAAATGTTTTAAACGTGGATAAAGTGATATATTTAAAGAGTTTAGAGCTTAAATGAAATCAGCTTCAGCCTGTTGATTTCGGCTCGGGTATTGTGGGATATTTGCGCTGACAAGTTAGCACAAGTTAGCTACCGATGCATCCTCGGTAAAATGGGCGTGTCGAGAACACATCTGGGAACTTTCACCGTTCTCGGCGAAATGCGAACTTGTGTATTGGGACAGTACTTGGGCTGCGACTGATGACGTTTCACAAGAACACAAGAACACAAGTACGGACAAGAACGTATATTGAGAAACGGCCTGAGCTTCACAAAAGCCCAAGAAATGGCTGGAAAAATACCCCAAATCTGGATGAGCTGAAGAGGAGACGTCTAGGATGCAGAGCAGGAACAACATGGAGGAAAAGGAGGAGGAAGTTTAAAGCATTTCTTACCTCGATCATCAGGGGAAATGTGAGGTCACTGGTGGATAAGACAACTACATGGATCAACTACACACTGAAAGGTTGAATCCTAAACTTTCTATTTTCATTTTCTTTTCATAGGGACTGAGTTCAAGCCTTTTCCAGGTTCCACTCAATTTTTCTCAGTCTTCAAAGTTTGAAACCAACAAGTCGGAGACTTTATTGGGATACAGAGCATGAGACAGAACACCAAGCAGCTGAACAAACCAGAGACAGTTGATGAGCAAAGCTGCTTCACAAGAAACATGTTGGAAGACTAAAAGATGGTGTCTGTGGTCATCAGTCTCAGGTAAAAAGTGCCAAGAAAGCAGCACAAAGCAGCAGAGGCATCGCTCAGAGGGTCAATAAACTGCTTTGGGACTCGGAGATCATATGTTCAAGTCCTGTGAGAGCTGCTTAAAGAGTTTAATGTCTCCAGGTTTTAGAGGCCAAAGCAAAGAGTGAAAAGCTTTAAGGTGGAAAGTTTCATTCTCTGATTTAATGGCTCAAACTGGTACTGAACAGCTTTTAGTTTGTCAGGATGAGGGATGAAAGCTCCTAAAGAAATAAAGTCTGCAGTTCAGCATCCCAACAGAAGAATGGAAGCAGCTCAGAAAGGAGGCTGAAGCTGTGATTGGGCGGTTCAGGCAGATGCAGAGCAGCTTCTGGAAGCAGAGGGAGGGGCTTCAGCTCCTGTGGATGCTGATGGCTGTTAGGAAAGGAAGGGCAGGTTGTTCAGCTCAGAGCAGGCTGGGATTTATCAAGCCAAAATGAAAAGAGAAACTTTAGGATTCAACCCTTGAACAGCTCAGGCTGTCGGCTGAAAGCTCTGAGCCTCAGAGAACGTGGAAACTACGACCAGACGACTTTTAAAGTTCAACAACGCTGCTCACAAGGAGCAGCTCAGGATGATGGGATGCTGCCTGGGGTTGGACTCATCATGGGTTCAGTTCCCTCAGATGCTCTGAGTCACAGCTGTCTTTCAGCTCGCAGCCCAAGCCGTGCGTCCAGATGCTCAGTCATACATCAGTTAAAGGTAGATGATTTATCTGATCTGATTATTTACAACATGTTCATTCAGCTTTGGACATATTTCTGGAATTAATGGTTTATGGCTTGTATCTTTAAAAACTTTGCCCCCTGGTGTATGAAGAGAAGAAGAAACCACAGGGACCCACTCAGGAAGAGGGCGGGCTTTATTTGGGGCTTCAACAACCAGCTCAAACTGGCCAAATGAGTGAGAGACACAACGATGGAAACAAGTGTTCAGCAGCTGCTCTGTAAGTAGAGAAGCTGTGTTTTTCTGCTTCAGCTGAAATCCTTTAACTGTTCCTGCTCTGTGGAGAACTTCTGATAGTGGAGGGGACATTAAAACAGGTCAGGCTGAGGTCGGATGGAAAACACATGATGATGAGCTGCTTCAGGAGGAACTTTACACAACTCAGAGCGGACAGAAACTAAGTGAAAAGAATGCAAAATAAATGCTCAGTTTGATCCAAACTCCTGCAGCTGAGCGTGTAAAGAATAAACGGTGTGAGTGGTCTGTGGGGGGGGCAGCAGGGCTTTACCACTGCTCGCCCCACCTTGTTTCAGCTCAGGTGTTTTCTGCTAAAGTCGACAGCAGGAAATGTTTGAGGAACTCTAAGAGACAGTGGTGTCAGATAGAGATGGGCTTTAGGCCATGCCCACACAGAACCTTATCAGAAAGTAGAAATGGACTGTTCCTGTACAGCACTTTTCTGATCTTAATGAGCACTCAGAGCTTCAACACTACCTGCCACATTCAGCCACACTCACACAGCACGTCTTAGTCTGTAAATCATGCTTTCTACTCGCCCTCATGACGTCACACTCAGCACCTCTCACAGGATCCCTCGGGGGACGTGGTTATACGCCTTCTCTAAGTCAACAAAAACATGTGGACTGTGTGTTCAAACTCCCACGACCCCTTCAGTAACTGCGTTGATGAATATCTGGTCCGTTGTTCCTCTGAACCGCAGGATCAACAGTGGGCTGGAGGCTCCTGGAGTAAACCTTCCTGGGAGGTGAGCTCCTTCTCTAGGCCTGACCTGATTATCCCCCAAAGTGCTGCAACACTTCATTTCAGTCATTTCAGAGGGGGAACATGTCAAGGTTGGCCCGTTCCAGGTGTTGTTTCCAGAGGTGCATCTTTGGGCAGAATCCATTGTCGTGCTTGTGAGCGGGTTTTCATGTCAGTGTTCAGTTCATTCAGATGCTCTAAAACTCCATCATCAATATGTCTGAAACTGTGTTCTCTGACGGAGGAACTTTAGCTGCTTGTTAAGCAGCGTTAGGCCCGAGCATCTCATTACAAAGGCTCTGCAGGCAGGTAGTATTCACGCCTCTGCTCCTGTGTGGCTGCTTTTATTTGCTTTGAGTTCAGCTTCCACGTAGCAAACATTCAGAGAAACCTCAGAGGTTTTTCTCATGAAAGTTGCCTGTTCCTCAGCGTGTTGATGCAGGCAAACCAAATACTTGGTGTTCTTGTTCTGAAGTGACGGATGTTTAGTTTGGAGATGAAGTTTGAGCTGGTTTGGGACCATGTTAGACGGTTTATTTCCACACAACAAGCAAATGCTACTGTATTGCCTAAAGTTGTATTCTGAACTTTGCCAGAATAGTCCTGTGGAGTTAGAAAGTGTGCATGTGAAAGCACAGCTGCAGCTTCCTCCTGCAGATGTCCGTCTGTTCTCTGATGCTGAGACTTCTCACAGCTGCAGTCTACTCTGCAGTCAGGACAGACCACCTCACTTCTGGACAAACAGTCATCAGATCCAACAGGACCAGAGGTACAGCTGCTCTTTATTCCCAACTCTGCACAGAAGCAGCTCAGCTGTTCACCCTGCTTCCAGCCTCTATGCTCAGATAACCCAACCGGACTCCAGCTCTGTTGCAGCTCCACTGCTGGACGTGTCCCACTGCTTTATCCACCATCAGTGCATCATTTTCACACTCACCAGGTTCCCAGGATTTGGGATGGGAAATGTTAGAAATTGACCAATTCCGGTTCCATTATCGATGTCGCTTATCGATTCTCATCCAGTTATATAAAGTGCAAATATAGTACAAATGTCTTTGGCTGCAGAAACACTTTCATTTCAAGTATGCAGCAACATCTGATGTATTTGGCCTCAGGCCTTTGACTTTTCCTGCCTGAATGAAAGGGGGAGCTGCAGGTATGCGGGAGCCTCTGATCCTGAACGTCCCAGAGATAATCAGCTTCAATCCTTTCTCCTGGAGTTGTGTTTCCTGCAGCTGGAACTGTGTGTGTTTGTTTTCAGAGTCTCCAGCAGAGCCAGATGTCCTCTACTCTTCACTGAGGTAGTCCACCAGTCCAACCACTGATGTCCAGCTGCTGGGACCAGTTTGCTGCACCAAACCACCAGTTTAGCTTCATGAATGGATCAGAATCTGACAACAAGCCAAAGCTGTTTAATGTCCTCAGAGACTTTCCTGTTATTCATGTTGTATTAATGAGTTCTGGACTCAGCTGCTGTTATCTCCGCAGCACTCTGCTTTCTTTGTTGTTTCTCTTGTGCAGAAGCAGAAGGCAGAGAGAATATTTGACTTGTTCCGCTTTAGCTATATCCCAGACCATAATTATCCCTACTCAATAATTCCACTTTGCATTCCATATTTTGAAAATACTGGCACCTAAAGGCTTCAAATTTGGGCTAAAAAGTTCAAATTGGCATCTAAAGGGTTCATTTTTTTTAAATAATTGAAAACTTGGTAGTTATGATTAGAACTGAAGTGGAATAAAAGATTTATGAAAACAAAAGTGGAAAAAAATATTAATACATGATGTTTTTAGGTGGTTTTAAAAGTGGACAAAAATGTCCCTTTTCAGAAATTAAGTTGTGTTTTAAATCAGGTATGAGGGTTATATTATAAGTATTATATTAGCTGTCAATAATATTTTATGAGGAGAAACGTCCAATATTGAGAAAAAATACAGTATTTGGAAAAAGTCATTATCCGATTCAGTTAAATATCAATAGCATATTTCAGCTCTTCAGATTTTGTGATAAAACTTTTTTTATACTTTTCTGAAGAAAACATTATCATCTCTTCACCAAAACTACGAACTTCAGGCAGTAATTGTTTACATTTGTCATGATTTTTAAGACTCAGCGACCTCTTCATGGTTCCCTGGTGGACAGGACACAGAACACTGGGTTGTGATAGCTGTAATACGTTCTCATGACACCTGAGTGGAGACATCGCTGTGGCTGGGAAATGAAAATAAGGTCAAGCAGCGTGTTCCTGTCTGTGGTGGCAGAGGTGATCAGCTGTACATATCCCTTAGACTGAAACACATCTAGAACTGGCTTTGTTGACCTGAGTACCTGATTCTCATTGAAGTCTCCACACACAATAACAGGGTGACAGTCCATCCAAAAGGCTTCCCAGGTTCTCCAGGAACGGTGTCAGACTGTAGTCAGGAGGTCTGTACACAGCTGCAATCACTGCACAGACTGGAGCCTCAACCTTCAAAGCCACAAACTCCAGATCAGTCACATTCTGCAAATACTGTCTCTCACGCACCTGAATGTGCTTTCTCACATAGACAGCAACCCCGCCACCTGCTCTGCTGGCCATCTGAGGATACTGAGTGTAGGACGTGTGTCTGTTGCGCTTGAACATGTTGTAGCCGTCCAGATGCAGCCTGTCTGCAACAAAGGAGCCCTGCAGGTGAGTTTCTGTCAGACACAGGACATCTGCCAGGCACAGCTCATGATGTCTCCTGATGTCACCGATGTGAGATGGCAGTCCCTCTGTGTTGTGCTGAACAAGGCTCAGAGTGTCGGGCCTGTGTACTGTACTGTGTTTAGACTTAAATGTTATAAAATGTAATGTCAGCAAGAGACATTATTAAAACTTTAATCAGAGTTCCCCAAAATGACTAATACGGTGCATGATTCTATCATAAGTTCAATGGATACAGTCAAATTTGCATGAGCTATATACTGACCGAGGGATCGGACCTGTCCTGCATAATGTTAATCTCCCCCTTTTGTGTAAATGGCAGAGCAGAGCCTTCCGTTATCAGGCCCCTCTCTGTGGAACCAGCTGCCAGTTTGGCTTCAGGAAGCAGACACCCTCTCTACTTTTAAGATCAGGCTTAAAACTTTCCTTTCTGATGAAGCTTATAGTTAGGGATGGCTCAGCTGAGCCTGAAACATCCCATAGTTCTGCTGCTGTAGGCCCAGCCTGCTGGGGGAGCTCCCATGATGCACCTCTCCTCTCCATGTACATGTGACATTGTTGTCATTAACTTGTTCCTCTCTCAGCAGGTGTCCCTGGCCTGGTGTTACGCTGCTTGTTGTCCCCTCTTTTCTGTCCTCTCAGCCCCAGCTGCTCCAGGCAGATGGCCGCCCTTCCTGGTTCTGGTTCTGATGGAGCTTTCTTCCTGTTAAAACTCAGTTTTTTCTTCCCACACTTCTGTGCGTGCTCGGGATTGAACAGAAGTTACGGTGCATTTTGTAGGATTCCTTAGCTAAGCTGCTTCTTTTAATTGTGTCTGTGTTAATAAAACTGAACTGAAATGACAAATAAATGAACATGTGCATCTGTACTGTTATATGTTACGTTAAAACAGAGTACTGAAATATATCTTTATTGAATAGATGAATAAATCTGAAGTCTGATTCTGTCCAGGGTTTCTTCCAGGTGTCCTCCCTCTGTCACCATCTCACATCTGAAATTCCTCTCAGTAGTATTTCAGAGCTGAGCCTTGGTTGGGAGAGTTTTTATCTTCACTTCATCTTCACAGACTATATTACCACAGCAATACAACTGAGCCAAATGCTGGATTTAAATTCATTTTTATTAGATTTTCAAAGAAACGTCATTAATAAAAATAGAACATAAAACAATATTAACTATGTGTAAACTATATACATATATATGAAATGTATTCTGCCAGAGGGCAGGGTCTTTCCACTGCCTCAATGTTAATGATTTTGTTCCCAATATATTTTATATTTAGAAAGACTTTACCCTTTTCCAGGGCTCCCACAAGTCCTGGGAAATATAAAAGACTTCGGTGCTGGACATGAGGAGCTCCAGCACCCCCCCTGTGCTGCTCTCCATCACGCCCATCACCTCCACTCCAGCTGCCTCATCAGTCACAATCAGCACCTGCCAAAACAAACAGCACTTATGTCCCATAATACCTTGCAGCTAGATATTAAACCCCTTTCTTACTCCTTGTTTATTTCTTTAATCTCTTTCTCAATTGTGTCAGATCACTTGCCATTTTATGTCTGTATAATATACACTAGATTGCCAACAGTATTCACTCACTCATCCAGATAATTAAATTCAGGGGTTCCCATCACTTCCATGGCCACAGGTGTAGAAATGCAAGCCCCTCGGCATGCAGACTGCTTCTACAAACATCTGTGAAAGAATGGCTCGCTCTCAGGAGCTCAGTGGGTTCCAGCGTGGTGCCATGATAGGATGCCACCTGTGCAACAAGCCCAGTGGAGACATTTCCTCGCTCCTAAATGTCCCACAGTCAGCTGTCAGTGGTGTTAGAACAAAGTGGAAGCGACTGGGAACGCCAGCAGCTCAGCCACCAAGTGGTCGGCCACGTAAAATGACAGAGCGGGTTTGGAGGTCTGTAGCAATGGACTCTGCAGAAGGTTGGCGACCTTTCTGCAGAGTCAATTGCTGCAGACCTCCAAACTTCATGTGGCCTTTTACATGTTTAAACCAGAGAAAACAACTCCTTGTATGTGCCTACCGACTTGGCAAATAAAGCTCATTCTGATTCTGATTAGAATGTGTTTTTAGATTAGATGAATTAGAATGCTTTTTACTTCTACATTGCTGTAGGGTGTTGTGTGCAGGAAGTCCCCTCCTGCATCCATGTTGGACTTTAAGTGGGTAATCCTGCACTGGCTGCCGAGGTCCAGCTCCTGGACTGCAGCTTCCCGCCACAGCGTGAGGGAGGCAGAAGCTTTATCCTGTACAGAACACAGTATGAGATGTCAGAACTATAAAGGCACCAGAGATTACTCTGTAATGTGCAGCCTACAAGTGACCACAGTGAACATATAAACAACCAGCGCCGCAGAAAGAGACAGTTAGCACACTCCCATAGACTACTAAGGTAATCACAGAATATGAAAGTTATCTTATTTTATCTTCCCTTATCTAGAAACCACAGAGGTTGTCCCTCCTCTCCAATCCTCCCGTTCTCTGGTCTTACCTGCTGCAGCTTCACCTCACGCAGCGGGACCTCCTCTCTCCCACTGCGGACCTTTTTCACAGCTGAGAGCTAAATAAGAACAAGTTCAATCACTTAGTGATCTAATTAGACCTAAACATGTCATTGCAACAGCTTTTCTGTAATAAAACATTTCAAATACTGGTAGGCATTACTTTGTCTACCTAAAATGTTTGTATCTCTGAATTACAATTAAGCACGGTCATTTATCTGAGTGTATTAGTGTGTTCTTCTGATGAAGACAAATCAACATACCTGAACAACTTTGCCCTCCAGTGTGAGGAGGCCCTTTGTCCCCTTCACATTCTTTATAGTTGTGTGTAGGGACGGGGGACAGTGGAGGGCTTTCCTGAAAAAGGGGTCCATCCTGCAAACCTTGCAGCACCAACCCCGCTCCATGCTGTCAGAGGTGGAGAAGATCATTAGGCTTTCCCTGGCCCTGCCCATATCTGTCACAGCATCTGAGCGCTCTTTCTCAGCCTGAAAACCTGGCTGCGCAGCACCATGACGCAGGAGAGACTAACACGTTTGGCCATTATGAACACTCACAGTGACCTTACGGATAAATTGGCTTAAACAATTTATCAAGAACACATCTTCAATTTGGAACTTCATACCGAATTTAATTTTCTCTAAATTAGGAGGCCTAAATTTCTTTTTACTTTGTAATTATAATGTTGAAAAAATCCCCTCAAAACTATCCTACTTTCATAAACAGATGCTTCTTTCTTGGTCATTGATCTACAAACATAATTTTCCCCCACATAGATACTACATATGGAGCAATATTGGTATGAAGTTCCAAATTTAAAATGGGTTCTTGATAAGTTGTTGCCAATTGCCAATTTATTTTGAAAATATTAATACCACCTCAAACCAACTGGGTTATGTGTCGCACACGGAGCAAGACACCTGAGCTCAGCCACTCTGCTGGGATATAATATGGGCACGGAGCGCAAAAAGAGCGAGATGAGGAGGTAACTGGGCTATATAGTCCATCCCACCAGCAGTCAATGGCTATTTACCCTTATTGCGTGTGCAATTAGGGCCGTCATGACTCATAGGGTGCGAAAGCATCTATGCTACTACACCAGCCTTCACCATTTCCCCAAGGAAAGACAGCGCCAGTGCACTATGAACCTCATTTATCCTCCTCTCTGCATCAAACACATTCATGCTGCCTTAACTGAAAACTGTCATTTCCACCTTGCAAATTTGAAAGTCAGGCCAAAATGCCATCGCTGTCAATTTGGGGAAAACGGAAAACTCATGCTACAACATTTCAAATGTGAGACTTTCAAAGTAATTAGGCTTTGGAACTTTTCGAAGGTTTTAAGATAATCACAGGACTATGGTGGGAAACCACCCAAACTCGCCTTAACCATGGCCTGAACAGGCTAACGTTATGCCTGTTTGGTTCGTTAGCTAGCTAACTAATGCTAACGTTAGCTAGTGAACGCTAACAGTCAGAGCAGTAATTAAAACATATTAACAAACATACCTGCTTGATAACTTACCTTATTTATTCTTCTTCAAAAGAATTAAAAAAACTGGACTCAGCAGGCTGCCCTCAGTGCCCCGGCCTGTGTGCTGGACTGCTGCGTTGCTGACATAGACCTAATATACTTTGCTGAGCGGGAGAGACTGAATGTCCCATGCATGCACACTTCTTCTTCTTTGAATGTGCAGTGGGAGTGAGACTGTGTTGCTACTTATTGTTGAATGAGCTTCACTCTAAATAAAGTCATCTTCACTCTAAACACTAAGTTTTTTGCATTTTTCACCATGCAACTAACTTTTACTTCATAAAAATCAGTCATAAGTGCATATGGTAATTAACCTAGTAAAGTTAACGAATGTATGTATGTCAGGGCAGCTATTGGACTTTACAGTGAAGATGTATTGTATATAGATAATCCATGAGCCTAGTCAAGCGGTGAAGTTGTAAAGCAATGAGATTGCTGAGATTTTCTCATGAGAATGAGAAAAAAGTGATCAGAGCTTCATCCTCTGTGGCTGGTTGACTGTTAGAGCTTCCAGCTGCCTCTAACTCCCACACCTCAAAAAACAAATGTCCCTTACAGGGTAGACATCTCAGGTGATGTTCTGACTGGGGTGGTTTATATAATCTATGTGTATAACTGTTTGTGTTCTACCACCCAGGTATAGACAATAGTTATCCATCAGCTACTATTTATAACACTCTCATGCTCTCTCCTTCACAGTGACGGTGCTGCTGTCAACACAAATAATTATTAACTTCCGTCACAGAAATGGATGTTAATGACATGATTTTTATCCATAAGGACAATTCTTTCCAATTCTTCAAAAAAATACAGTTATATTTACTTCTGCGTCCTGCATGTCTTTTGTTGAAACATCTGACAATCACCCTGTGACACACACACACACAGACACACAGACACGAGGAAGTTAACCAAGCTTGGGCTGCTGCTGATTGGTTGGCAGACACCTCTGTTTCTGTTGGCTCTCAGTCTCCATGTTTCTGATCCTGGACCTGCTGAGATGTCCCAGGCCATTGTTGGCTTTGATCCTCATACGTTTAACTTTGTCCTGAGCGGGCGGGAGTGCAAAGTTGTACCATCTGAAACGGCTGAAGAGTGCAGCGGCTTCTCGGCCTTTTGGCTAAGATCAAGTGTAGTATCTTTTCTTATCAGTTTAATATCTGATACGTCCTCTATATGAGGACTACATATTAAATGGATTTTTAGGCACAGGGGTTGAAAAAGGGGCTTGCTCCGTTCACTCCACGCATCGACCCGGTACTGCAGTGCCGCCGGGAACGGTGCACTCTTCCCAACTCTTGTGAAATAACAAAACCTGCGGTACATGGTGGTAGTTTCAGGGAGCCGTTGTATTCTGACTTCTAAAATAGGACTATAATCTTTAGAAAAGACGCAGTTTATGAGCACGTCGTGGGATTGAGCTTCCCTGGTTTCCCTGTATGACCATGAACACCAAACTACACACAGAGAACAGAGGAGCTTGACAGACACACACTAAGTTATCTGAGAGTCCCATTTTCAGCTGCAGAGAACAATCACATCAGGGAAGTCGACGTGCAGGCTCAACATCAGCCTCTCAAGCCAACTCTCTGGTGAAATAGGGGAAACGTATGGTTCCAGCACCTATGTAACACATATTTTTCACAGGGATTGTGGCTTACGGCCACACCGCCCTGAACACGGCCGATCTCGTCCGAACTCAAAAGCCAAGCAGGGTCGGGCCAGGTTAGTACTTGGATGGGAGACCGCTTGGGAATACCAGGTGCTGTAAGCATTTTTCTCTCTTCTCTCTGCATGTCTTTTGTTGAAACATCTGATGATCACCCTGTGATCCATCTTGCTGATCCTGGATCTGCTAAGGTGTCCCAGGTCATGGTTGCCTTTGATCCTCATACATTTAACTTTGTCCTGACAAAGGAGCAGTTCCAAAAAGTCAAACAGGGACTGCCTTTGCATTTGACGCAGTCAAACTGCATGCGCCTGGAGAAGCCAAAAGGCTTACAGCACCTGGTATTCCCAGGCGGTCTCCCCATCCAAGTACTAACCAGGCCCGACTCTGCTTAGCTTCTGAGATAAAACTCTGGCTTTTAGTCTGCGAAAAGAGAGTGAAAGTGAACTCCACTTTGAGATGGCTCTGGGATTGGGCCGACTGGGAGAATTGCTTGAAAAAAAGCTCTACACCCAATGGGCGGTCAGAACAAAGCCTCAAGACCCCTAGTCTTTTGTACAGAGTAAAAGACAAAGCAGCCATTGAATAGGGCCCGATTGTTCCTACCTGGTCGGCCGAGGAGCCAGCGTCTCAACCAAGCAAAGCTCACCGTGGGGAAGGTGGCTATGCCAACTAGCCTGATGCACTGCTCCCGCAGTGTCAAATACTCGTACTCTGGTTTCTCTTCATAACGTACAAGTCTTTGGCCTTTTACTAAAGACTTCCGTGGAGAGCAACATTAATGAGTTGTTTCTATTTTTGGAAGGCTTTACCTTTGCGGGTGAAGCCCATTCTGTCTGTGCAAAGGAAATCTTCTTGCTGTGCCAAGTGACTTCTCGGAGTAGAGTCACCTTATTTGTTGAGACCGTGCCCATGTTCAAAGCTGGAGCGCTAAATTGTTGTTTGAATGGTTCTCAGTGGAGCGGACGGGAGTGCAAAGTTGTACCATCTGAAACGGCTGAAGAGTGCTCACTGCAGCGGGTGGGCGGAGGTGCAAAGTGACGCTTTGTAGGCAAAAAAAGAGCACCGCCACAAGTGCGCATTGTGCCAGGAAGGGCGCTCGGACGTGAAACAGTGGAGGGTTATCGCTTCTCGGCCTTTTGGCTAAGATCAAGTGTAGTATCTGTTCTTATCAGTTTAATATCTGATACGTCCTCTATATGAGGACTACATATTAAATGGATTTTTAGGCACAGGGGTTGAAAAAGGGGCTTGCTCCGTTCACTCCACGCATCGACCCGGTACTGCAGTGCCGCCGGGAACGGTGCACTCTTCCCAACTCTTGTGAAATAACAAAACCAGCGGTACATGGTGGTAGTTTCAGGGAGCCATTGTATTCTGACTTCTAAAATGGAACTATAATCTTTAGAAAAGACGCAGTTTATGAGCACGTCGTGGGATTGAGCTTCCCTGGTTTCTCTGTATGACCATGAACACCAAACTACACACAGAGAACAGAGGAGCTTGACAGACACACACTAAGTTATCTGAGAGTCCCATTTTCAGCTGCAGAGAACAATCACATCAGGGAAGTCGACGTGCAGGCTCAACATCAGCCTCTCAAGCCAACTCTCTGGTAAAATAGGGGAAACGTATGGTTCCAGCACCTATGTAACACATATTTGTCACGGGGACAGTGGCTTACGGCCACACCGCCCTGAACACGCCCGATCTCGTCCGAACTCGGAAGCCAAGCAGGGTCGGGCCAGGTTAGTACTTGGATGGGAGACCGCTTGGGAATACCAGGTGCTGTAAGCATTTTTCTCTCTGCATGTCTTTTGTTGAAACATCTGTTGATCACCCTGTGATCCATCTTGCTGATCCTGGATCTGCTAAGATGTCCCGTGTCATGGTTGCCTTTGATCCTCATACATTTAACTTTGTCCTGACAAAGGAGTGTTGTGGAGGAAATAGGGCCGAGTACACTGTCGGTTAGCAGTCCATTGGGGAGTTTATTGAACAAACTGTCACAGCAAATATGCATACAGGATATACAAAATGTCCACCGTCTTCATACTGTGAACCAACTTTATACTGGTTTAATCATAACATGCATGCGTCATCCGGTCTCAATCTCTTTCTGCGACGCCAAGTGTCTGCCCTAAATGTAAACAGCCCATACTACCTTTTACCCATATTCGTATGAGCCGAACAACAAAGCACAAGATGTAACTAGGCCAGATGTCATGAGGATGTCATGACATCCTTCTCCCACATAGTCCCCCCTGAAATCACTTTTCAGTGATTTAATAAAGAAATAATCTAAAATGAAAGAAAATCATCCCACATAGTTAATTAAGAATTAATTAACATAATCAACACTAAATCATCCTAATAATTCTACAATGTCAATCAACGGGACCATTTTGAATCAATGAAAAGGAATATATATATATATGTGTACTCGAATCACATTAAATGATTAAATTAAATTAAATGATATTGAATTCAACAACACTACAAGTTTTACATTGCCATCACACTTGTCCACTGTCCGCAGTGCATAGGTGCGAAAAACCCACCGACTGCTACTTCCGTAACTCATGTTCTTATCTTGGGAAAACTCACCTACGGCCCCACCCCACTTGGCGACCGACCACTTTAACAAGGTCGCACTCCAAACAGTCGACCAACACAATTGGCAATGGACATATCCGTGATCAGTTTTGATTGATAATAAACATAGAATGAATACACGACCATCAACCCAATTAATCACAGTTTTGTATCAAGTACAATACATAAAATTATGGATTATCACACAACAAAAGTAATAAAAAGCAATGTAATGCAGCTCCTCCAGTCCCGTCCCATCTCCTGTACTCTGGTGTCGTCTCCTCCTGGCCGAACATCCGTCTGGCTGGGTCTGGAACTGCTAAGCTAACTCTGGGAGGAGAGGTCGCCAGTACATCACTCCCAATCAAAGAGATCTTCAGCATCTCTTCTCCCTATCAGACTAACCTTGGTTCCACCCTCGAGGAAAGAATCATGTGAACCGTCCGTTGGTAACCTTCATTCTTTGGCCCGCTCTAACATGCGTTGGTCCTCAGACCTGGTCTCGCATGGTCATCTGCCTCCTGGTTTGTTCCATACTCCGTTTGAACATCACTTGCAGCAACCACCTTCTCAGAATGGGTATAATGCAACACACCAATAGGGCGACCATTATGAATATTGACAATATAGCTAATCCCGCCTTCACTGCCATCGCTCCCCACTCTCCCAAAATCCCATCCAGACCAGTCCACCACCCTTCACTGCCACCAGCATTACTCTTCAGCTCCTCTTTCAGCTCACTGATCTTCTTCGTGGCCGTTGTAAACGTACCATCAGCTGCAGTGTTCCCGGGTGTAAATGTACAACATTTTTCCCCAACCATCTGGCAAACGCCACCTTTCTCCGCTAATATCCAATCCAAAGCCTGTCTGTTCTGCCAAGCCATCCTACTCGTCTCATGTAGTTGTTCTCCAAAGGCTGCAAGCCCTTCACTCGTGTAGATAAGAATTCTCTGTTGGTTGTAGTATATGTAATTAATCCACTCCACATTTTTGTTAATCGTGATCCACGGCAAAATAGACTCAAATCCAGCTGCAACCTCATTGCGTGCTTTGAACTCAAAAGGAATCCCTCTCGGCTGCCCTATTGCATCCAAGTAAACGTGCTTGTCCATTATGTAGTCACCACTAGATCTTTTAATTCTCCCATTTTCCACATCCAACCCCAGTAACTCGTTTACCTTGTCATACACTAACACAACCGAAGTCTTCATCCTCACAAGTGCACACAGGCCTATCCACCTGTTGGGTAACACGTTTAACAAAACGTCCTCTCCACACATCCAATAACTATCAGCTATTGGGTGTGTCTGATCCCCAAACAGATAGAGAGTCGGAATTGTCATTTCTATATCCTCACATTTTTGATCCAAAGGAACCGGATTTTCATACCACACAGGTGTCCTGATAAATATTGGTTTCATATTTGCGTGTGGAAACCAAGATAAAACCCATGTGACGTTGCATTTAACGGTAGTATTACCTACGTGAGTTCCACTGTCATTAGTAAATCCACCACTCGTGAAGCATTCATACTCACCATCGTAATCTACTCTACAATCAGTCGGAGGCCCATCCTGTGTTGTGCTAAGATTAAATTCCGCACAGGACGACTCCAATTTGTGGCCCCTCCCTTTTTTGAAAAAGTCCTGTAATTTATTTCCCCCAAACATCAATCTGCACTTAATTCCACACATCGGAAGCTCAAACAATAACCATTTATCCTTCTGAGGTGTAAACCTACCTTCTCTGCATTCCCGTTGCTGGCCCACTGCACAGTCCCTGAAGGTGTGTGGCTCTGGAACAACAACAGGCAATGCCCCCGGAGCGTCTGCGCATATGAGGCACTCCGTCGCCGTTAGTTCTCTCGTAGTGTACCATGCCCACCTATACCACATATTCTGTGCTGCCTTCCCCCACAAACCATCTTCCACAGTTACACTGTTTTCCTGTCTCTTCCTGTGCATGTACCCTCCATATGTTCTTGGATTAACATGATTATTCCGTCCTGTAGTGCTAATGGCATCAAGTCCCCCTAGATTTTCACGAGACATCTTCCTATTCTTACCACCGTTATGAACAACTCCTTTCTGGCCCGAGGACACCCTGATCTTCTCAGATTGTCCCTTCGTTGCAGCGTCCGGAGGCGGTGATTTGGTCATCTCCTCCACCGGACCCATGATCCACACTTCCTCACCATCCTTTATTCCAACGTACTTAAATTCAAGCTTAACATCTGCCTTTTCACGACTAGCTCTAGTGTGTATTGCTGGCAAAGTTTGTGGCGTGGCATGGTCTGAGTGGGTTTGTATTGTTGCATCATACTCATCTGACCCAGGCTGGCTACTTCCCCTGTGGGGTGGTATTCTCACGGGACCCCTTCCCGCCTCCCCTGGATGCGGGATGCCGTCCCACATCTCCAGGCCTTGCTCTCCTGAGCCCATGCCGTCGGCCAACACCCACACCTGGATGCTCATCAGTGTCAGAAATCTTAACATCTTCCTTTTGTTCATTCTTCCCCTCGGGCTTAACTCCGTCTGTGCCTTTAGCCCGAACCTTAGTGCAGTGATTCAAATGGTACCATGTGTTGCTACCTTCCACTTGAACTGCCGTCGGCGTTGCTCGCACCACTGCGTACGGACCTTCTCGTCTTGGCTCGTGCCACTTCCTTCGGAATACTTTGATGTACACCTGGTCGCCCGGCACCACTGGTCTCTCAACCGGCTGTACGAGACTCACATCTCTGGACTTTTCCTGTAGATAGATTGTTCTGTGGATTGCAGTCAGTTGCCTCATGTAAGCTTTCAACTCTGTTTGCAGCTGCTCGAGTGGGGGCCCTTTAAATGGACCTCTCAACTGAGGTGCCGGCATGGGTCGACCCGTTAGCATTTCATGCGGTGTTAGGTGCGTGACTCTATGAGTCTGCATACGATAGCTCATTAGTGCAAGCGGCAAAGCATCTACCCAGTTTAGTTTAGTTGAAGCACAGATTTTATTCAATTTCACTTTCAAAGTTCCATTGATTCTCTCAACCATCCCTTGACTTTGTGGGTGATAAACGGCCCCACAGCGCTGCTTGATCCGCAGCTGCTGCAGAATGCCTTTCGCAACCTTCTGAACAAATGCTGAGCCGTTATCTGAGCTAATCTCTGCTGGAATGCCAAACCGAGGAATCACTTCTCTTACCAAAAACTTCACGACCGTCTCTGCTCCCAAATCCTTGGATGGAGTATCTTCGACCCATCGGCTGAAACGATCAATCACCACTAGCATGTACCTTTTCCCTTGTACTGTATTAATCATGTCCACATAGTCTATGACCAATGACTTAAAGGGTCCTTCTGGCACCAGAATGTGTCCCACTGGTGTCTTCACACCCTTTCGCACATTGTTCTGTGCACAGATTTCACATTGACCCAACACTTCATCAACCATTGCATGCATGTATGGTGACCAATAACCTTGTTGTTTTACCTTTTTCACTACCTCTCCCCTGGCACAGTGATACACACTGTGAACATCAGAGATCAGCATTGTCAGCAGAGCCACTGGTGCCACCAGGAGACCATCATGTGATCTCCACAATCCCTTCTCGTTCTTCGTGGCGCCTCTCCGCATCCAGACATTGTGCTCCCCCACCCCTGCTTCCTGTTGCATTAGAATGATGTCCTCTGGCGTAACCTCTGGCTCCAGTGACACCATTGGTGCCAAAACAGCCACCTGGCATCCTGATGCTACTTTCGCTGCTTCATCAGCCGCGTTATTACCTTTACTGACAATTTCGTTACCTTTCCGATGTGCCTGGCACTTTATCACTGCCAGTTTCGAGGGGAGCATCATGGCTGCAATCAGCTCCCTCACTTGGACCTTGTGTCGCACTGGACTCCCGTCTGCCCTTCTGAACCCTCTCTGCTTCCAAACTGCTCCAAACAAATAGCAAACACCATGAGCATATGCAGAATCTGTGTACACATTTGCAACCTTACCCTTCGCCAGTCGACATGCTTCCGTTAATGCCTTCAGTTCAGCCAACTGTGCCGAACATGGCTGTTCACACTTCTCAGCCTTCACCGTCACAAAGTCTCCGCCTTCCTGCTTCACAACTGCAAACCCTGCATGATTACCCAAATGATCTCTGAAACATGAACCATCCACAAATTAGGTGACATCATCAGCCCGCCCAAGCGGAGTTGCTTCTAGATCAGGTCTCAATTTGGTATATCTCATAGTTTCTGCTACACACTCATGTGGTTCTCCTTCAAACTCGAGTGGAATGACATCCGCCGGATTCAATGTAGTACACTTCTGTATTCTCACATCCGGATATGTCAACAGATGCATAAACTGCAAACACCTTGCCTGAGTCACAACATACTTTCCCTGATTTATTAGTTCTGAGATGTTATGGTGTGTCATGATGTTGACTGGATACCCCATTGTTATTGTGGATGCTTTCTCATAAGCATACTGCACTGCGGCCAACCCTTGATAACACGGTGGCCAGCCTTGTACAACATTATCCAATTTTGTACTGTAATAAGCAATGGCTTGTTTTCTTCGACCACTACACATTTCCTGCATCAGCACTGCAGAAGCGTACATGTTGTGTCTGTTCGAGACATATAAGAAAAATGGCTTCTCATAGTCTGGTATTGCCAGTGTTGGTGCTTTTTGCAAATCCTGTTTCAAACTTTCGAAGGCTAACTTAGCCTCGCTGGTCCACTCCAGTGGTGCTTTCAACCTTTGGTCTTTGGAATGTTTCATGATCCCTCTCAAGGGAGCGCATTTAATTGCATAATCTTCTATCCAATCTGCACTGAAACCTGTCATCCCCAAAAAGATCATCATTTCCTCGATTGTTTTTGGACATGGTGCTTTACTTACTCCCTCCAAGTGTGTTGGGGAAATAGCAATCGTTCCCTGCGAGATTACCCTCCCCAGATAATCTACTTTAGGTTGACAATACTGCAGTTTCGATTTAGAAACTTTGTACCCTCCCTCTGCCAGCCTCTCAAGGATCTTCATAGAGTCCTGATGACACGCCTCAAGTGTTGGTGAGCATAGCAAGAGATCATCAACATAGCGTAGTAGGGTACCGTTCAATGCGAGGCCCTCTAGGTCCTGTCCAAGGACCTGGTTAAACACATGAGGGCTGTGTTTAAACCCTTGAGGAAGTCTGGTGTAAGTGTACTTCTTACCTCTGTATGTGAATGCGAAGAAATACTGGGATTCCTCGGCTAGAGGAATGCTGAAAAATGCAGAACATAAATCGATTACTGTGAAAAACTGTGCATCAGGAGGCACGTTGGTGAGGAGTGTGTATGGATTTGGCACTTCTGCTGGCCAATCTTCCACAATCGCGTTTATCATGCGCAAGTCATGTGCTAACCTGTATTTAGATTTGTCTGCCTTCAGGACTGGAAATATTGGAGTATTACACACACTGACTGTCTCAACCAACACTCCTTTTCCTACAAAACCTTCTACTGTCCCACTTACCCCCTCTTCTGCTTCTGGCTTGAGTGGATACTGAGGACGATTAGGAAGTTTAACATTAGGTCTCAATTCTACTCTCACTGGATTAGCAGATTTCACCAAACCAACATCGGCCTCATTCTTAGACCACACTTGGTTTGGGACATGAGCTATCATTTCTTTCAACAGATCACTCTCAACCCTTTCTGTCTCACTTTGCTTTGCTGTCTGGACTGATTGGTTCGCCAATGCCATAACAGCCTGCGGTTTCGCCAATGCTGATACGCTGCATAGGATTTTAATCATTGTGGCATCCTGTGATTGGAAAATTAACGGATTCTCTGTTCACTCCCACTTTACACCTAACGCTGTTTTCATCATGGGCCCCACATCCTTTGCTTTGAAATTCTCATTCACCAACAAAGTAACATGTGGAGCAGATTCTGGCCCATTGTACCATTTTGAAATAAATGCATTTGATTCCACATTCATGGCTGCCCCTTGTTCTCCAATGATAATGTATTGAGTTGTCAAATTTATCTCCAAGTGTTCCGTTTGTTTGTCCCATGGCTCTTCGAACTCTCCACTTTTTGAAACATCATAATACATTGTACAATGATAATCGAGCGTGGGTTTCCTTGCTTTAGGGCACTGGACTTGAACGTATTTTTCCCATTTGTTCCAAGCCACTGTTACTGGCTCAGAAATGTCTCCCAACCAATAGATTCTTGCTGTGTCTGCCTGTGTTTACTCTGGAAACTCCAGACCTCTTTTATCCAAGATTATGCCTTGCGGTGAACACCAAATCTTAATTTTTAGTTTGCATAGGGCATCCCTCCCCAACAAGTTAAGGGGAGTCTGATGAGATACCCCGATTGGCATCCTGATTTCATTTTCCCCTGTGTAGATGCGCACGGGGGCGGTCATTTGTACTAGCTGCTTAATTCCCGAGAATCCTATTGTCTCAATAAATTTATTTGACATGGGGAGGTGTGTGGCATAATGTTGACTCACACAAGTGTAGGTGGCTCCAGTGTCCACCAACATTGGAGTTGGCTCATCCTCAATTAGAACCTGCAGCATCGGTTCTTCATCAGCTCCCACCATTACGACTGGAAACTGACCCTCCCCTCTAGGACTCTGTGGGCACCCCTAATAACCAAAGTTTGGACTCACCCATGGGCCTGCCGGGCCACTTGATCCACCCCGCGGGGACTGGCCACGGTCCTGCCGCACATTCTGATTTCCTGGTGCTTGCATACATCTGTCAGCAAAGTGTCCCAACTCGCCACAGGCCCAACATGCCCCCGAGGATCTTCGTCTTACGGCTGTGCCTCTCCTGTACCCTCGGTAAGGTCGAGGCTGGCCTTGTCCTCCTGCACGTGGTGTGTATGGTGGTTGCGGGTAGGCCTGAGGTGTGACGGGTTGAAAGGGTGCAGAGAGTGCAGAGGGTGCAGAGGGTGCAGAAGGTGTAGAAGGTGTAGAGGGTGCAAAGGGTGGAGGTACCTGTTCAGTGGTCCCCGGTGTCATCAGGGCCTGGCCTCCTACCTTTGGTCCTTCCAACTGCATCTGTGTGAGTTTCCTCTGCAAGTTCTTATCCTGCTCTTTCCGTTTCCGTTCACTTTGCCTGTATTTGTCAATAGCATGCACAACATTATCCCGGAATGCCGCATGTGTCATTGATTTCAACTCTACCACATCCTCCAGCCTCGCTCGAACTGAGTCGAGCATGGCCTCTAGGATAGAGTCTCTGAACACAGAGTTGAGCACTGTGTTAGGTTCAATGTCTTGTTCCAGTTCTTGTTTCCATTTTTCCAACTGGCGTGCAACGTACGCCGCTGGATTATCTGTATCCAACAGTGTGTCGCTCTTTAATGCTTTTGGATCCGTTTTCGTAGGATACTCAGCTCGCAGAGCTCCCCACAATGCAGGTCGATGTGCATCGAACCCAATTCCATCTGCTCGATGGCCCACCATCCAGCCATTCATACTGTTTCTCAAAATGCCCTCCATGGTAGTAGTTCCAAAACACCTTGCCCACACTGCCTTAATGTCTCCCACAGCCAACAGTTTACCCACAGTTTCTTGTTCAAAAGCTCTTATCCATTTGCTTGCACCCGTGTGAATGTCCGGCAGTCTGGCAACCAGCCCCGCTAAGTCGAGCATCTGCCACGGCACATACTGTCCCTGCATCCCATTCACCAAAATCGGATAATTACCTGCAGTATATTTCTGTGGTGCATGAATATTTGGTCGGTATCTTAAATCATAATCCCTGTCCCTGCCTTTTCCCTGCTGGCCGGGTGGATTCTGTTCCTGAACCTGCTTTTCTGCTTGGTTTATCTCTTGCTGTAAATCAACCATGGAATGATTATGCTCTATCCAATATGAATCTTCTGCAAGTTTCCCCTCATATTCTGCATAACAGTCTAAAACCTGTGGTGTCTTCCTGGCCGTACTACAATGTTTGGGAGGCATTTCATGCGGTATGGATTTTTCTTGTAAAGTCCTATCGTGTCGTACAGATTTTTCTACTAGGGGAGAGATGGTACGATCTAGGTGTAGTGCTTTTTGGTGATCTGAGGCCTGTGCCGTTGCTGAAGCTGAGGCTGTTGGACTCCTAAACTCTACAACAGATGGTGGTTTCGGATAACCTGAGGCCTGTGCTGATCTTGAAGCTGTTGGACTGCTGTGTTCAGTACAAGATGAAAATTGATCACATGATGGATTTTGATCTGACGCTGCCTGATATTGTGGGGGGTTTCCCCTTGCAACCTGATCTGAACCACCGACAGCGCCTGGCTCAGGAGCTCCCTGACTGCTCAAAGCCGCTGTTTGTGGTTCAGGGCGTACATAAGGTACTTCCTGATTTTTCATTTCAAAATCTCCTTTTATGTTCATCACCCCTGACAGTGTTGGATATAGTCCTGCAGACTCATGCCGCTTGACCTTCTCCACTACCGGCTGTTCCCCCCTCAGTATGGCTACGCCCTCCTTCAAATTCCTTCTGTAACGACGACCTTCAGTTTCAAAGAAGTGCAAAATTTCTAATTCAAGCTCCCTCTTTTTCTGTCTCTTTTTGCTTTTGTTTTTTGATTTGTGATCGTTGATTCTTTGTTCCATAACTTCACAGACAGCTACATCGAAAGTGCCATCCTTTGGCCAGGGTGGGAACATATTTTTGGTTCTTTTTTACCATTTTTGAGATAATTTTTGAATGTCTTTGTAACGTCCTGGATGCCTGGCGCTAACGATTATTGTTGGTGTTACATCCATCGTTTCACCTAGTTAGTTCCCCAGAACCGGGAATACTAATTATTATTATCCCCCTCCTTTATTTTTTTTTTTTTCCAAACAACTTTTGAAGAATGCTATTGTTTGCTATCCAATGTCAATTGATGTTGGCTTCCTAGCCGTTGTAAATGAATGCTAACTTATTGCCAATTAAGATTTAAACCAATATTTGCCTTATTGCTATTGCTAATTCATGCTAATTGTATTTCTGATCAATGCTAATTATGGCCAACGAAATGCTAACCAATGCTAACAAATGCTAGTAATGCTAACCAATGCTACTTTTTGCTAATCAACGCTAGCTTCCTTGTTGACCAATGCTAATTGAATGCTAATTATGCTATTTAATGCTAATTATTGCTAATCAATGCTAATCAATGCCGAGTTATGCTAGATAATGCTAGTTATTGCTAATCAATGCTATTGGTTGCTAACCAATGCTAATCAATGCTAATTTATGCTAGACGATGCTAGTTGTTGCTAATTAATACTATTGATTGCTAACCAATGCTAATCAATGCTAATTTATTGCTAATCGAAAGCTCAGTTAATGCTTACTCTGTTTAAAGTGACTCAAGCTTGGCGCTGCCCCAACCTTTGCTCACACCCGGATGTTTCTGATCCAATCCACCCACAATGTCTCCACCAATCCCGATGATACAATGCACGTCACAGCTACGTCAATTCTGACCAATGAGATCTGAACACACCTCTAAATCTACCTCCAATGAAACACGTCTAAGACACGTAACTTTTGAAGCAGCAGAAAAATGTCAAGGACAGACCACGCGCCTACACACCAACCGCGTGAGCGTGCAGCACTCTCTGTCTCCCCCTGAAATCCAAACACCTTCAACAAGTCCGTTGAAAATAGAACTTTAGAAACTTAACATCAATCACAGCAGTATTCAATAATTCAATAATAACAAGGTGCACTCAACCAACATACACAATCTTAAAGAAATCAACATTCAGCGTTTAAAAATCACAGCACATTACTGCAACAACTCCTTATCTCCCCAAGTTATTAATGTGGCAACTATAACAATTAAGCAAATTATAACAATGAAGCAAATTATAACAATGAAGCAAATCTGAGTTTAACTTAAAATACTACGAATACTCAAAAGTCAAGGGATGATATCAGATATCAGAACCTTTTTTCTTTTCTTCTTTTTTTTTAGATTCACATAAAACAGCAGGATTGACAGACAAACAGAGACCGGTCCCACACACTCACACCAAGTCAGTCGATCAAAGTTTTGTGTCAGTCACCGTTCAAATCTTCACAGTTTTAAATTATCAATTTCTTTCATTTAGACTTTTAATTTTTCAGGAGATGTTGGTGTCGGCAATATATGGAATACAAAATGTGTTTTCCCTACAAGCCTTGTGATATGGTTTCCTGACCAATGCAACAAATACTGACGTGTATTTATCAGCTTCGCTGTGACCTCTTAATAATGATCTCCTGTGGTCAATACATAAATGAATTTGAATTTTCTTCTCAAAATGTCTTTATACTGAGGTCTCGGATAACTCCAAAGAGTTCTAAGCAGATATATAAAATGATATAAACATATATACTTAAAATGTGCTCCTCATAGAACTGGATTTTTTCATTTCAGAGTTTTTTTTGAAAGCCTGATTGATTCAATCGTTGAACTTTAATGTTCGCCAGTCAATCAATTATCAGTATTCGTTTTACTCCTTGACTAGTGAAAATAATTTTCACGTATGTTTAATGAGTCTAGTGTACCCCGTACTCCCGTCAGTATTCCTCCCCCCAATGCATTGAAGGATGGCTGATAGACGCAAGAAGTACTATTGGCGATTGCTCAACAACCTGCCCGCTTCTTCAAAGCTATTAATTAATCCAGTTTGAATTCACCCGATTCACCATTTGCCGGAGCTCAGCGACTAGCCTTTCTTAATTACCACAAAAAATAAAACCACACAAGCCAGACCAACTGACCAAAGCTGTCTGCTTTACAACTCACATAAGCTGCTGTTTACACAATTTTTATCCCAATTCACACATATGGCTCCTCTTGGCCCAAAATTTCCCAAACAATTTCATCAGCCCCCCTGCGCAGAGGTAACAATGAGATGCTTACCGAATATACTCGTCCTTCTCCCGTGTTCTTTTAAATTTGTGGAGCTGTCGGAGGCCCGTCACCTGTACGCCACCAACAGACACCGCCGCTTTCAGAAAAAAAAGCAAAAAATATGTCGTACCTGCAGGCTTAACGACTGATCTCGGCTGTCGGCGCACAGAGGACGCGTCCCGTCGGGCTCCAGCTGCCAAAATCTCACGCACTCGGGGTCACCATTATGTTGTGGAGGAAATAGGGCCAAGTACACTGTCGGCCAGCAGTCCATTGGGGAGTTTATTGAACAAACTGTCAAAGCAAATATGCATACAGGGTGTACAAAATGTCCACCGTCTTCATACTGTGAACCAACTTTATACTGGTTTAATCATAACATGCATGCGTCATCCGGTCTCAATCTCTTTCTGCGACGCCGAGCGTCTGCCCTAAATGTAAACAGCCCATACTACCTTTTACCCATATTCATATGAGCCGAACAACAAGGCACAAGATGTGACTAGGCCAGATGTCATGAGGATGTCATGACATCCTTCTCCCAAAGGAGCAGTTCCAAAAAGTCAAACAGGGACTGCCTCTGCATTTGACGCAGTCAAACTGCATGCGCCTGGAGAAGCCAAAAGGCTTACAGCACCTGGTATTCCCAGGCGGTCTCCCCATCCAAGTACTAACCAGGCCCAACTCTGCTTAGCTTCTGAGATAAAACTCTGGCTTTTAGTCTGCGAAAAGAGAGTGAAAGTGAACTCCACTTTGAGATGGCTCTGGGATTGGGCCGACTGGGAGAATTGCTTGAAAAAAACCTCTACACCCAATGAGCGGTCAGAACAAAGCCTCAAGACCCCTAGTCTTTTGCACAGAGTAAAAGACAAAGCAGCCATTGAATAGGGCCCGATTGTTCCTACCTGGTCGGCCGAGGAGCATGCAGGGAGAAGAGAAGAGAGGAAAATGCTTACAGCACCTGGTATTCCCAAGCGGTCTCCCATCCAAGTACTAACCAGGCCCGACCCTGATTGGCTTCCGAGATCGGGCGTGTTCAGGGCGGTGTGGCCGTAAGCCACAGTCCCGGTGACAAATATGTGTTACATAGGTGCTGGAACCATACGTTTCCCCTATTTTACTAGAGAGTTGGCTTGAGAGGCTGATGTTGAGCCTGCACGTCGACTTCCCTGATGTGATTGTTCTCTGCAGCTGAAAATGGGACTCTCAGATAACTTAGTGTGTGTCTGTCAAGCTCCTCTGTTCTCTGGGATTGGGCCGACTGGGAGAATTGCTTGAAAAAAACCTCTACACCCAATGAGCGGTCAGAACAAAGCCTCAAGACCCCTAGTCTTTTGCACAGAGTAAAAGACAAAGCAGCCATTGAATAGGGCCCGATTGTTCCTACCTGGTCGGCCGAGGAGCGAGCGTCTCAACCAAGCAAAGCTCACCGTGGGGAAGGTGGCTATGCCAACTAGCCTGATGCACTGCTCCCGCAGTGTCAAATACTCGTACTCTGGTTTCTCTTAACGTACAAGTCTTTCGCCTTTTACTAAAGACTTCCGTGGAGAGCAACATTAATGAGTTGTTTCTATTTTTGGAAGGCTTTACCTTTGCGGGTGAAGCCCATTCTGTCTGTGCAAAGGAAATCTTCTTGCTGTGCCAAGTGACTTCTCGGAGTAGAGTCACCTTATTTGTTGAGACCGTGCCCATGTTCAAAGCTGGAGCGCTAAATTGTTGTTGTTTGAATGGTGCTCAGTGGAGCGGGCGGGAGTGCAAAGTTGTACCATCTGAAACGGCTGAAGAGTGCTCACTGCAGCGGGTGGGCGGAGGTGCAAAGTGACGCTTTGTAGGCAAAAAAAGAGCACCGCCACAAGTGCGCATTGTGCCAGGAAGGGCGCTCGGATGTGAAACAGTGGAGGGTTATCGCTTCTCGGCCTTTTGGCTAAGACTGCGATCGCCTCCTTTGGGTGGATTATTTTATGCTTTTTCCGCATTAAATTTTCTCGCTTTGGAGGTTCCTTTTTGTATTCGATCAAAGTATTCCAAGTCTTTTGTAGTTGGAGTTCTTTGTATTTAAATTTTCCTGTATTACCCTCTTTTTTCAGGTTTTTGTTTTTTGAACGAGTTTCAGCTGAAACAGGGTCGGTGTCGGTGTTCCGTTTTTTTAGAGGAAGGTAAGTATCACTTTTAGTACCTTTTTATCCACTTTTTACTCCTTTATTGGGTTTTTAGTGTGAGATTTATTATTGTTCTTTTAAGCATTTTATTTAAAAACTGTTTGTGGTGCCTCCATCATGTCGGCTAACTATGCTGGCATGAGGAGGCACCACAGCGCTAGATTTTTATTTAAAGAAAAAGAAGGAAAGCTTATAGAGATGTCCAGATTGGACTTCTCTCAGAAGCTAATTCAAAATATATTGAACTTTAAGCCAGACGATTTGAATTGCATCCTGTCATTGCCTTTTAACAAAGGTTTCGATGTAAGTTTTCGCACTGCAGCTTCGCTGCAGGAGTTTTGGACGAGATTTGTTAATGTGCAAGCCCAGTTTTCTGCGTTTACTGTTGAGAAACTTACTGACAATACTCTGAAGACAGTAATTGTCAGAATGTTCAATGAAATGGTGAACGCAGAAGATATCTGTATATGGTTGGGAAGATTCTGCACTGTTAAAGGCCAGGCAATGAAGGTGACGGATGTCGACGGCATCTGGAACTGCGCCTGGAGGGTCCCCATCCAACAATGGCAAGACCCCCAGGGCTTCCAGGGCCTGAAACATCTCCCATCAATGATTGTCTTGGGAGAAAACAGAGGCTACATCCACTACCAGGGACAGCACAAACTCTGATGCAAATATGGGGAGCACGGGCACCTGGTGGAGGCCTACACGAAGGTGTTTTGTGGCAAATGTAGAGGAATCGGTCACACCTTCGAAGAGTGTACTAATGGCAGAAAGTGCAATCTCTGTGGAGAATTAAACGACCTCTTCAGAGATTGCCCAAAATCCTTTGCCAACAAATTGAAATCCTTAAAAACGCGGAAGGAAATGGAGGGCAGACCGAGGCAGTTAACGAGCTACTTGAAACAGCTGGGCTGGAAAATTCAAACTTCCCGCCAAAACCCCTGAATGGTGGACAGCCGTCAGGTGAGGCAGAGGAGGGGGAGAGGCCTGCTACACCCCCACCAATGGAGAGTTCTGGCGAGGAGGAGGAGGTGGTGCAGGCAGAAGGCGGAGCTAGTTCAGAATGTGAAGAAGTCCAATCACAGGATGATAGCGAGGATGCCTCCCTCCCAGATGCCCAGCAAACAAAGAGGCTTGCATCAGAATTGTCCTCTGATTCTCCTATAGCTTATGTGTCAAACTCAAGGCCCGCGGGCCAAATGTGGCACGCCTCGTCATTTTATGTGGCCCGCGAGAGCTTAAAAGGTCTGATTGTCTAAAAATAAAATCAAAATAAAGTCAAATATGTGCAGGGACCAAAAGCTACATTTCCCATAATGCATGCTGATTATGTTACGCGCGAACTGGACTGCAATGTTTCTAAATCGATGCGATTTTCCCAACAAGTGGAATTGAGAAATACAAATAATGATCCCAAAATGTCCAGGAAGAGAAAAAATTATGGAGTGGCCATTTTAATCAAAAACCCTCAGGTTCTGGTGAAGGGCACTGTGGTGAGAGACGGACGGGCACTTTTAGCACATTTGACTTTTATGGGACAAGATTTTAACCTCTTAAATATTTATGGCTTTAACGAAAAAAAATGACCGGTATGACCTTTTAGAAGACCTGCAGTCCCACATGCTAGGTAGGGCACCACTAGTTTTAGGGGGTGATTTTAACTGTATTTTAAGTAGGAGTGACAGAAAAAGAGCAGGGGAATTTTTTAAAGTTGACAAAACATCGGTTTTATTACAGGGCATATGCAAGGATTTTAAACTTCAGGACTGTTTTAAAACCATGCATCCCAGAGAGGAGGGCTTCACCTGGTTCAGTGGTGATGGCACCAGAGCCTCTCGTATAGATTACCTTTTTACACGGGACTGCCCACCAACCGATGCTAGATTGACCCCCGTTTTCTTTTCTGATCACCTTATTCTTTCCTGCACCCTATCACTATCTTCGGGTGTGACTTCCGGAAGTGGTCTGTGGAAACTAAACTGCTCCCTTTTAGAAGAAAATGAAATAGTTAGTCAGTACCGGGAGCAGTACCACGAGTGGCAGACCCTTCAAGACTTTTACGATACACGTGCACACTGGTGGGAAATGGTGAAGGAAAAGACCCAGACTTTCTTTAGACAGGCAGGTAGGAGAAAAAAGAATAGGGAAAACAGACGCATGATGGGACTGCAAAAGCGACTACAGCGCTACAAAGAAAATTGTAAATAAAGGGGGGGCCATTTCAAAGCTAACAAAAGAGAACGGGTGCACAGTTGATACAATGGAAGAAATTAAACAAGCTGTTGACCAATTTTATCTTCACAAAAAAAAGACAAGACTGACTTGAAGAATTGGAGACCGATTACACTTTTGACCCCCCGAAAATCTCGGCATAGTTTGAACACTGGGCAAAACTAAACAGAGACAAGACCCGAGCCTGATTTTATGGGCCATGGACAGCGACCGAGACAACAGGACTCCCCGTGACTATAACCCAGACCAAACAGAAAATACTGGGGATTAAATTTGACAGGGAAGGAGGAGGGTCATCAAACTGGCCAGACGTGGTAGGGAAAGTCAAGCAAAGACTAGGATACTGGGGACTTAGAGGACTGACCATTGAAGGAAAGGTTTTAATCATCAAAGCTGTGATTTTACCTTTGCTTTTACTAATGACACGACCTGGCTCAAAAGCCGTATCAAAAAGGAGGAAGCACACGGTTTGTAAGTTATAAGGAAATCAAATTTATTTAAACAATTCGAACTTAAGCTACGAATTCAACAAAAGTAAAACAATGGGATGTGGCAATCAGTCATCAGTAGTGTAGTGGTGTTATGGAGCATAAATGTGCGGCAAAGGTGTTGTATGGTGCGAAACATATCAAAAGGATAAAGCAAACAATCCCAAAACACAATGCTGTTCTCACAAACCCAGCCAGGAACCAAAAGGGAAGAATTAACAAAATAAGGGGGCTTAAAACCACTCCCACAGACGGCCAGGTGTACGAGCTGCCGCAATCACTGCTGCACACTCCAACCAGCTTCCTAGTCTGAGGGAGGAGACAAAGGCTGTGTTCGAAACCACCTACTTCTCCTACTATTCCTACTAGTCATACTTTTTTAAGTTCCCGGATGTACACTAGATACATACTAGATTCGCCGAAATGTTGAGTATTCATCATGAGGTTACTCGTCACACTCAAAATACCCAAGATGCAACGTAATTTGACGTCGCCCATCGCCATTTGAACGGTCAAATTCCGTTAACGGGACGAGAGCAGTCAAAATGGCATAACCGGAAGTGCGTTGCTCACTGCGGCTAGCTTTAGTAGCGCCGAATTCGTGAGAACAAATTATAAATAGCCGGTATCTTGTCAGATTTTCAACACCTTGGGGGTCTAAATGACTACTTTCTCGCCTGAAAATGTTTCAAATGTTGCTAAAGTTATATATTTACAGAGTTTATAGCTTAAGCGAAATCAGCTTTTCAGGCCGGCTGATTTCGGCTCGGGCAGGAGTGAAGTGCACTGTGTGTAAACGCTCTGCATACGGTCAGATCGATGAGTATGCCGTTTTCAAGTATGTAGTAGGCGGTTTCGAACACAGCCAAAGAAAGAGGGAGGAGAGAGACATGCCCAGCACAAGCCCCAGGGGCTGTGACACCCTCCCCCTAAAAAGAGGTTCAATATAGGGAACCGAAATATGTTTAAAACCTAGTAGGTACAACACACAACCAGCACTATTAAATGCTCAATGAAAAGTTATCAAAAAAAACAAATCAGAAAAAAAACACTTGCCCCATTAGGAGCTTAAAGTCCAACCACTGCCATCTGCCCCCAGCACACCAAACTCTTGCTCCTCAGCAACAGAGATTTGCCTAGGATTTCTGTGAGCATTTAAGAGGAGAAAGACAGGAGGCAGGAACAGACACCGCAAGCGGAACTGGAAGGGGACATCAACCGATCAAAGTTGTCCTAACACACCAGGTCCCTCGCCAACCCATACTTCTAATGGGCCCGAGAGAGGGCATCCGCCACCACATTCTCTGATCCTTTTATGTATCGGATGTCCAACCCATAAGACTGCAACATCAGAGACCATCGTATCAGTCTCTGGTTTGGACACTGCAAGGAGTTCAAAAAGGTTAGTGGATTGTGATCCGTGTAGACCACCACGGGTGCAGTGCCTGAAACTACATACACGTCAAAATGTTTCAAAGCCCATATCAAAGCTAGTGCCTCCTTTTCGATGATTGAATAATTTAGTTGGTAGGAGTTAAACTTTTTGGGAAAAAAAACTCACTGGCTTATCAACACCCAGATCATCAGCTTGCAATAGAACAGCACCTGCACCCACATGACTCGCATCTACCTGCAGTGAAAAAGGGCGGTCAAACCGTGGTGCCTCAAGAACAGGAGCTGTACATAACAAGGCTTTAATGTTCTCAAAAGCCTGTTGACATTCAGGGGTCCATATATACACTGCCTTTGCCTTCAAAAGTTTAGTGAGTGGCGATGCAACAGTGGAAAAATTGCGACAAAAACACCTGTAGTAACCCACTAATCCAAGACAACGCAACAGTTCCTTTTTCGTGGTTGGTACCGGATAATTTTCAACCGGGCTCACTTTAGCAGCCACAGGACGGACGCACCCCTGACCCACAACTCGGCCAAGATAAGTCACTGTCGCCTTGGCAAACTCAAATTTTGAGAGGTTCACGGTGAGACAGGCCTCAGCCAAGCGACCGAACAGCGCCCTGATGCGCTCGACATGCTGACGCCAAGAGTCAGAAAACACCACCACGTCATCCAAATAGACAGCGCAACCCTCCAGGTCCCCCAGAACACGAGTCATAAGGCGTTGAAATGTCGCTGGCGCATTTCTCAAGCCAAAAGGCATAACCTTGTAAGAAAACAAACTGTGCGGTGTCACAAATGCAGAAATTTCATGGGCCCGCTGAGTTAAAGGGACCTGTCAGTACCCTTTCAATATATCAAACTTACTTACAAACTTAGCATGACCAACCTCATCTACACAATCTTCCATACGAGGAAGTGGGAACGAGTCAGGTCTGGTGACAGCATTAACTTTCCTGAAGTCAGTGCAAAACCTTGGTGTGCCGTCTGCTTTGGGTACCGTGATGCAAGGCGATGCCCAGCTTGAGGAGGATGGCTCAGCTATTCCATTCTCCAACATATACTTAATTTCGGCATCCAGATACCTGCGTTTTTCAGCATTGAGACGAAAAAAACGTTGACGAATAGGCTGAACATCTCCCACCTCAATATCGTGTTCAATAAGGAGGGTCTGAGTAGGCGTATCACCAAACAAACATGGAAAAGACCTAATCAACTCTGCCAACTCTGCCCTTTCTAACTCTGGCAGATGTTGCAACAATGCCTCAAGGTTACAGAGAGCCTCAGAGTTTTTCAGCCGCCCATGTGTTAATGCTTGATCAACAGCTGGTAACCCATCCGCCTCCACCTCACTCACCAACAAAGGTGTAGTGACCGCTGATGCTCTAGTTGCTAAACATGCTGGATGAGAATTCGCCGCGATAACCTGTGCACCATACCCAGGTGATTTTGACGCACGCTCATAATATGGTTTTAACAGGTTCACATGACACAATTGGGTGGTTTTCCTGCGCTCTGGAGTCGAAATCAAATAATTTAAATCAGAAAGCTTCCTTAAAACTGTGTGTGGGCCATTAAATTTGGCTTGAAATGGCGAGCCTATGATGGGCAACAGCGCCAGTACTCGATCACCAGGACTGAAAACCCACCGTTCCGTACGTCTATCATAGAGCTTTTTCATTTTTCCCTGCACATGCTCCATTTTCTCCCTGGCCAGTTCGCCAGCTGCATAAAGTCTACGCCGAAAACCATTCACATAGTCTAACAGGTTCCGGGGAGGGTCCTCCCCCATCCACTGGTCCCTCAAAATGGCTAACGGACCTCGTACAGTATGGCCGAACACCAAGTCATTTGGGCTAAACCCTGTACTCTCTTGAACTACTTCCCTAGCCGCAAGCATTAACCAGGGCAAACCCTCCTCCCAGTCACCTTCCATTTGAATGCAATAAGAACGTAGCAACGACTTCAACGTTTGATGGAAACGTTCTAATGCTCCGTGACTTTGTGCATGATACGCAGATGCTTTGTTATGCTTGATGTTAAGCTGCTTCAACACTTGAGAGAAAAGGTGTGAGGAGAAATTCGAACCCTGGTCACTTTGAATGATTTTTGGAATGCCAAATATAGAGATGAATTGTGACAACGCTCTCACCACCGACCTAGCAGTGATGGTACGCAACGGGTATGCTGCTGGATAGCGAGTGGCTTGGCACATTACAGTGAGAAGATAGATAGTACCGGATTTCGAGCGAGGGAGGGGGCCCAAACAGTCCACGATCACATGCTCAAAAGGTTGATTGACTGCTGGAATTGGTAATAGAGGAGCAGGTTTTAGAGTCTGATTGGGCTTACTTGTTAGTTGGCATGTGTCCGGCCGAGTGAGGCACCTGGAAAAGAGGTGTCAGCCTCTGACAGTTCCAACTCATACTTACCTGGCAGGGGAGATACCATGATCAAGAAGGTGGTTCACCCAGGACGAGGCTCAGCCATTGCATACCGGCTGTACTGACCCTTACGAATTCCCCAAATGTGGGAATCTCGACTGCATAATTTCTGGTAGTGGGGGACTGCGTTCGCGCTCTCCCCTGATTTGACTGTTTAAAGTGAATATCCCAGGGCAACTCTACCTTGGTTTTTGTCCTGGCGTTGCTGCTTTAATAACGCCTTTCTATCTTTAAAACCCATGTTTTGCAAGGTTTGCTGAATGCTGCGGCAGGTCTGCACAGCTGATATGCAGCTGCGCAGTTGTCAGGTGATGTCATACAGTGCAGTCACCCCAGGCAGGTGGGCATTGCCTTAGTGATGGCAACAACGGCAGCATTTCTACACTGGAGATATTAAGCCGTGAGGGTTTGCTTCAACTAAGTGTAGCCCTTCCTATTACCGTTCAGATAAATAAGTGGACAAAAGTGGGTTCGTGCTGAGCTATAGTAAGTATGTGTACCTGGTAATGCAGTTACCCTAAAGTGAGTAGAGTCTGACAAGTTATACAATGAATTTCCAAAAGAAAATATTTGTTTAAGCACCATTTATATGTTCAATAGAAAAAATAAAACTATGTAATAGTTCAAACAAAAAATGCACAAATGGGTAATCTCCCACTCTCAACTACTATGTTGCCCCCGTATAAGCTCACAAAATGAAAAAACAATAAATCAAAGGTACTCAATAGTACACTTCAAACTATATGTCACTATATTCACTGCTTTTACCGACCACACCTCTAAACCGTGGCCACACTCTGCATAATTATAAGCCCTTCAGTACCTAAATTTAAGTACCAGCCCCTTCAACTTCAAAAGAGCATGGAAGAGTAGGCTCCTCCTCCTCTAACCCAGCACAACGTTGTCCCTGTAACTCAACATAAACATTGACAAAAAACCTCTCCCCCTTAATCAAAGACAAAACAAAAACAGTTGGCCAATACTTCCCTTAGACTAGGCTACTATTGCAGACAGTAGCCCCACAGTATAAAACCAAATGTTACCCACACTCCCGAAAGTAGAGCGTGAGGCTTACGTCACCCTTCTAGTCACAACACTCATACAAAAATGCACCGGTGCACCAAATAAAAGAAACAAAAAGCTGGCTATGAAAACAACAAACGTTGCATGCCTGTTAATTCTCTCAAGTTTGTTCCCGTCAAAGTCTGTCTTTACTCACGACCCCAGAGAGCTGCAGTGGGTTGTCTGTGGTGTCACACGTCTCCCATGCAAACGTGGAGACACGAAGCGCGAGCCTCCCTCGGTGCCCGGAGGAACCACTGACTTTATCCTGGTCGCCAGTGGTGCTATCCGGGGCGCGTTGATCCCTCGGTGCCCGGAGGAACCACTGACTTTATCCTGGTTGCCAGTGGCGCTCTCCGGGGCGCGTTGATCCCTCGATGGTTAACCTGGTGGAACCTCAGACGTCCCTGGTAGTCTGAGGCGCTAACCAAGCAACATTCACTGCTTTGTCCTGCTATCAAAATAACCAGCAACAATCGGCGCGCTGGTGTACACTTCTTTTACTTTAGCTAGCTATCATGCACCACTCGGTCATGTGCGTTGCCTTATCGCGGTGTCTACACTCGTAGTACTTCACCAATAGTAAAAACAATGTAATAAATCAAATTCACAAATCCGGATTGAGCTTGCGCCATAAAACACTAAGTGTCACAATAAATGATAAGTGACGACTTAACAGAGGAAACTAATCGTGTAACTCTCAAACACTTCTCCTAGCAAACCTGCCTGGAGCTTCTTCCTCCCGTTCTCTCCCTCTCTTTTTCCCCAATTCCCGTGATACCCACCTGAACTCGCATATATTTCACAGTTATGTTCAAATTCAATATTTCACTTTATATCCCATATGGTGTGTTTTTGCCATGTTTTTACAAGTACAAATATACAAAAAAAACGTAAAAATAAACTATTTATCATAAGTGTAACTATTTATTTATTACTGAGAATAAATTGACATACTGAACTGACTTACACCCTCCCCCTTCAAATGGTCTGTATGTCCCCATCAGACCATGGGAACGATACGAATCATCAAACATGCAGTATTGGGGCTGACCCTGTCTTTGCTGACTGATACCCGTATGCCCTTGTGTTGAATAACTACCGGGCAATCTGAAGGTTTCCCCAATTCATCATAGTTGAACCGCAGCACTGGCTTTGGCTGTCGCCTCCCTCTAGGGGCATACTGTCCTATACCTTCACAGTCAATAGACACAATGACACTGTCCGTGTTATTTGCAGAACCTTCTGTCGGTTCTACGTGAGCTGGTTGCATATCCACATCACCATTATCTAATGCCAACCCTGCATCTGTCTCTATGATAGGAGGATTCTCTTCGCCGCTATTATCAGCCCCACCACTCTCTGCAGTAAGCTGTGCTGACGGTGGGGAAATTGCTTCCAACACATCTTGACCTCTATTCTCCATACTTGCAGCCACTTCCATGGATGGTGGGATATCAGGATCTAAACTTACAGTGACTCTAGGAGAATAATAGTCCCTATCCTCATCAGAGGAACTGGATTCATGATCAGTATGTTGGGTATGGTGACTGTTTCGTGTTCCCCGGTGTTTGCGCCGTGTAGCCACCCCCTTTGTGTGTGGCTCTGGCTCCTCTTTGTCATTATTCTTGGAATAGGGCAATCTTACCACTTCGCCAATGGGTAATAAATGATCCCTATGTAAGGTTTTCACTACCCCTGCTCCCATTTCAGGTTGTACCCGATAAACAGGTAAGTTCGGCAACTTTTCAAGAACTACACAGGGCAGTGAACTCCATTTGTCTTTCAGCTTCTGTTAACCAGTTCCCCCTAATGCCCGCACAAGTACTCTGTCCCCCTTTTCAAGAGCCTGTTGGCGTACAGTTCGGTCATAAGCCCGTTTGTTCTTTTGATGGTTTTTAGTAGAGGCTTCCATGGCCAACTGGTATGCGTTCTTGAGGTCACCTCTCAAGTTGTCAACATACTTCTGGTGAGTGACTGCCTCCTCACTGTCAAACACTGCCCGAAAACACACATCTATGGGAAGGCGGGCCTCCCTCCCAAACATTAAGAAATAGGGGGAGTAACCAGTGGCATCATTTTGTGTGCAATTGTACGCATTAACAAGAGTGGATATTTGCTGACTCCCCCTTTGTTTCTTTCCAGAATCTAGAGTACCCAACATGGAGAGCAAAGTACGGTTAAACCTCTCAGGCTGAGGGTCTCCCTGAGGATGGTAAGGGGTCGTTCTAGACTTCCGTATACCCAACACTTTGAGCATCTCTTTGATTAGTCGGCTTTCAAAATCCCTCCCCTGATCGGAATGGAGCCGAGCAGGCAACCCACAGTTGACAAAAAACTTCTCAACCAGTACTTTTGCAACCGTAGGGGCCTTCTGATCCCGAGTGGGATAGGCTTGGGCGTATCTTGTGAAGTGGTCTGTCACTACTAAAACATTCGTGACTCCGTGGGAATCTGGCTCTATTGATAAAAAGTCAATGCAAACCAGCTCGAGTGGTCCACTACTGGTAAGCTGGTTTAATGGAGCGGCACGTCCAGGGAGAGTCTTCCTAACTACACATCTGCCACAGTTCTTTATGTAGTTGGCTATGTCATTTGCCATCTTGGGCCAGAAGAATCTCTCCCTCATCAGTTCAATGACACGTTCAATGCCCAAGTGCCCTCCCTCATCATGTAGTGACTGTAGGGCAGGGACTCTCAACTGCTTGGGTAGCACGAACTGGGAAATCTGTTTCCCTAATTTCCTGACAGTGTTTCGATATAGCATTTCCCTTCTTGATAATAAGACGTGGCCACTCCCTTTGTAGGGCACTGAGTTCTGGGGAATCTCGTGGGGAGGCAATTGGTCTACCAGCTAGTAGGGCTTGTTTCATTTTACTATTGGTGTCATCGGCATCCTGTGCCACACGCAGCTCACCTAAACTAAAAGGCTCCAAATTCCCTTCGCTGATTTGTATGAAGTGAAAGTACGCCTGCGGGACGCACTGGGGTGGGGCACCCAACTGATCAACGCATCTAGTTGCAGGGTCACTGAGCACAGGGGTGTGAATGGGCTCACAGATGGCTTTGACCCCATCAGGGGTAATACACCCGACCTGCTCAACTACATTTCGGGACAAAAGGTCAGCGTCTACATTTTTGCGCCCTGGTCTGTATTTTATGCAGAAATCATACACAGACAAGGCCGCCAACCACCTATGGCCACAGGAATTCAGCTTAGCACTAGTCAGGACGTAGGTTAATGGATTATTGTCTGTGCGTACAGTAAAGCGAAGGCCATAAAGGTAGTCATGAAATTTATCCACTACGGCCCATTTTAGGGCTAGAAATTCAAGTTGATGAACTGGGTAGTTGCGTTCTGAAACACTGAGCTTTCTGCTTGCAAATGCTACCGGTCGCAGGCCGTCTGGGTATTCTTGGTTGAGCACAGCTCCCAGGCCATCGAAACTGGCATCCACATGCAGTATGTAAGGGCGGGTTGGATCAGCGAATGCTAACACTGGGGCCTGAATCAAGCAAGTCTTAATTTTTTGGAATGACTCGGTACAGGCGGGAGTCCATCGTTCCCCAAATGGCTCAGCCTTGCTCAAGTAGTGTTTTCCCTGTTCGTTTTGTTTTGGTCATCCCCGTCTGGGGGGCTCATAACCTCTTGTTAGGTCAGTCAGGGGGCGCACAATTGCAGAGTAGTTGGCGATAAATTGTCTGTAATAACCACAAAACCCTAAAAATGACTGCAATGACTTCAGGTTTGTGGGTTGTGGCCACTGGGCCACCGCCTTAATCTTGTCTGCGTCTGTGGAGACCCCATCTTCAGATACAATGTGCCCTACATACTTAACACAAGTTCGAAAGAACTGACACTTGTCAATGGATACTTTCAGCCCAAATTCCTCCAGGCGGTCCAAGACTTTAAGCAACCGCTCTTCGTGCTCTTCGATTGTGTGGCTGAACACAATTATGTCATCCAGGTACACTAAGCACCGCAACAAGTGCATATCTCCCACTGCTTTCTCCATCAAACGTTGGAACGTCGCAGGAGCGCCCATGATGCCCTGCGGCATTCGTTCGAATTGATCGAAACCCAGTGGACAGATAAAAGCGGTCTTCTCCATGTCCTCGTCACACATAGGAATTTGGTAATAACCGCTTCTTAAATCCAAAACAGAAAACCACTTGCTCCCAGATAGACAGTCAAGGGCATCATCTATCCTAGGTACTGTGTACTGATCTGGGATAGTGTGTGTGTTTAGGGTTCTGTAATCGATACACATGCGAATTTTGCCACTCTTTTTCCTTGCTATGACAATGGGCGATGCGTACGGGCTGCGTGATTCCTTGATTATTCCGGCGGCCAACAACTCCTGTAGATGTCGCCGTACATCATCGATATCTCCAGGAGCAATGCGTCTGGATCGTTCTCTAAAAGGTCGGGAGTCTGAAAGCCTAATGCGGTGCTCCACATCTTTAGCCAATCCTACATCCCATTCCTCCACAGAGAACACTTTAGTCCTTTCTGCTAACTTCTGAGCTAGTCTGTCCCGCCACTTCTGAGGTAACAGGGAGTCTCCGAAATCAAACAAAGCTGGATCAATGGCATCCTGGACGGATGGGGCCTGTGCAAGACCAGTCACCACGTCGGCTCTATGGATCTGCGCTATGACCGTCCCTTTGGGGATGGATTTTGTTTTCAGGGAGACATTCTGTAGGAGAACTTTACAACGGTCTTTATTCATGTCAGCTGGTAACAACACACAGGGAGGCAAGGCCACCCCTTGTGGTAAGGCACTTGAGCTATCCACAACCAGTATCCCAGGATTCCCTGCCCCGTCAAGGGTAGCTTTGCCGACAGCTACACAGGATTCCCCTGGCGTCAAAGTAAGTGGCCCTGGGCCCACCCACTTAACCTGCCCCACATGATCTGAAGTAAGACTCTTCAGTGTTTCAGGGTTTGGTGTCGGGAGACCAGCAGTCACTCTCCAGGCCATCGCAGAGTGGTGTCCCGCTGCTCTGCTATTTGTCACCAGTTCATGGTGAAATGCCCTTGCATTAGTACCTATAATCACTGAAACTTGGTCTGGTCCTTGGGGGTCAGGGCATACCAACGCCAGGACTGTCTGGGTAAGGAAACGGCCTTCACCATCTTGGATCTGCATGGAGACTGCCACGTAACCCAGGTAAGGGTAGCTACTGTCACTTAGGCCCCAGATGCATAACCTTGAAATAGGCTGGATGGTGAGATGAGACAAATGCTCACGGTACCTCTTCTCGAAAATAATGGTAACAGTAGACCCGCTATCCATCAAGGCAGTACATGCATGTCCCTCGATCTTCACAGGGCTCAGAGACGGTTTTCCCACTAACCCGTCAGGAAGGAGGGAGGCTACTGGGGTTTCCACTTGGCTTTTCTTCACCGGGCAATTTGTATCAGCTGAGTCAGGGTTGTTCTGAGAGGAGTCTTCCCCTTTTTGTTTACGCAAGCTACGAATTAGTCGAGTGATGACTTTACCCGAATCTTCTTCAGCAGTGCACCGAGTGGCTATATGTCCATCCTGCCCACAACGATAGCAGAAATACTCCCCTAATCCACTAGAAAGCTGAGCCATCCTGCTGTTAGCAGACACTGGTTTGGGATAAGTGTCACCCCCACCCTGAGGCTTCCATGCTGGGGATGCACTGTAAGGCACACTGCGGTGGTTCACAGTCATAATCTGCAGTTGTTGCTGAAGGTCAGCTACCTGTCTCTGTAGGGCCCTGACCTCACTGTCGTTGTCCATAGGATGACTGTGTGGGGCTACGGTAGTCTCAGTCTCCCTGCTAGGTGCTGTGTGTCGTGCTTCATTGGCTGTCAATTTAGCAACTACCACTCTGAGCTTGTCCAATTCTGCCCGTAGCTTAGCTGCATCAGTGGAACTCAGCGGCTCATCCTCAGTTGTTTTAACTTGCCGTACGGTAGCTTTAGCATTCAGTGTTGTTGACTTCTGTCTCACTGACTGCTGGTCTTCCTCTTCACGTATCTCAGTTAGAAGTTGTAAGAATGAAGGGGGGTTGACTTTGCGTTCACGGAGACGTAGTTGTACTAACACAAGGTCTGACTCAATCGCGCCCCGTAGAAGTTGTTCAATACGCACCTGTCTCTTTGGGTAGCTGTCACCCCACCCCTAAGAACGACCTTAGTTAATGCATGTTCAATGCGACGCAAGAAATCCGACAACCTCTCTCCTTGATTTTGGCGCAGCGATCTGAATGCATAATACAAGTCTTCTCCTGATACAGAAGACCCAAAGGCACACTCTAAGGCCTCGAGATAATCCTTGGGTGTGGCGTTGGGGTCACTAGACCTAACTGCTTGTGCGATCTCTAATGCAGGGCCTTTTAAGCTCTCAATGATGCGCTTGCGTTTTTCCCCATAGAGCACTCACATTCGTCCACCATCAAGTGGGCCTGCATCAACCATGTGTCTATTGTTTTGGGACGTTTCCAGAAAAAGCTCGTAGCCTCCGGAAAGCAGTGTTCTCTGGTGCACCTGCTCGCTGGGTTTTCTCTAGGATGTCCCCTATGGACTTTAAGAACTGCTCTGTGGTGAGAGTTGAGGGCTCAGTTTGAAGCACAGGTGCTGAGGTCACCCTTTCTTCTTCTTCTGACTCGGGCACACTGAGTGTCCATGGCTCCCCTCCCGTCCTAGGTATCACATCAAGAGGAATTGCTTTTATATTCACTACCTGACTGCAAGCACAAAGCACCATCAATCCATTACTTTGAGGATCGAACATCCTTCCCTTCACTTTAACTCGACCAAGACGTTTAAGGGAATTGAGTGTTTCTTCTAATGTGTCCATGCTGACATCAGCTGGAACTTGGCGGACAACTAAGGCATGTTTGAGGTCTAGCCCCTCACGCTTCCACCAATTAATTAACACTGACATGTCTACTGATAAGTTATTATGTTAAACTTAGACTACTCCACTCACTTAAACATAAACATAAATAATACACCCACTGCTAAACAAATCCCATCCTCGTCGCCATTTTATGTAGCCCTTCCTAATACCGTTCAGATAAATAAGTGGACAAAAGTGGGTTCGTGCTGAGCTATAGTAAGTATGTGTACCTGGTAATGCAGTTACCCTAAAGTGAGTGGAGTCTGACAAGTTATACAATGAATTTCCAAAAGAAAATATTTATTCAAGCACCATTTATGTAATAGTTCAAACAAAAAATGCACAAATGGGTAATCTCCCACTCTCAACTACTATGTTGCCCCCGTATAAGCTCACAAAATGAAAAAACAATAAATCAAAGGTACTCAATAGTACACTTCAAACTATATGTCACTATATTCACTGCTTTTACCGACCACACCTCTAAACCGTGGCCACACTCTGCATAATTATAAGCCCTTCAGTACCTAAATTTAAGTACCAGCCCCTTCAACTTCAAAAGAGCATGGAAGAGTAGGCTCCTCCTCCTCTAACCCAGCACAACGTTGTCCCTGTAACTCAACATAAACATTGACAAAAAACCTCTCCCCCTTAATCAAAGACAAAACAAAAACAGTTGGCCAATACTTCCCTTAGACTAGGCTACTATTGCAGACAGTAGCCCCACAGTATAAAACCAAATGTTACCCACACTCCCGAAAGTAGAGCGTGAGGCTTACGTCACCCTTTTAGTCACAACACTCATACAAAAATGCACCGGTGCACCAAATAAAAGAAACAAAAAGCCGGCTATGAAAACAACAAACGTTGCAGGCCTGTTAATTCTCTCAAGTTTATTCCCGTCAAAGTCTGTCTTTACTCACGACCCCAGCGAGCTGCAGTGGGTTGTCTGTGGTGTCACACGTCTCCCATGCAAACGTGGAGACACGAAGCTCGAGCCTCCCTCTGTGCCCGGAGGAACCACTGACTTTATCCTGGTCGCCAGTGGTGCTATCCGGGGCGCGTTGATCCCTCGGTGCCCGGAGGAACCACTGACTTTATCCTGGTCGCCAGTGGCGCTATCCAGGGCGCGTTGATCCCTCGATGGTTAACCTGGTGGAACCTCAGACGTCCCTGGTAGTCTGAGGCGCTAACCAAGCAACATTCACGACTTTGTCCTGCTATCAAAATAACCAGCAACAATCGGCGCGCTGGTGTACACTTCTTTTACTTTAGCTAGCTATCATGCACCACTCGGTCATGTGCGTTGCCTTATCGCGGTGTCTACACTCGTAGTACTTCACCAATAGTAAAAACAATGTTATAAATCAAATTCAAAAACCCGGATTGAGCTTGCGCCATAAAAAACAAAGTGTCACAATAAATGATAAATGACGACTTAACAGAGGAAATTAATCGTGTAACTCTCAAACACTTCTCCTAGCAAACCTGCCTGGAGCTTCTTCCTCCCGTTCTCTCCCTCTCTTTTCCCCAATTCCTGCGATACCCTCCTGAACTCGCATATATTTCACAGTTATGTTCAAATTCAATATTTCACATTATATCCTATATAGTGTGTTTTTACCATGTTTTTACAAGTACAAATAAACAAAAAAACGTAAAAATAAACTATTTATCATAAGTGTAACTATTTATTTATTACTGAGAATAAATTGACATACTGAACTGAAATCACGTGACTCAGGGATACCTCCGGGTTACATAAGAATTTTCCCACTGTATGTGGGTGTGGCTCTAGAGATGGGGAGAGTGGAAAAACTAAATAAATTTGTGCTCCAAGTTCCTTGGTTGTTGAAACAAGAACTGATCAGAAAGATGAAGAAAAGCCGGACTGTTTTAATCTGCAAGCTTTTCAGATTCAGGTTAGCTGCTGGCATGGCACTGCAGACAGTTGAATTTGCTGCACCGTCCGGCCGAGTGAGGCACCTGGAAAAGAGGTGTCAGCCTCTGACAGTTCCAACTCATACTTACCTGGCAGGGGAGATACAATGATCAAGAAGGTGGTTCACCCAGGACGAGGCTCAGCCATTGCACACCGGCTGTACTGACCCTTGCGAATTCCCCAAATGTGGGAATCTCGACTGCATAATTTCTGGTAGTGGGGGACTGCGTTCGCGCTCTCCCCTGATTTGACTGTATAACGTGAATATCCCTGGGCAACTCTACCTTGGTTTTTGTCCTGGCGTTGCTGCTTTAAGGACACCTCTCCATCTTTAAAACCCATGTTTTGCAAGGTTTGCTGAATGCTGCGGCAGGTCTGCACAGCTGATATGCAGCTGCGCAGTTGTCAGGTGAGGTCATACAGTGCAGTCACCCCAGGCAGGTGGGCGTTGCCTTAGTGATGGCAACAACAAGATGAGAATACGGCGGCATTTCTGCACTGGAGATATTAAGCCGTGAGGTTTTGCCTCAACTAAGAATTTTCCCAGTGTGGGTGGGTGTGGCTCTAGAGATGGGGAGAGTGGAAAAACTAAATCAATTTGTGCTCCAAGTTCCTTGGTTGTTGAAACAAGAACTGATCATAAAGATGAAGAAAAGCCGGACTGTTTTAATCTGCAAGCTTTTCAGATTCAGGTTAGCTGCTGGCATGGCACTGCAGACAGTTGAATTTGCTGCACCGTCCGGCTGAGTGAGGCACCTGGAAAAGAGGTGTCAGCCTCTGACAGTTCCAACTCATACTTACCTGGCAGGGGAGATACCATGATCAAGAAGGTGGTTCACCCAGGACGAGGCTCAGCCATTGCACACCGGCTGTACTGACCCTTGCGAATTCCCCAAATGTGGGAATCTCGACTGCATAATTTCTGGTAGAGGGGGACTGCGTTCGCGCTCTCCCCTGATTTGACTGTATAATGTGAATATCCCTGGGCAACTCTACCTTGGTTTTTGTCCTGGCGTTGCTGCTTTAAGGACACCTTTCCATCTTTAAAACCCATGTTTTGCAAGGTTTGCTGAATGCTGCGGCAGGTCTGCACAGCTGATATGCAGCTGCGCAGTTGTCAGCTGAGGTCATACAGTGCAGTCACCCCAGGCAGGTGGGCGTTGCCTTAGTGATGGCAACAACGAGATGAGAATACGGCAGCATTTCTGCACTGGAGATATTAAGCCATGAGGTTTTGCCTCAACTAAGAATTTTCCCAGTGTGGGTGGGTGTGGCTCTAGAGATGGGAAGAGTGGAAAAACTAAATAAATTTGTGCTCCAAGTTCCTTGGTTGTTGAAACAAGGACTGATCAGAAAGATGAAGAAAAGCCGGACTGTTTTAATCTGCAAGCTTTTCAGATGCAGGTTAGCTGCTGGCATGGCACTGTAGACAGTTGAATTTGCTGCACCGTCCGGCCGAGTGAGGCACCTGGAAAAGAGGTGTCAGCCTCTGACAGTTCCAACTCATACTTACCTGGCAGGGGAGATACAATGATCAAGAAGGTGGTTCACCCAGGACGAGGCTCAGCCATTGCACACCGGCTGTACTGACCCTTGCGAATTCCCCAAATGTGGGAATCTCGACTGCATAATTTCTGGTAGTGGGGGACTGCGGTCGCGCTCTCCCCTGATTTGACTGTATAACGTAAATATCCTTGGGCAACTCTACCTTGGTTTTTGTCCTGGCGTTGCTGCTTTAAGGACACCTTTCCATCTTTAAAACCCATGTTTTGCAAGGTTTGCTGAATGCTGCGGCAGGTCTGCACAGCTGATATGCAGCTGCGCAGTTGTCAGGTGAGGTCATACAGTGCAGTCACCCCAGGCAGGAGGGCGTTGCCTTAGTGATGGCAACAACGAGATGAGAATACGGCAGCATTTCTGCACTGGAGATATTAAGCCGTGAGGTTTTGACTCAACTAAGAATTTTCCCAGTGTGGGTGGGTGTGGCTCTAGATATGGGGAGAGTGGAAAAACTAAATCAATTTGTGCTCCAAGTTCCTTGGTTGTTGAAACAAGAACTGATCAGAAAGATGAAGAAAAGCCGGACTGTTTTAATCTGCAAGCTTTTCAGATTCAGGTTAGCTGCTGGCATGGCACTGCAGACAGTTGAATTTGCTGCACCGTCCGGCCGAGTGAGGCACCTGGAAAAGAGGTGTCAGCCTCTGACAGTTCCAACTCATACTTACCTGGCAGGGGAGATACAATGATCAAGAAGGTGGTTCACCCAGGACGAGGCTCAGCCATTGCACACCGGCTGTACTGACCCTTGCGAATTCCCCAAATGTGGGAATCTCGACTGCATAATTTCTGGTAGTGGGGGACTGCGTTCGCGCTCTCCCCTGGTTTGATTGTATAACGTGAATATCCCTGGTCAACTCTACCTTGGTTTTTGTCCTGGCGTTGCTGCTTTAACGACACCTTTCCATCTTTAAAACCCATGTTTTGCAAGGTTTGCTGAATGCTGCGGCAGGTCTGCACAGCTGATATGCAGCTGCGCAGTTGTCAGCTGAGGTCATACAGTGCAGTCACCCCAGGCAGGTGGGCGTTGCCTTAGTGATGGCAACAACGAGATGAGAATACGGCAGCATTTCTGCACTGGACATATTAAGCCGTGAGGGTTTTGCCTCAACTAAGAATTTTCCCAGTGTGGGTTGGGTGTGGCTCTAGAGATGGGGAGAGTGGAAAAACTAAATCAATATGTGCTCCAAGTTCCTTGGTTGTTGAAACAAGAACTGATCAGAAAGATGAAGAAAAGCCGGACTGTTTTAATCTGCAAGCTTTTCAGATTCAGGTTAGCTGCTGGCATGGCACTGCAGACAGTTGAATTTACTGCACCGTCCGGCCGAGTGAGGCACCTGGAAAAGAGGTGTCAGCCTCTGACAGTTCCAACTCATACTTACCTGGCAGGGGAGATACCATGATCAAGAAGGTGGTTCACCCAGGACGAGGCTCAGCCATTGCACACCGGCTGTACTGACCCTTGCGAATGGCCCTCAGCGCGTACAAAGTGCAAAATCGGATGTAGACTCTAGGACAGATAAGGCATATTATTGGGTAAAAGATTTGTCAATCAAATCCATGGAGAGGGAGGGATGGGAAATCATAGGCATGCTGTACTATTGGTCAATTAGCTGTCAAAAGCTGCCAGGCCATGTGGTGAAGTTTTGTGGCATGGTGAATCTAGGGAAATGTGCAAAATACGACTTAAATGATCGTTTTATACAAGTGTTTTGTCTAATTGGGAGTGTTGGACATTGAATCGTGTTTTAATGCTTGCATTGCTGTCTATTGATCACTTCATTCAGGCATGAAAATGGGTCAGGGGTTAAAAAGGTGAGAAGAGCGCGCGCGTGCGGCCCAGGGGGCGGGGTATGACAAGCTTTGTTCACCAACACTGTTTCACTGATCTGCAGGCGCCAAACACACACACACATTTTCTGGAAAACATCCCCTATGTTGAAGGACACCTCCTGCCCCTTCACGCAAACCTTTCCCTCAAGTTTGACCCAAGCCCATCTCCAGCTGCACCTTGATCCCTGAGTCTATCTGCTTCACAGCTGCAGCATCCTCCTCTGTTACTACACTCATCCTGCAAGAATATTTTGTGTTAGTTCAAATGAAACATCAGTATTAACTGTAAACAGGGCTCGAAATTAACTTTTTTCACCACGACCCAAAATGACAAGAAGATATTAATGTTACTAGCCAAACACAAAATGGCTAGTACGTTTTCTTTTCTACCAGCCACACTAAGCTTAAATTTACCACCATTGGGCCAGTGTTAAAAAAAGAGCTGGTTTCTGTAACATGGTTACCCAGTTGTCAGAACAGTAATTGGTCATAAGTAAATGTCACTCTTAATTTAGATTAGTTGTGTGGTGTCATAACACTAGCACTTTTGAGAGCAAATAGAATGGCCAATCACTGTTTCTCACATTTGGGTAGAACTAACCACTGGACTACCAGATATCATTTCACCCTGGTGTTTAATTTAGAGCGAGACGGGCGGCGTTCGCTATTTTTAGGCGGCTTGAAACCATTACATTTCAATGAATCAATAAATAACATTACTGGCAACCAGTGTTTCTGTTACGTAGCTTTAAAAACAAGCTTGACACTAACTGTATTAACAATATCGAGCGAACAGGAGCTAAGCATTTCTACTGGAGCTTTAGCTAGCTCTCATGGTGTTCAAGACAAGTTGTAGCGAACAGTGACTAGTTCTTAACCCATGTCAAGAGAGCTCCTCAGTTGAAAAAAAACAATCTCGGCTTTCTAACAATCAAAAAACGCCCAAATGAAGTCTGCTGTTTTTTAAAACCATCCAGTGATAACAAGAAATTTCTCCATTCAACACCACTGAGCTTAGTTTCCATATCACTCGTCTCGCAAAAGCAGGCTAGCAGGTAACAACTAGTATTTATCATCTGCAGCCGTCATGAGCTAGATAACGTGTTATGCCCTAAACATGATTTTCAGCACGCATGTTAGAATAACATTTATGTACACAAGTTTGCCACAGTAAGCGACTTACCTTCCATTAGTCAGTTTAGATCCAGCGGGAAATGAGGTTGCCATGTCAATCAATAAAAATGTGACTTTGCTGTCTGAATCAGTGGAATATTCGTAAGCGAGGACTGGCAACCAGGAGTGGGTTGTACCAGCTGATCAGAACACCAATAGAAAAGAAGCGCTAGTTATTAATAGCTATTAATCTCGATTGGCTGTAACCATTTGTATGCGTCAGTGGATGTACCCCCCCCCCCCCCCCCCCCCAAAAGAAAAAAAAACTCTTCGGATCTACACGATTCACACAAGTCACCTATTTTGGGACTAAAACGGCGAATTTTGCCGAAAGGTGAGGGATGATCATGCCTGTTCATTTGAGTGATTTATTTATTTTCAACCACCAGCTGGTACTTGGTATTGTATGAAAAAAAGAAAAAGGTGGTTAAAAAAAGACATGAGACTAATTGGTGTGGCTATTTTTAGAAACATGTGAATGTAAACAAAAACTCTAAAGCTCTTATTTTTGTCTTTCCATAGGTCGACCCGCTGGTTTGAGGCCTACATGGTGATGGAGACATTGATTATGGGGGAAATGACACACTGTTACCTCTGCAACATTGTCTATTAAGTCAACTTTTTTTATTTCTTCACAGTTGTATGCTGTTAATGTGTTTATTATTACAGATGATGGTATATCATGAATGATTATATTTACTGGTAGGTTACATTATAATGAATAGATTGAAGGAGAACATTGAAAGTGTTGACTTGGAATAAGAAATGACACAACACACTGCTACTGCGATGCAAGGCACTTTAAGGGCTGAAGTGCATTTATTCAAGTGCATTCTCATTTAGTAAACAAAGTTAAGACATGTATAGTGCACATTTTTCATGACAAGACATTTGAAATTAAGTGTGTGAGGGGGAGAGAGAGAGAGAGAGAGGGCGGGGGGGGGGGGGGTGAGGTGGAGGTGGAGGGAGAGTGTGTGTGTGTGAGACAGAGACAGACTGACTGACCAGGAGCAGTGGGCAGACAGGAGAGAGAGCCATGTGCAACAGCAGATATGGGAACAAACAAGAAATCAAGTGTAAGTGAACAATACAAATGAGAACTATATACATGTGCATGTAGGAGTGCAATCAGGAAACTATATACACAAACAACAACATAGGGACATCAAAGATAAGAGAAAAAAAAAGTTCAGACAAGTCAAGATCAGTCACTGGGCCTCAGTATCAGTCATTTACCAGCCGTTGATGTCACAGCTGGTACAGGAAAGCCTTCGGGTGTTCCTTGGCAGGGCAGCCGGGCTCGGTGCAGCGGACGCTGTAGCGCCACACACCAACTGGCCTCCAGAAGAAGACGCGGTGTCGGAAGAAGGAGGGTACCGGTGAAGAGGTAGGCACAGCTGCACGGGCTGCTGGGGCAGCCGACTTGGAGGAGGCCTTCTTCTTCGGCTTCGCGTTGGAGGTGGGGGATGCTGCTGCTGGTGCTGGTCCTGAGGGGGGCTTTGTGGTGGAGGTAGGTGTGGCTGATGGACGAGCCTTGCTGGTGATGGAGGGAGGTGCAGGAGGAGGAGGTGATGGAGGGGCCTTGCTGGTGGTGGGTGGTGCTGCTGCTGCAGATGCTGCTGCAGATGCTGCTGCAGATGCTGCTGCAGATGCTGCTGCAGATGCTGCTGCAGATGCTGCTGCAGATGCTGCTGCAGATGCTGCTGCTGATGCTGCTGCTGATGCTGCTGCAGATGCTGCTGCTGATGCTGCTGCTGATGCTGCTGCTGATGCTGCTGGGGGCTTGCTGTAGGAAGCAGACGCGGTGGAAGGAGTGGCTACACCCTGCTGAGGTATTAGGAGGAATATTACATTTCAGTTGTGCTGAATACATTTGTTATGTTATTCCTTTATACACATGTTCACCTGCACACAAACCTCCTTGTCCAGAATGTACTTTCTGAACCTCTTGAGGGCCTTTGAATTGGTGTCATCCTCCTTCATGAGGAGCCACTGTGTCACCGACGTGTAGGCCTCCTGCGCCCTCTTCCTCTCAGCGTCGCTGCCAGCCTGAGGATCCGCCAGGAGCCTCTTGTGCAGGCTGTACCACTGCCACATCTCCAGGTAGGTGAACGACTTGAACCTCCCCTGTCCATAGATGGCCCGGTCCACATTCACCTCCAGGTGGCACGAGACGGTGGTGAAGAGGTGCGCGTACTTGACCAGCTGCTCCTTCAGCCACTCGTCGTTGATGGTCTTCCTCTTCTCAGGGTGCCTCATCTCCTTCATGTGGCGGTCGACGATGCTGAAATGGCATAGTAATGTAACATAGTGATACAGTACTATTAAGTTATAACACTATTCACATGGCGATCACTTACTGTTTGCAGTAGCCGACATCATTCTCGACCAGCCACTTGAAGCTCTTGCTGGTGTACTGGCCAAAGGTCATCACCAGCTGCCCCAGGACTTGCGCCTCAGTTGGAGAGGGTGTGACGATCTGGCATTTCTTCAAAGCTGTAGACAGATAAATAAGGGGGAACAAAATTAAAGTAATCATGTCTAGACAGTAGTGCAGTTGTAAGCACAGGGTTGTGCATGCACTCTTCTCACCTTCTTTGTAAGCCTTATCTGAGTCTCTCAGCCTACTGTCCACTGTCTCAAGGTCCCGTGCATGTGCCTTAAGGACGTCCTTGGCCTCCTTGGTCATCCCAAGCACACACTGCTGCCTGTCCTTAGGGAAGCTTGTGTCCAGGATGGACAGCACAGGCATCAGAGGATCCATTTGCTTCTGTAAACACACACAGACAGACACACACACACACACACACACACACACACACACACACACACACAGCCTGCCTGTATGGTGTGACCAATTGTTTAGTTTACAAGTTATAGGGGAAAAAAGCACAGAGGCTGACACGATTGCATTACTGTAGTTATAAATCTGTATAACTATGGGATATTAATAGTAAATTGTTCCATGTAGTAATGGCATGACTAGTATACAAGCTTTGTATTAGAATAGGATGCATATTATTCAGAAATCTGTGTCACAACAGATGGACTCTGGGGGTTGGCCTCTGTTGCAAGGTTTTGTTAAACTTTGAGTCTCTAGGGGTTGATTGCAGAACTACATTTAAAAAAGAGACCTCATTTGGTGAATTGGAGGGGAAGACTCTGGGCTCCTCCACAGATGAACTGTCTGAGGTAGTCCCAGCTCTTCCCCTCTTCTCTGAGACTATAGGAGAATCAGAGGACAATTCTGATGCAAGCCTCTTTGTTTGCTGGGCATCTGGGAGGGAGGCATCCTCGCTATCATCTTGTGATTGGACTTCTTCACATTCTGAACTAGCTCCGCCTTCTGCCTGCACCACCTCCTCCTCCTCTCCAGAACTCTCCATTGGTGGGGGTGTAGCAGGCCCCTCCCCCTCCTCGGCCTCACCTGACTGCTTTCCACCATTCAGGGGTTTTGGCGGGAAGTTTGAATTTTCCAGCCCAGCTGTTTCAAGTAGCTCGTTAACTCCCTCGGTCTGCCCTCCATTTCCTTCCCGCGTTTTTTTGGATTTCAATTTGTTGGCAAAGGATTTTGGGCAATCTCTGAAGAGGTGGTTTGATTCTCCACAGAGATTGCACTTTCTGCCATTCGTACACTCTCCACCAGGTGCCCGTGCTCCCCACACTTGCGGCAGAGTTTGGGCTGTCCCTGGTAGTGGATGTAGCCTCTGTTTTCTCCCAAGACAATCATGGATGGGAGATGTTTCAGACCCTGGAAGCCCTGGGGGTCTTGCCATTGTTGGATGGGGACCCTCCAGGCGCAGTTCCAGATGCCGTCAACATCCCTCACCTTCATTGCCTGGCCTTTAACAGTGCAGAATCTTCCCAACCATATACAGATATCTTCTGCGTTCACCATTTCATTGAACATTCTGACAATTACTGTCTTCAGAGTATTGTCAGTAAGTTTCTCAACAGTAAACACAGAAAACTGGGCTTGCACATTAACAAATCTTGTCCAAAACTCCTGCAGCGAAGCTGCAGTGCGAAAACTTACATCGAAACCTTTGTTAAAAGGCAATGACAGGATGCAATTCAAATCGTCTGGCTTGAAGTTCAATATATTTTGAATTAGCTTCCGAGAGAAGTCCAATCTGGACATCTCTATGAGCTTTCCTTCATTTTCTTTAAACAAAAATCTAGCGCTGTGGTGCCTCCTCATGCCAGCATAGTTTGCCGACATGATGGAGGCACCACAAACAGTTTTTAAATAAAATGCTTAAAAGAACAATAATAAATATCACACTAAAACCCAATAAAAGAGTAAAAAGTGGATAAAAAGGTACTAAAAAGGGATACTTACCTTCCTCCAAAAAAAAAAAAAAAAAACGGAACAACGACACCAATCCTGTTTCAACTGAAACTCGTTCAAAAAGCAAAACCTGAAAAAAGGGGATAATAAAGGAAAATTTTGACAAAGAACTGCAACTGCAAAAGAGTTGGAATACTTTGACCACGCACAAAAAAGAACCTCCAAAGCGTGAGGATTTAATGCCGAAAAGGCATAAAATAGTCCACCCAAAGGAGGCGATCGCAGTCTTAGCCAAAAGGCCGAGAAGCGATAACCCTCCACTGTTTCACGTCCGAGCGCCCTTCCTGGCACAATGCGCACTTGTGGCGGTGCTCTTTTTTTGCCTACAAAGCGTCACTTTGCACCTCCGCCCACCCGCTGCAGTGAGCACTCTTCAGCCGTTTCAGATGGTACAACTTTGCACTCCCGCCCGCTCAGGACAAAGTTAAATGTATGAGGATCAAAGCCAACAATGGCCTGGGACATCTCAGCAGGTCCAGGATCAGAAACATGGAGACTGAGGGCCAATAGAAACAGAGGTGTCTGCCAACCAATCAGCGGCAGCCCAAGCTGGTTAACTTCCTCGTGTGTGTGTGTCTGTGTGTGTGTGTGTGTGTGTCACGGGGTGATCGTCAGATGTTTCAACAAAAGACATGCAGGACGCAGAAGTAAATATAACTGTATTTTTTTTTAGAATTGGAAAGAATTGTCCTTATGGATAAAAATCATGTCATTAACATCCATTTCTGTGACGGAAGTTAATAATTATTTGTGTTGACAGCAGCACCGTCACTGTGAAGGAGAGAGCATGAGAGTGTTATAAATAGTAGACAATAGTAGCCGAGGGATCACTATTGTCTATACCTGGGTGGTAGAACACAAACACTTCTACACATAGATTGTATAAACCACCCCAGTCAGAACATCACCTGAGATGTCTACCCTGTGAAGGACATTTGTTTTTTGAGGTGTGGGAGTTAGAGGCAGCTGGAAGCTCTAACAGTCAACCAGCCACAGAGGATGAAGCTCTGATCACTTTTTTCTCATTCTCATGAGAAAATCTCAGCAATCTCGTTGCTTTACAACTTCACCGCTTGACTAGGCTCATGGATTATCTATATACAATACATCTTCACTGTAAAGTCCAATAGCTGCCCTGACATACATACATTCGTTAACTTTACTAGGTTAATTACCATATGCACTTATGACTGATTTTTATGAAGTAAAAGTTAGTTGCATGGTGAAAAATGCAAAAAACTTAGTGTTTAGAGTGAAGATGACTTTATTTAGAGTGAAGCTCATTCAACAATAAGTAGCAACACAGTCTCACTCCCACTGCGCATTCAAAGAAGAAGAAGTGTGCATGCGTGCAACATTCAGTCTCTCCCGCTCAGCAAAGTATATTAGGTCTATGTCAGCAACGCAGCAGTCCAGCACACAGGCCGGGGCACTGAGGGCAGCCTGCTGAGTCCACTTTTTTTAATTCTTTTAAAGAAGAATAAATAAGGTAAGTTATCAAGCAAGTATGTTTGTTAATATGTTTTAATTACTGCTCTGACTGTTAGCGTTCACTAGCTAACGTTAGCATTAGTTGAACCAAACAGGCATAACGTTAGCCTGTTCAGGCCATGGTTAAGGCGAGTTTGGGCGGTTTCCCACCATAGTCCTGTGATTATCTTAAAGCCTTTGAAAAGTTCCAAAGCCTAATTACTTTGAAAGTCTCACATTTGAAATGTTGTAGCATGAGTTTTCCGTTTTCCCCAAATTGACAGCGATGGCATTTTGGCCTGACTTTCAAATTTGCCTTAACTGAAATGACAGTTTTCAGTTAAGGCAGCATGAATGTGTTTGATGCAGAGAGGAGGATAAATGAGGTTCATAATGCACTGGCGCTGTCTTTCCTTGGGGAAATGGTGAAGGCTGGTGTAGTAGCATAGATGCTTTCGCATCCTATGAGTCATGACGGCCCTAATTGCACACGCAATAAGGGTAAATAGCCATTGACTGCTGGTGGGATGGACTATATAGCCCAGTTACCTCCTCATCTCGCTCTTTTTGCGCTCCGTGCCCATATTATTTCCCAGCAGAGTGGCTGAGCTTAGGTGTCTTGCTCCGTGTGCGACACATAACCCAGTTGGTTTGAGGTGGTATTACTATTTTCAAAATAAATTGGCAATTGGCAACAATTTATCAAGAACCCATTTTAAATTTGGAACTTCATACCAATATTGTTCCATATGTAGTATCTATGTGGGGGGAAATTATGTTTGTAGATCAATCACCAAGAAAGAAGCATCTGTTTATGAAAGTAGGATAGTTTTGAGGGGATTTTTTCAACATTATAATTACAAAGTAAAAAGAAATTTAGGCCTCCTAATTTAGAGAAAATTAAATTCGGTATGAAGTTCCAAATTGAAGATGTGTTCTTGATAAATTGTTTAAGCCAATTTATCCATAAGGTCACTGTGAGTGTTCATAATGGCCAAATGTGTTAGTCTCTCCTGCGTCATGGTGCTGCGCAGCCAGGTTTTCAGGCTGAGAAAGAGCGCTCAGATGCTGTGACAGATATGGGCAGGGCCAGGGAAAGCCTAATGATCTTCTCCACCTCTGACAGCATGGAGCGGGGTTGGTGCTGCAAGGTTTGCAGGATGGACCCCTTTGCAGGAAAGCCCTCCTCTGTCCCCCGTCCCTACACACAACTATAAAGAATGTGAAGGGGACAAAGGGCCTCCTCACACTGGAGGGCAAAGTTGTTCAGGTATGTTGATTTGTCTTCATCAGAAGAACACACTAATACACTCAGATAAATGACCGTGCTTAATTGTAATTCAGAGATACAAACATTTTAGGTAGACAAAGTAATGCCTACCAGTATTTGAAATGTTTTATTACAGAAAAGCTGTTGCAATGACATGTTTAGGTCTAATTAGATCACTAAGTGATTGAACTTGTTCTTATTTAGCTCTCAGCTGTGAAAAAGGTCCGCAGTGGGAGAGAGGAGGTCCCGCTGCGTGAGGTGAAGCTGCAGCAGGTAAGACCAGAGAACGGGAGGATTGGAGAGGAGGGACAACCTCTGTGGTTTCTAGATAAGGGAAGATAAAATAAGATAACTTTCATATTCTGTGATTACCTTAGTAGTCTATGGGAGTGTGCTAACTGTCTCTTTCTGCGGCGCTGGTTGTTTCTATGTTTACTGTGGTCACTTGTAGGCTGCACATTACAGAGTAATCTCTGGTGCCTTTATAGTTCTGACATCTCATACTGTGTTCTGTACAGGATAAAGCTTCTGCCTCCCTCACGCTGTGGCGGGAAGCTGCAGTCCAGGAGCTGGACCTCGGCAGCCAGTGCAGGATTACCCACTTAAAGTCCAACATGGATGCAGGAGGGGACTTCCTGCACACAACACCCTACAGCAATGTAGAAGTAAAAAGCATTCTAATTCATCTAATCTAAAAACACATTCTAATCAGAATCAGAATGAGCTTTATTTGCCAAGTCGGTAGGCACATACAAGGAGTTGTTTTCTCTGGTTTAAACATGTAAAAGGCCACATGAAGTTTGGAGGTCTGCAGCAATTGACTCTGCAGAAAGGTCGCCAACCTTCTGCAGAGTCCATTGCTACAGACCTCCAAACCCCGCTCTGTCATTTTACGTGGCCGACCACTTGGTGGCTGAGCTGCTGGCGTTCCCAGTCGCTTCCACTTTGTTCTAACACCACTGACAGCTGACTGTGGGATATTTAGGAGCGAGGAAATGTCTCCACTGGACTTGTTGCACAGGTGGCATCCTATCATGGCACCACGCTGGAATCCACTGAGCTCCTGAGAGCGAGCCATTCTTTCACAGATGTTTGTAGAAGCAGTCTGCATGCCGAGGGGCTTGCATTTCTACACCTGTGGCCATGGAAGTGATGGGAACCCCTGAATTTAATTATCTGGATGAGTGAGTGAATAATGTTGGCAATCTAGTGTATATTATACAGACATAAAATGGCAAATGATCTGACACAATTGAGAAAGAGATTAAAGAAATAAACAAGGAGTAAGAAAGGGGTTTAATATCTAGCTGCAAGGTATTATGGGACATTGGTGCTGTTTGTTTTGGCAGGTGCTGATTGTGACTGATGAGGCAGCTGGAGTGGAGGTGATGGGCATGATGGAGAGCAGCACGGGGGGGTGCTGGAGCTCCTCATGTCCAGCACCGAAGTCTTTTATATTTCCCAGGACTTGTGGGAGCCCTGGAAAAGGGTAAAGTCTTTCTAAATATAAAATATATTGGGAACAAAATCATTAACATTGAGGCAGTGGAAAGACCCTGCCCTCTGGCAGAATACATTTCATATATATGTATATAGTTTACACATAGTTAATATTGTTTTATGTTCTATTTTTATTAATGACGTTTCTTTGAAAATCTAATAAAAATGAATTTAAATCCAGCATTTGGCTCAGTTGTATTGCTGTGGTAATATAGTCTGTGAAGATGAAGTGAAGATAAAAACTCTCCCAACCAAGGCTCAGCTCTGAAATACTACTGAGAGGAATTTCAGATGTGAGATGGTGACAGAGGGAGGACAGCTGGAAGAAACCCTGGACAGAATCAGACTTCAGATTTATTCATCTATTCAATAAAGATATATTTCAGTACTCTGTTTTAACGTAACATATAACAGTACAGATGCACATGTTCATTTATTTGTCATTTCAGTCCAGTTTTATTAACACAGACACAATTAAAAGAAGTAGCTTAGCTAAGGAATCCTACAAAATGCACCGTAACTTCTGTTCAATCCCGAGCACGCACAGAAGTGTGGGAAGAAAAAACTGAGTTTTAACAGGAAGAAAGCTCCATCAGAACCAGAACCAGGAAGGGCGGCCATCTGCCTGGAGCAGCTGGGGCTGAGAGGACAGAAAAGAGGGGACAACAAGCAGCGGAACACCAGGCCAGGGACACCTGCTGAGAGAGGAACAAGTTAATGACAACAATGATGTCACATGTACATGGAGAGGAGAGGTGCATCATGGGAGCTCCCCCAGCAGGCTGGGCCTATAGCAGCAGAACTATGGGATGTTTCAGGCTCAGCTGAGCCATCCCTAACTATAAGCTTCATCAGAAAGGAAAGTTTTAAGCCTGATCTTAAAAGTAGAGAGGGTGTCTGCTTCCTGAAGCCAAACTGGCAGCTGGTTCCACAGAGAGGGGCCTGATAACGGAAGGCTCTGCTCTGCCATTTACACAAAAGGGGGAGATTAACATTATGCAGGACAGGTCCGATCCCTCGGTCAGTATATAGCTCATGCAAATTTGACTGTATCCATTGAACTTATGATAGAATCATGCACCGTATTAGTCATTTTGGGGAACTCTGATTAAAGTTTTAATAATGTCTCTTGCTGACATTACATTTTATAACATTTAAGTCTAACACACCATGTTATTGTGATAAAATGAAAGGTTACGACTCTTAAATAACAGTACAACAGCTACAAGACGTCCAGGTTACACATATAACAGGGCTAAAACTGACAGGATTTCAGCTGAAAAACACTTTGAAAGATGGAAGTTGTAATAATCCTAAACCTGTCACTTGATTTCATTGTAAGACACAAATTTGTTTTGTACTATTAACAAAATTTCCACAAACTTCTATAACTGCTTAACTTGACGGATAAACATACATTTATATTTATATCTTAATATCTGTTGTTGTAATATAATGTAAATGTAATTTAAATATCTCAAGTGTTTCCAGTTAAAGCGAGTCTGCCATGTCAGCAGAAAGTATTACCTTATTGCTGAATATACTGTCCTGTTCCTGTGGGCAGTGTCAGTGATTGACAGATAAAGCAGCCAATCAGCACATGATGTTCACTGCAGGGCAGCTGCTTACTCGTGTGTACAGTATCTGACTAAATACATCCCAAAGAAGGAAAGTGGTCTGTCAGAGTACCTGCAAACTGTCATGGAGAATTCCAACATGGACTGAGTTAATGAGTGTGATGAGATGAGAGCTGTCATGCAGGCTGACTCCAGAAAGAGAGAGATCAGTGCTCAGGAGTGTGTGACTCGTGCATGTGGAATAAAGATGAAGAAGTGCTCACGCAGTGTTGTGTTCATTCCTACTGATGACAGTCCAGTGAAAATGAGTCGCCCCATGTCATTCTTGGAGGACACCCCGTCAGAGTCTCGTAATGTCTGGATGACGAGTTTGAGTGACAAATACAAAGCCAGACCCGAGACCCCAGAGTATGAGGAGATGTGCTCGGCTGATTTTGCTGCTAGCTGCAGGTTTGTCAGTGCAGACCACTCAAAGCGTGATGGTGTTTCACCACTTCTGAATGAGCTGGGATTTGTCCAAAGGCGGAAAAATGATAAGCCCTCTGTCATCAGATATTACCAATGTTCCAAGGAGAAACACCCCGAGCAGTTTTATGCCAGATTACTGAGACTGTACCTTCCTCACCGATCCGAGTATGAAATACCAAGTGCCCATCTTCCAACCTACAAGTCTTTGTACAACTCTGGCTGGGTGCAGCTCCCAGGCTCAAACCGTCCTGAGAGCGTGAATAACATTATACAAACACACAGAGACTAATATGAGAAACACATTGAGGAGATTGAGAATGCACTTGTAGAGTTTGAGGAGAGCAGAGAGCATGTGATGGATGAATGGTGGAATCTGGCTCCTGAATCTGAAGTTGTAATGATGAGCTGCAGCAAAGAGAGCCAGACGATGAGCAGGAACATGTGCCCGACTATTGTCCTCAGTCTGCTGCTGTGACAGAAATGAGAGCCATCAGAGAACCCCCAGCTGTGGATCCAGCTGTGCTGCGGCAGATGTATCAGAACCTGAAGCAGAAGCAGGCCTGTGTGTTCCATGCTATCAGAGACTGCTGCATTAAACTTGTGTGTGGCCTAAATCCAGAGCAGTTTTTCTTTTATGTCAACGGTGGTGCGGGAACAGGAAAGTCCCACTCCTTCCAAAGTGGGATGGATGCCGTCTCTCCTCATCAGACCAGGTTTTCTCCAGAAAGATTGCCAATTATCTCTGTAGCCCACGTTGTTTGCTGGACACCATCTAGACAACCAGCGATTGAAGGAGGACATACAGCTCAACATGTCATCACTGGTCAGATTTGGCAGGGGTCCAGAGAAAACTACGGAGTCCGACATTGTTTTGGCAAAATTACACACCGATGCAACATTAATTTTAGTGACCTCCGATTGGCGTAACCGAGTGTCATTAACGCCGACGTGAATAACAGTTTCACCGTGTAGCGCTTTTAGCCTGATTGGGACACACTATGACACCTACATTCTCTAGGTTCGGAAAGCTGGCACTCAATAAGAGAACATGAAGTTGCAGTTGACAATTTATTGCCACACCCAACAGGTAAATTATTGCAATGTATGAAAAATAAAAAAACAGAAACAGAAAAATAGAGCTCTTTCAAAAAAAAGGAAATATAAAATAAAATCAAAGTCAAAATAAAAGTGTCCCGCTTCCTTATTAGCAGGTCCGAGTTCAGTTCAGTTCCGTTCTGCGTGAATGTGTGTAATGTTCTGATCGACTGTTTACTACCCGGGTAGATTTGTGTTACGCTCTTATCTGTATCACGAGTGAAGTGAAAAGAATGTCTGGAGTCCCCTGGAGCAGATTCCACGGCTGGCCACACCGTGCACCGTTCTTCAGAGTCGCTCGTCTTCCCTGGCTCGCCACCAAACCTCCATGGGTTTGGAATTCCAAATCAATCCCTAATCCGGTGAAGTGGATAAAAAAACCAATCGGAGTTCTCAGAGGGTTGTCCGGTGAACCGGCTCCTCTTTCTTTAAACAGTTAGACTTTCTCCCAAGTTCGTCAGCACGTTTATCGTGGGTGCTCTGGTCAGTAACTCGGCTCAAAGTGAGATCACGTTTTGCGGATCATACTGTACACTGCTGATACGCCACCTTGTGGTGGAGCAAGGGTACTACATTCAAATAAAACAAATGGGTCTAGAAACCATGTGGGTTACAACCGTATTTACGTTTATCCTTAGCCAGCAGTTTTAAATAGGATTCTATGTCGCCCGCTCTGGCCCCTGGAATGCATTTGACTATGGTCGCTGGTGTCTCTAATGCCACGTTTCTGACTATAGAGCTGCTAGTTACCAGGGTTTTGTCCTCAGCGGGTGTGTCGCTGAGTGGGGAAAATCTATTTGAAGCGTGGACAGGTCGATGGTGAACAACGGGCTTGACTTTAGAGCTATGCCTCTTCCTGACAGTCACCCAGCCACCCTGTAATCCCGGCTGCTCAGGTTCTGCTAGGGGGAGGCTAATTGAGCTAGCTACGCTAGGTGGCTCCGCATTGACTAAAGGGACCTGGCTCGCTATCGGTTGATGTTCAACAGTGCAGAGCCGAGCTTCCAATTCAGATAACCTCGCCTCCAAAACTACAAAAAGACTACATTTGTTACATGTACCATTATCGCTAAAGGAGGCAGAAGAGTAACTAAACATCTGACACACGGAGCAGCTGAAAGCAGGAGATGGAGGGAGAGAACTGGTAGCCATGCTAAGCTAGAGAACCAGACACACCGCTAAAAAGTGAGAATAAAGATTAAAGATCTGTAGGAGTGTGTTAGAAAAGAATGGTAAGCTATAGAGTTAACTATGCAAAATTGTGTAAGTTATAGGTAGAAATAAAGTGATTATCAGTAGTCCAAGAGGAGCAAGAAATTCCACAGAACACAAGCAAGGTAACAGGAAGTGATGCAATACGTCTTACTGCAAAGCAAAGCGTCACAGCGTCAATCAACCACCACTTCACCACAGGGCCAAGACTCCTTTAATGTTGGGGTTGTTCAGTCTATGTCCTCAATAACTTCACTCATGTTGAGTGAAGGGAGAGCCAGCTGCTACAGCTCCAAACAATATAGTAAGACAGGACATTTTTGCAATTGTTATCAGCACTCTTAAAGCTGCCGTCGGCAGGTTCTCAAAATTCCGAGTCTAAAGTCGGAAAATTCGAACTGATACAACTTTCAGGTCCCTCCCCCTCTGTGGACGAGGTTGTGCACGTGAGTTCACACCAGTGTGCGCGCACACAAGCTGGGGGCAGACTCACGCTCAGCATGGAAGACGTGGTTGGTGACTGTTCTGCTCAGATAATAGATAAATAATAAACCTAACGTCTTTGGTTAAAAACAGCCGGGAGCGCTCGATTTTTGCAAGCATGATTACAGGCTTCAGAGGGAGCTACAGAATTCGGGATTTTTCCTAAACAGCCTATTTAATATTCTACTTCCAGAATCAGAATATGACTAAAAAAAAGTTGCAGACGGCAGCTTTGATTAACAATTTGGGTGAGCAAAGAGAGACGCATTTAAGATCAAGGAAGGTACCCAAAATTAACCATCAAGCTTTCCGTATAGAAAGCTTGATGGTTAACTAGACCAACGAGCCAAACGGTGGTCTTCCTGCGTTTCGTGAGAGCGTTCGGACAGCTGACGTAGCCATGGAATCCTGGGAATTTGTGATTGCTTTCTTTCTTCTTTGACTTTTCCAGAGCAATGAGCCTATATTGTTTGGAGTTGGCTCTCCCTTCACTCAACATGAGTGAAGTTATTAGGCACATACACTGAACAGCCCACAAAAACTCCTGAGACCAATGAGTCAATACTCACCGCCAGGTTCCACCAATTCACATCACATTTTATCAAGAAGCCCAACTTTAAGACAGAACAGGCCTATATCTCCATTTCTCTACCATTGACTTGAAGCGTTTCAATCTGGATTTATAGAACAAATACCAAAACTGCTTTAGATAAAACTGCAGAGGGTGTGCTTACATGATACAGAAATTTATGCGTGGATCTGTCTTTCAAATTCCAGATAAGAAATTCATTTAAGAAGGACTTGAAGCAACTTCGGAATGAGTGTTGGAGGTTTGAGCTGTATTTCCTTATTTGGGGCTTTGATTCCAAATGCATTCAATGTTATAGTCAAAACGATACCCTCGGAAGGTACGTTCGATCATCGAATAGAAACATCCTACAACTTTCAGTTCAGCTCACTCAATGTCAGTGTTGCTTCCATCTTTTTTATTTCAAAGTTCTCTTATTCTAAAGTGGAGATTAGTTGCCAAAAGTATGTGTAAATTAATCTGTAACACTACAAATCCCAGCTGTGAGTGTAAACTTGTGGAGGGTCAACGTAAACTCCAAAAGCCGGGATAACGGTTTGTCTAGCTAAACATTGCATTGTAAAAAAAAGATGAGTTGTTCACTTAACTGTCAGTGGCTTCAATGTTGGGGATGTTCAGTCTATGTCCTCAATAACTTCACTCATGTTGAGTGAAGGGAGAGCCAGCTGCTACAGCTCCAAACAATGTAGTAAGACAGGACATTTTTGCAATTGTTATCAGCACTCTTAATGAACAATTTGGGTGAGATCAAGGAAGGTACCCAAAGTTGACCATCAAGCTTTCCGTAAGCTTTTCTTAGAGTAGGAGGGCTCGTCCGGGATTTGAACCCGGGACCTCTCGCACCCGAAGCGAGAATCATACCCCTAGACCAACGAGCCAGAAGGTCGATATTTTACGTTTCATGAGAGCGGAAGTCAGCTGACGTAGCCATGGACTCTGTGGCGTGCATACATAGACATCAGGGGCCTCATGTACAAAGCGTGCGTACGCACAAAATAGTGGCGCACGTTTTCACGTCAACATCAGATCAAGAACGAAAAGACCGTGGAAATGTGCGGTGCCTCACGGCAGCTTCAGGGCTGGCGTACGCACTTTTCTACAGCTGCTGATTCTTTGGCGACACCTAAGGTGATGTTGGGAAACTGTTATAAATATAAACTATTAACACACCCATGTTTCTGCAATTACACGAGCGGACATAAAAACAGCGCAAAGTGGTGCAATGCATACCATTAAAAACAATGGCTGCTTAAATTAGAAGACTTTGCAAATGGTGCAATTCGAAGAGAGCGTGTGTTCACTACAACAGAGAGGATTAGCTGGCACATGATGGCGACTGACTCATCAGCCGTTTTGAGGGAAATCCTCCTGGAACTGTGCGCAGAGCTGCGGCCGGCGTTGGAGCGCAACACAGCGAGGAGGCATGCGCTGCCTGTGCCCACAGGTGATGTGCACACTGGGGTTCCAACCGGAGCATTCCAGAGGTGATGTGCACACTGGGGTTCCAACCGGAGCATTCCAGAGGTGATGTGCACACTGGGGTTCCAACCGGAGCATTCCAGAGGTGATGTGCACACTGGGGTTCCAACCGGAGCATTCCAAAGGTGATGTGCACACTGGGGTTCCAACCGGAGCATTCCAGGGGCAGGTCGCCAACCGATTGGGACTGTGCCAGTCTACCCTGACCCGAGCCATGCCAGCCACGTGGGGCAGAATTAATCGCATCTCAGCCACGTATATCAAATTCCCAACAGGCCAACATTAAAGACCTCATGACACCTGGAGACGACTTTTTTTTTGTTTAGTCTGAAATAACTATTATTTTCGAGTTGAAATACATTTTTGTGATAAATATGCTCGGTTCTCTGTTATTTTCGAAATTTGAACGCATGCCACTGAAATCCACAGGCCAGTGTCCCGCCAACGTTCCAACATAAAAATGACGTATGCTCCGGAACGTCTGCTCCCTCCTCCTCTCTCCTCTCGCACACTTTAGACTGTTCGCGGCAGCACACCGACTCATCTACTACTGGCATTGGCTCACACCTCCCACAAGAACACCTAAAGCAGGGGTGGCCAACCGGTCATAGACTAAGAGCCGCATTTTTTACTGTGTTACCACAAAGAGCCACATTATTTGGAAAAATGACCGAATTCTCTCCGTTCCATCCGTCTGTTCTTGACTCGCTCTCTCGTCTCAGTCACATCAACGCTGATATTAAACCCACGAACCGAGCAAAATGAGTCAAAAACAGGCGTGTTTGGAAAGCTTCTTCCCACTGAGGAGACAGAAGAAGAGGCTAAGAAAAAGAAAGCTGCATTTTGAAGACATGTTTCAGCGTTACCATTGCGACCAGAGAGCGTTAGGAGGCAGAGAGGATGTTACGTCAGGAGGACGCTGCTAATAAAGTTACATACAAGTACACAGTGGATTCAAGTTTATTATTATATTTACTAAATACCACAGAGTCTGTGATGGTATCATTTAATTTGTAGTATTTATCCGCCACACCTGAAAGGCGTGAAAATATTGTCTGACATTAAAAGAAAAATAATAAAATTATATCCAAGACTTGTGGAAAGAAGTAAAATGATTTAAAAGCAAATAAAGCAATAAGCAGCAGGAGGAAGCAGAGACACGTCTGCACTCTTCAGAAGCAGGAAGCAAAGTCTGGCAGCTTTAGAGGTCAAGTTAGCGACTGAAAAACTTATCTGTCCTGCGCAGGTCGTCCACTTTTCTGTAACACCCCAACTTTGAATGTATAAGCAGTCATAAAGTTGAGACTTCTTCAGAGCTGCAGCCAGCGCTGTTTCTCTCCTTCAGGAAGTCAAATTAAACTGAAACGTTGATGCGGTCTCACTGAGCTTTGTTAACAGAGATTTCCTCCACAGAAGACAAGCTGCTGATCCTGGATCTGCTGAGATGTCCCAGGTCATTGTTGGCTTTGGTCCTCATACATTTAACTTTGTCCTGAGAAAGGAGAAGTTCCAAAAAGGGAAACAGGGACTGTTTCTGCATTTGACATAGACTATATCATGCTGACGTTGATCTGGGGCTGCAGTTTTTCATTTATTTTCAGACTTGTTGGATTGAAATGTTGATGAGTTTCTGTGGCAGATAGGCTCCAGTCCCCCTGAAACCATGTAAAGCAAATGGAAGGATGGGGAGTTTGCTCCATTGAGTGTAAAGTTATCCTGAAGATAACAGGCAGGATTTGAACCAGCTGTTGCACCACTGGCAAGTTATGGTCTCTGTGAAACTCACCAAGCCACCTTCACACTTGAAGATGTTTCTGGAGTGTTTTTCAATTTGTAGTTTTTGTGTTTGGAGCTGAAACTTAGCTAAGTTTTGATCCCAGAACCTCTGAGGTTGAAAACATTCACCAAACAGTCTGAGCTATTCTTCCAGACACTCAGATGTGCTGTCCTACAGCTCTTCTCTCTGGACTTTGACCTATAAACTACAGAAACACATCACCTTACATTCATGATTTTTGACCTTTTCCTGTTATTGAACTCAGTTAGGAACCTTTGTGTGCAGAAAAACTGTTCCACTGAACCCTTTGCTCTGATTTCTGCACAGGCAGCAGTTCCATAATGAATCAGTCGGGGTGTTGAAAGGAATGTTTACATGACATCCAACACAGAACCGTCTCCATTCACCTCAACAGTGAATATCATCTTCTCCCGTCCACACCAGCTCTGTGAAGAATGTTAGCTGCAGTTCTTCATTCACCATCCCGTCTTCTGTGTCACTCAGAACAGCAAATGAAGAAGTAAAGGAAGTAAATCAGATCTTCTATGAGTCCAATGAGTGTGATCCTCCTGACCGTATCCAAACCAGTCAAACTTCTGTTTAGTTCAGTTCAGTTCAGTTTACTTTATTGGTACCCGTAGGTAAACTGGTTTTGCAGTTTAAGAGAGAGATGGGTGTCCTTACATACAAGCTACAAGACACGTGACATATATAAACATGGAATCTAAAAAACACATATAGGCTACACAAGAATAAATAATACAAGGACAGTGCTGACATATAACATACAACATATATGTACGCAAGAAGCAGAACTGCAGTGGGATGACCGTAAGGCTTCATGCAGTTATTGAAGAACTGTGGCAGTTAGAATGCAATTTAAGTGCAAAAGCATTGCTACAAGTAAATACATAACCTGCAAGTGCATTGGAAACATAATAATCCACAGGAAATTTGTCTTACATCTTATTTAGCAGAATAACTGCAGCTGGGACAAAACTGTTTTTGAATCTGTTGGTTCTGCAACCAGAAACTCCCAGCCTCCGTCCAGAGGGGAGGTACTGGAATTCATTATTCAAGGGGTGTCGGCTATCATCCAGGATACCCATTGCTATCCGCTGTAGTTGTCTTGTGTATAGGGAAGAAGGGTGCAGCTGTGTCTCCCCAATTAGTTTGCTTGACCACTTGACAATTTGGTATAGGTGGTTCTTGTGTGTGTAAGGGGAATATTGCCAAACCATGATGCTAAAGAAAAAGATATAATTGATTCAATAAAAGAGTGATAAAACAAAATCATCATGGTCTTGTCACATTAAACTGGTAAAGCTTCCTCAAACAGTGTAACCGCTGTTGTCCTTTTTTGCATATAGCCTCACAATTCTCCTGGAGATTTAGTTTGGCGTCGATGATTGTCCCTAAGCATTTATAGGATGTAACTTGTTCCACTATTTGACCTTTCATAGTGGTGGCCTCATGCCTAGGATTGTTTCCAAAATCAATGTGCATATCCTTTGTTTTTGCTATGTTCAGTTGAAGATATGATTCCTCACACCACTGTACAAAATCTTCTACTATTGGTCCATGACCTCGTTCGTTCTTCTGTAGCAAGCTTACAATGACAGAGTCATCTGCATATTTAATTATGGTCCTATTAGCAAAAGTACTCTGACACATGTTTGTATACAGGATGAACAGGAGGGGTGAGAGTGCGCACCCTTGTGGCGAGCCTGTGGAGGAGCAAAGTTGACTGGACATGACTCCATTCACCCTGACTTCCTGTGTCCTATTAATTAAAAAGTCTAAAATCCAACCAACAACATTATAACTTAAAGAAAATTGTGTAAGAAGACGGTTTATTAAAATGTGTGGTTGGATGGTGTTAAAAGCTGATGAAAAGTCAATAAATAAAACTTGTGCATGTGACCCACTTCCTTCAAGATGTGTTAGAAGCTGATGGAGTAGGGTGATGGTAGCATCTTCCACTCCTCTGTTCGGCCTGTAGGCAAACTGCATGGGGTCCAATGCATTTTCAGTGTGCCTTGAGATGTGTGACCTTATCAATTTTTCAAAATTTTTCATTACAATTGAGGTTAGGGCAAAGGGTCTAAAATAGTTCAAAGTACTTGGCCTGCCACATTTCGGGACAGGGACCACAACAGCGTGTTTCCATACCTTGGGTACATGTTGTGTCTGCAGAGATTTATTAAAAATGAGCTGGAATATTGAGCTCAACTCTTTTGCACATGTCTTAATTACATGCCCACAGATATTGTCTGGTCCATAACTTTTATTAACCTTTGTCTTGAAGAAGACATTTTCAACATTTCTACATGTGATGCTGGTGTGCTGACCATCTTTGAGTTTGCACTGGAGTTTTCCAATTTCCTGGCTGAAATCAAACTTATCAAAACGGTTATAAAAACAATTCAAGGCATTTCCAAGCTCATTATCAGATTTAAAACCTTCAAGGGATATATGGTTACTTTTACTCTGGTTCTTGATACCAGCTATAGTTTTCATACAGGACCAGGCAGAGCCAAGGTTATTCTCAGCCATTCTTTGTTCGAGTTTGGACTTATATCTTTGTTTGGCTTTAGATATCTCAGTTTTCAGTTCTCTGGTGGCTACATGTAGATCAGTAGCAGTACCCTGCTTGTGAGCCTGCCTTTTTCCTCTGTAAACAGCTTTTAATAGTCCCATTTACCCATGGCTTGTTGTTTGGGTAAATCTTGATCTGTTTACATGGGATAATCATATCCCTACAAAAAGCCACATATGAACACACCACATCAGTGAGTTCATCCAAATCATTACAGGAGTCTGTAAAAGTGTCCCAGTCTGTGCAGTCATAACATTCCTGAAGGCACATAACTGAATCCTCAGTCCATTCCTTTACTTCCTTGATTTGCACTTGTTCCCTTCTCAAGACAGATCTGTACTTGGGAATGAGTTGAACACAGTTATGGTCTGCAGAGCCCAGCGGGGGCAGTGGAATCGATTTGTAAGCGTCCTTCACTGTACCATAACAGAGATCCAGTGTCTTTCCCCGCCTGGTTGAACAGGGGACATACTGATAAAAGTCTCTCACGGAATGTTTTAGCGTCACGTGATTGAAGTCACCTAGGATAAAGTTCGGAGCGTCGGGTGAGAGTGATTGTAATTTATGCATGACGTCCGAAATAACATTGCAGGCAATGGTGGCATTTGCCTTCGGGTGAATGTACACGACTGTTAGAAAGATTTGCGGAAATTCGCGTGGCAGATAGAATGGACGCATTGACACGGACAGGAGCTCAATGTCGGGTAAACAGATGTTTTCTCTGACAGTCACAGAAGTACAGTAGCGCCTGTTCAGGTATACACATACCCCTCCGCCGAGCGTCTTCTCCGTTATGTTAGCATCTCTGTCCGTCCGGATAGGTGATCCAAAACCGCCGATCCACAGTTCTCGGTCCTGGTCGTGCCCAGACAACCAGGTCTCCGTGAAGGCCAAGACGCAGCATTCCCCAAAATCCTTCTGCAGCTGGACGTTTCCCTGCAGCTCATCGAGTTTATTCCTAAGGGATTGTACATTTCCTAAAATCATGGTGGGGAGGGGGATCCGTTTCAGACACCGCTTCCTCTGGCGTAAACGAACACCTCCGCGTTT